>NC_142470.1:312977-623455 GCF_049115385.1 Moschus berezovskii
CACCGGTGCGCAGGGTCACCTGTGCGGCCACCTATAAGCAGGGTCACTTGTGTGGTCACCCGTGTGGTCATGGATCGGGGGCCCCAGGCCCTCCTGCAGACTCCCAGGTGGGCTGCAGGAGTTGGGAGCCGCAGGCAAGACCAAAAGGGCCCCTGTTCCAGACCCGCCCTCACAGATGAGCAGCCTCAGAGCAGAGGCAGCCCTCCCGGCCTGAGGTCAGAGCTCCGGCCGGCGGCGTCTGGGAAGTCTTGCCGGCCTCCGGGACCATCACCACGCCTTCAGGGGATGTGCCACCACAAGTGGCGACTGTTTTCCAGAATAAGGTGGAAGTGCGCGAACAGCCCTGAGGGCGGCTTCAGTGACTCCCGGGAGCGCCCACGTCCCGGGGGTGCACATGGCGGGGACGTGTGGCCTTGGCACGCACAGACGCTGGGGGACGGGGACACCCAGGAATGCAGTGGGGGCCTCGTGCAGGAGGACGGGGTTGGGGGGATGGAGGCTACAGGGAGGGCTTACTTCTCGGAGTCCAGGGCGATGAGCGCACTCTCCAGGGTCTCCTTCCCGGGCCCCTGAGAAAAGCCCGGCGCTGGCTTCCCCAGCCCAGCCGGCCCTGTGGGGTCGAAGCCCTCGGGCATCTGGGGGGCCAGGCTCTGCGGCTTGTCCTCCTCTGAGAGCAGGGGGCCAGCAGTGCTTCGGGGAGGAGGAAATAAGTGGAATTCTGAGTTTTAGAGACATGCAAACTCTCCCCTCTTATTGAAATCAATGAATACACACAACAGGATCCCCTCAGACCCCCAACTGTGCTGCTTCTCCAAGACAGAAAATGACCTCGGGCTCACTGACTGTCTGCTCCAGGCCCGGAGGGAAGCACCCAGACACAGACCAAATCCCCAGGGAACAGAGGACACACAGAAGTGAGGGCAGCCTTTCCTGGACTTCTGGCCAAATGTTCAAATTTGCTTTAGAGAATGAACTCCAGGTTGAATCTCAAGTCCACTGTCTGACCAACACAAGGAACACCTTATCAAAGAGCACTGAACTTATAGATTAACATAATTAATTCACAAAAATATGATGGCGTCAACACCACCCCAATACTAAATTCTGAATGTTTACAATCTGAGCCTCTTAAATAACCTTCAGCAGACTTTCAGTCACGGGTTAGGGTAGATCATGAGTTTGCTGCTGTTTTGAAGGCTCTCCTTCACCCGGGCTTCCAGCTGGACAGGCTGGTGAGGACAAGGCTTCTGACACCTTTTCTTAACTGATCATCTGGCCGACTAACTCCAATTAGCTCTGAGTTCTTCAGCTATTTCCACCTAATTCTTTTAGGAAGAAAACTATATGTTTGCAATACAAATGCCTCTCTTATAGACTGTTTCTTGTGTGTTCAGTGAGGGCCTCCAACACATGCCACAGTAACAGCAGACTATGCAGCAGCTGATACTGGCATTCCACACGCACACGCACACACGGGCACACACAGGCACCGCTGTCTCAGGGAGCGCTGCGCTTCAACACAACACGCTGACACATATCACCAAGGCCAGGGCGACACAGGTCCACACGCAGGCGAATGAGTGTGCAGAGGGGACGCGTGCGCCAGCAGGGAGGGAGGCCCCTGGCACACCGGGGACATCGGGCCTTATCAGGGGGACCCTGAGGGCTGGGGGCACGTACCTGCCCGTGGTGGTGTCGGCCCTGCCTTCCGCTGCACAGCTCTTCTCCTGCCCAGGGGCCAGGGTCACCGTGGATGTCGTGTCTGCCTTTGCAATGGTCACCTCTTTGGCCTTGGAGGTCTCCTCCCCACAGTGGGGACAGTAGCTGGCATTATTGACTCGAGAGGCACAGGCTTTGTGGAAACGATGAGAAATGCTGCTCTCAGGCTGACATTCCATAAAATTACCCTAAAGATGAGAAGGCAAAAAATTATTCTTCTAACTGGGACTAAAATGCAGAAAAGCAAGTGAACCCGAGGTGCAGGCACATGTGGGGCAGGAAGCCGGCATGGGGAGCAGAGACAGCCTGCGGCCCTGCGCCCTCCCAAGGCACGTCCACGCGCACCCTGCTTGAAGCGGAGGGCATCCCCACCCCCACGCCTCTGTGCCGCGTGCTCGGGGGGGTGAGCCACGTGTAAGACCAGGTCCACAGGAGACCCATGGAGGACACACCCAGGAAGCAGACTCACAGACCTGAGAGCTGGCAACAGCCCTCAAGAGAACCCAGCCAACCGCAGGCTGGGCTCTGGGGTGGAAAGCAGGACCCAGGATCATCTCCTCATCCATGAAAGGCTGCTGAGGACAGGGAGGGCACAGAGTTGTGGCGTCTGGAGAAACCCCAGGAGAGAGGCTCTTGGCCGGGAACATGAAGGGCCACGTGGAGCCCATGAGCCCAAGAGAGGGCCTGGGAGCATCTGTGGCCGAGCCACCAAGGAAGACGGCCCAGGGCACTGCAGGTGAGGACACGGGGGGCAGGCGGCCCTGCTGGGCAGACCTGGGAGCAGTGGCAGGGGCGCTGGGGGCCCGGTGCCCTGAAGGAGGGCGGCACTCACAGCTGTGCAGAAGTAGCCGCAGCCGGGGCAGCACTGGTGCTTGGCCATCCGGCCCCGGTGGTCCTCGCACAGCACCAGCAGCGGTGCCGTGCTGGACGGACGCATCAGCTCATGCTTCACCACGCTGTTCGTGCACCTGCCCAGCTGCAATCAGGAGAGACCAGGTCAGCGCACCACACCCAGCACGGGAGGGGGTCGGGGAAGCACAGGGAGCAGGCAGCCTGGTCCTCCACGTCCACCCACACACCCACCAGAAGAAACAGGTCACGTGACACAGGTCCAGTGAGAGTCAGTGCCCCCCCGCCCCCACAGAGAAACCAGGAATGTGCTGGTCGATGGCTGTGTGTCTGTCAAACGCGTGACAGAGACGCACGCTGAGAGGCAGCCTCAAGCATGTGGACAGTGCCTCTGTAAAGTTCACGGGAAGGAGATGAGGGAACCGGCTCTGAGGGCGTCAGCCACTGAGGCCGAGGTGGCCTGGGCATTCAAAGAGAAGAAATATTTTTGGGACAGTAACAGCAGCTTAAGAACTCCCTGAAATCCCACAAAAAAACCAGAGCAATTAGACAGCAAAACCAAAACCAGAGATGACACTTAAAACCAAAGGCCACAGGATGCAGGTGGGTGGGGTGGGCCTTGAGACACCAGGGTCCGGGCGGTGACAGGGCAGTACCCCATGGACCCAGGACAGGTGGGAGCCAGACACCAGAAGGGCCTCCCTGTACCCCAGAAGAGCAGGCAGCCTGGGAGATGCTGCCCAACCCCAGTGGATCCAGCCTGGGACCTGGAGCCAGCACAGGCCAGCCACAAGGAGCCCTCAAACCCAACCTGCCTGGATGCCCCCTCCAGTCAGGGCACAAGGAAACCTGGACAAAGCTGAGCTGAGAGAGACCAGGATGGGACGAGAGAGAGGGGAGGACGGAGAGCAGTGTCCTCAGAGCCCCTGCCTTCAGCGTTCTTGTTCACTCTTCACTCTCAACAACGGCTGAGGCCCAAAGGGCTCTGCCCAAGTGCAGCTCGCCTGTTATCAGTGACCATGTTAGAGACAGAAGGTTTATGTTAACTCACGTTAAAATGACAATCAGCCTATCACAGGAGGAACATCTTTAAATAAACATTATTTTTAAAATATTTAATGAAAAATGTGTCATTGCTTTATATTGTCCACAAAATCCTTTAGCATCTGGTTTCATAAGACAGCCAGGCAGTATATCTGCTTCTGCATTCAGAGCAGACAAGCGTGGACATTCTTCTCTGACTCCACAAGGGGGTTCCTCAAAAGAACTGCTGCGAGGTGAACATCTCAGTCCACCATCCACTGATTTCGTACCCCTACCCTGAGACCATCCAGGTGTCTGGACTGTGAGTGACTCTGTAACACCATGGAAATCACTCGTTCCCCGAGTTACACAGACAGTGCAAACGCTCCTGTGCACTCTGTGGGTAAGCAGCAAGTAAAGGCAGTTCGCTTTCCAAGTATCACTTCGAAATGGTCTTCACAACGGCATTTCAGTATCGCTGTGCAATGACACTCTGAGTCTAGGAGGAAGGGGACCCTGAAGGCCCAGGGGCTGCGGGGAGGCTTCGGTGACCACAGTAACACAACCAGACTGAAACCTGCTGAGTCTGTTCAAACACCTGAGCTCACAATGGGATTTCAGAAGCAGAGCTGGTCAACCTCCGAAAATGAGAGAGAACAAATCCACAGCCTCAACGACCAGGAAATGAAGAGAAGGCCCTTCCTTCGGATGCTCTGCTGTGGAACGTGACGAGATGCAATGACAAGGTCCTCAGGAAACCACTGGCTGCTAAGTGAACAGCGAGCGGCACGCTGAGCAGCTCTGAGGGGCAAACATGGGCAGTGAGGCTCCACAGCTCCAGCGTCAGAAGAACCCGGAGACCACGCCACAGCCGGGGTGTGCCCCCGCTAAGCCAGGCCCACCCCCGTCTGAACTGCAGACAGCAGCAGGACGCCCCTGTCTAGGAGCCGCCGACTCCCCACAGGGTCCAACGGCCTGGCTGTTCCACAGGGAAGCACAAAGGACAAATGGGCGGCGGTGTCCAGAACACCCATGTGGACAGTGAGACCGTTCAGAAAACACAGAAGCCAGACGGTGGCTACTCGGGGCCAATCCCGTCTCTGCCCCTGCGGGGGTTGCTGGGGTGCCCACCACCTGAGACAGACTCATCAGGCTGAACATCTGACCTGTACTGTTTTCTGGATCAATTTCCCAGGAAAAGACCCTGAGTTCCTAAGACAAACTTGGGAAATGGCAGTGAGGAGGGACAGCGGAAGCACCAGTTCATTACTCAGAAAAGCATGAAGAGACACCACTACTTGCTCTGCAAACCTAGGACGGGCCCGCCTCAGGGCCCAGGAGCCCCGCAGGTAAGGGGGTCACCTGCCCCAGCAACACAGTGGTCGTGGAAGGAAGTATGGGAAGCTGCCCAACTGCTTGCCCGGCAGCGCTCCGAGGGCACAACTGCGCTGCGGGGAGCCTCGAGGAGCCGCGAGCAAGGGGACCGACACGTCCCTGCCAAGGTGCTCTGGCCAAACCCAGCTGGGCGCAGGGACCTCCGCAGCGCCCGGACAAGTGCTGGGCCTCCAGCCCTGTGACCCGGGATGAAGGAGACCGACCGGCTAGGAACACCCCAGGCCAGGCAGGTGCAGGCCCACAGGAAGCAGAGGAAGCTGCCTGCGTTTGGCCAGAGCAGAGGACACACACATCCAACCATCCACGAGGCATCATGTGACAGCAGGAGCCACTGCTGTTTCTGCTCCACGAGACACGCTGTGACCACTGGCTCAAAGCCAAGAGTGGCGGCAGCTGGCCCCGAGCAGCAGGGTCAGAGGTCAGCTGCGAGACTCTCTGTATGGGAAGCTCCTCTAAAGAAGGTGGGCAGGGCCTCAGCCTCTGCCATCCATGAAGCAGGAAAGCCTCTGGGAAGCGTGGCCTCAGCAGAGCAGCACTCACAGCCATGTCCGCCCTTAGCCTCCCAGCATGGCCACGCAAACGGCCCGCCTCCCCAGGCCGTCCCAGCGCGGCCAGGCAGGGCCCTCCCCCGACACAGACGTGGCCAGCTCACCTGGTGGTCCACGCTCTCTGTGGCCATGCACTGGTTGTTGGCCAGAGTGGTGATCTCCCGGCTCTTCGGGGTCTCCATCCGGCAGCTGCAAAGGGGTACCTCCTGGAGGCCATCCGTCTCGCCTGCATCAGGACCGTTGGCCAGCCCTGCGGTCACAGCAGACGCATGAGTGTCGCCACCACGCCACCCGCCCAGCTACACTCGGGTCACCCGGCGACAGGGTCCCTGCAGACACGCTCACGGCAGCACACAGGGAACCCAGGCCAAGACTGCACGCCCCACGAGGAGAGTGCTTGTCTTCCCTGCTTGGTTTCAGAACTGCAGCCACAAAATAAGCGCTTGGTCCACTCAGAAGGGGGGCTTCCCTGGTGGCTCAGATGGTAAAGAACCTGCCTGCCAATGCAGGAGACATACGAGATGCAAGTTCAGTCCCTGGGTCAGGAGATTCCCCTGGAGGAGGGCATGGCAACCCACTCCAGTGTTCTTGCCTGGAGAATCCCATGGGCAGAGGAGCCTAGCGGGCTACAGTCTATGGGGTCACAGAGAGTGAGCCACGACAGACACGAGTCAGCACCACTTGGGAGGGTTTAGAGGCAGCCCACTTAGTGATGACCCTCTATAACCACACAGAGAGCCTGCCCATCCGGCAGAATGACAGGCGTGCAGAAGAAAACCAGGATCACGACGAGCCTTTCAGGCACAGCAACATCACCCCGACCTGCCTACAGCAGGCGAGGGGGCAGCACCAGAGAAAGGGGGCCCGTGGCCAGGCTGGCTTATGGTGGGGACACAGGTTGGTGGCCAGAAAGAGCCCTCAACCCAGCTACGGCTTCCAAAGGAAGGTGAGTCCCCATTCCTTCTCGTGGCACAGTCCCTTTTGGCCTGCTCCCCTCCCTGCTCAGGAGCCTGGACAGGCCCAGGACATTCGGGACCCAGGCCCAGCCGTGCCCTGGTGGCAGAAGCAGCCAGCTTGTGCGGGAACCAGGCTGGAGGGAGACCCTGAGACCCTGGGGGCCCCACCCTTGCTGCCTCCCAAGAGCAAACAAAGGGGTGGGACCCACCTGCGGGGACCCCGACGCTGCTCAGCAGACTGACTCTGAGCCCAGGACACAAGCCGCAAGGCCAGGGAGGGCCCGCCAGCAGCCCAGGCAGCAGAGCCACAGGGTGTCAGACAGACAGGTCCCAGCAGACGCCGTGTGTGCCCCCCCGGCTCTGGCCGTCTGCCCACAGCCCTAGTCAGCTGCTGGGGTCAGTGCAGTACCCAACCCCGGCTTGGCAGACCCGCGGGCACGGACGAGGGCCACTGCCCATCCCGACACAAATGCTCTCCAGGCTGGAGTCGGGACCCCGTGACCAGGTCGGTCCCTGCCTTCCCGCCGGTCCAGGTCACAGGGCTCGCTGCCAAGGAGCCCCAGGCCCCTGCCCTCCCGTCCAGCCTCTGGGCTCCACAGCTGCCTCCTCGAGGGTCTGAAACTCCAGGACTGAATATATACAACTGGAGACCCCAACTCATCCCTGCAAAGCGCCGGCTCTCCAGATACTGTTGACTGGGCGGCCCCCAGCAGGGCTGGCACCATGGGAAACACCCCCAGAGAAGCATCTCACCCCACACCTGGCAGCTGCCTCTCCTCCTAATGCAGGGCTCCCACCAGCGTGGCCCTTACTTGGAGGAACTGAACATAAACACGTGAAGACAGAGGCCACCGCCCCTCAGCCCAGGGCTCAGCCTAGACAGGCGTCCCCACTGCCCTGCCCTCGCACCGCCGACCGTGGACAATTTGGTAAAATAAGCACTACTTCCTGCAGGCCTCCAAGTCAGCACACTCCTGAGACAAAGCTAAGAACGTTTAGAAGCAGAGAACACACACGTCACATCACCATGAAGGAGGGCGTGAGGAGATCACTGGATGGTTTCTGCTACCTTTGCAGCAGGAAGAAAAGCTGCTACTTCTCTGACAGATAAGCCTATGACTTTCTCCCTAAGCTACAGATGTAGTTTCCTAAACTGAACAAGTAACCGAAATTCCCCTAGTGCTCACAGCTAAAGGCCATTCATTTTTCCTTTCCAGAACATCTGGCTGAATCCCTCCAGAAGCCATACCCTTCAGCCACCAAAGTCCATGAGACAAAGTTAACAGGGGTTTTACATTATCCCCAGGTTTCAAATTGATTTCCCAAAAGGGCCAAATAGCTGTTAGCTCTTTTTCCAGAAAAAGGTTTTCAGATGGTGGGAGTACACGGCCCCAGTGTCAGGACCCCAGCACCACGGAGCGAGGCCCTCGGTGAGGGGCCCAGCCGCGGACACGCACCACAGGGCATCTGAGCACCAGCAGCTATCACCGACGTGGGCACACATTCCCGCCAACACTGCTGGAGTCCGAGGCCATGGAACCGTCAGTGACGCAGACTACTGCCACCTGTGGGCAGAGGCGCCTCTCGCAGGGAGCCCGACAAGAGCGCGTGTGGCCCGTGGGACCGCCGCCCCGGCAGGTGTCTGCACCCGACCTCTGGGGCACAGCAACGGGCACCGTGTCCTGCCCACGTGGCATCCAACGTGCCCTCCCCCCACTGGCCCCACCACGCACGCGTTCACCTTCTGTGTCAGAGGTCAGCGCACCCTGGACACGGAGATCCAAGGAGTCCAGCGGCACCTCCATGTACCCCCCGCCGTCGCCAGGCGCCGTTGGCTCCACACTGCCCGAAGATGACGCAGAGGCTTCAGAACCTGCAACCAAAGGTGCCCTCATCAAACGGGGGCTGAGGTCGCATCACTACCCTGAGGCACAGAGGCTCGCCAGCCACGCAGCTCACACACATGTGCACAAGTGTCATACAGACGCTCGCCAGACACAGATCACACACGCGCGCACGAGTGTCATACAGACGCTCGCCAGACACAGATCACACACGCGCGCACGAGTGTCATACAGACGCTCGCCAGACACAGATCACACACGCGCGCACGAGTGTCATACAGATGCTCGCCAGACACAGATCACACACGCGCGCACGAGTGTCATACAGACGCTCGCCAGACACAGATCACACACGCGCGCACGAGTGTCATACAGACGCTCGCCAGACACAGATCACACACGCGCGCACGAGTGTCATACAGACGCTCGCCAGACACAGATCACACACGCGCGCACGAGTGTCATACAGACGCTCGCCAGACACAGATCACACACGCGCGCACGAGTGTCATACAGACGCTCGCCAGACACAGATCACACACGCGCGCACGAGTGTCATACAGACGCTCGCCAGACACAGATCACACACGCGCGCACGAGTGTCATACAGACGCTCGCCAGACACAGATCACACACGCGCGCACGAGTGTCATACAGACGCTCGCCAGACACAGATCACACACGCGCGCACGAGTGTCATACAGACGCTCGCCAGACACAGATCACACACGCGCGCACGAGTGTCATACAGACGCTCGCCAGACACAGATCACACACGCGCGCACGAGTGTCATACAGACGCTCGCCAGACACAGATCACACACGCGCGCACGAGTGTCATACAGACGCTCGCCAGACACAGATCACACACGCGCGCACGAGTGTCATACAGACGCTCGCCAGACACAGATCACACACGCGCGCACGAGTGTCATACAGACGCTCGCCAGACACAGATCACACACGCGCGCACGAGTGTCATACAGACGCTCGCCAGACACAGATCACACACGCGCGCACGAGTGTCATACAGACGCTCGCCAGACACAGATCACACACGCGCGCACAAGTGTCATACAGATGCTCGCCAGCAACAAACATCTCAACACACATGCCTGAGTGTCATACAGATGCTCGCCAGCAACAAGGATCATACAAACACGCACGCAAGACACACAGACATGCACCAGCCACACAAATCATACACACACACGCAAGACGTACACTCAGCAGCAAAGCAGATCACACACACCCCCGCCCACACTTCTGCCTGGACCCATGTCCACTCGAGCCCCCCGGGGACGGGGCAGCTGGGTCAAGGAGAGCAAAGGCACACACACAGGCAAACGCCTCTCTCTGCAACCTCATGAGCTGGACGAGAGCTGGTCAAACGATCTGAGGGCACAAGTGGAAACCCCGCACGCCTTCTGTCACGTTAAGTGAGAAAGCGAGCAGCGGGTCTGAGAGACGAGCTGCTGCGCGGCGACGAAAGGCGCCCCAGACACACAGCGTCACTGGGGACCCGCCCAGCTCAGGCGGCAGGCGCCAGGGTCCACAGGGAAAGGCTGGAGGGAATGTCCACCCGTGAGAACGGGGTTTGAGGAGCCCCTCACCCACCAGAGGGTAATGCACTCTGAACATGCAAGAGAAGCAAGTGTGCGAGTGAGGAGCCATCAGGGGTGGGGGTCTACATGACCCAAGAGGCCACCTGGGTATCAGTCATCATAAGGGCATCTCACTGAAGAAGCCTGTGAAAACGGGTGTTTACACAGCATAGTTAACACTGCCAGCAAAGGGCAAATGCTCACAGTTCACAGAAAAGCTTTAAACGCTAGCCACTGATGTTATTTCAATGATGGGAATTGAACAGTTATAATACAGAAGTTTGGTATCCAAAGACCCTGAGTCCAGGCCAGTCTGCACCCAGATCTCAGGCAGGAAGGAGCTGACCACCTGCAGAAATCACCACCCACCTGAGGAACCCCAATAGACTGTGCAATTTTGAACACTTTATAAAGGGAACACAATTCAAACTCCTGTTTGAACAAACACCCCAGCAGGAATCCTGCACACTGTGCCCAAGATGGTGGCAACAAAGTCTCCACCCCAGATGACTCTTGGTCTTTGGTCTACAGTGGCTTCTGTCACCGACAACAGAAACACAGGGTGTGTGATCTCGGCTGACGGTTCGAGGCGGAGAGACGAGGAGCCGTGAGGAACAGAGAGGAGCTTCAGGGACGACATGGCGCCTGGCGGCCACAAGCCCCACACACCACCTGACCCAGTCTCAGGGCATCTGCTGTGCGCGGCTGCCAGCGGCCCTCTGCACTTCGGGGGCAGCTCCACGACCCGCTTCTCTATCGGAGAACCGAGGCTGTGCAGCACTTCCCACCAGCAACGACACGGATAACCCAGTGACGCGTGGAGAAGCCAAAGAGAAGTGCCCTCCATGAGCAGGCTCCACGGCACGGGCCCCAGGCGAGGACCCCACAGAGCAGCACCGGGCCGCAAGGGCTGACTGGGGAGGGGTCTTGACCAGGCACAGGCGTGGCAGGGCCTCCTGTCACAGGCGCCAGGGGGGATCACCAGCCCTGATCCAGAGCACCACACACCCCCTGCAGCGTTCAGTCCTCCAGAGCAAAGCTGCAGACAAGGGCTGGGCCACTGAGCCTGAGGCCATTCCCCTTCCAGTCTGCCTGAGACAGAACCAACCCCGGATCAAGGGGACTCACCAAAGGGCTGAGCACCGCTTCATGGCCCAGGGCCTGGCCCCAGAAGACCAAGGGCAGGACACAGGGTGTGGGGGAGCGGTCATCAGGCAGCCACCCCTCGGGGCCTGCAGGCAGGAGACCACCGGGCAGGACCCGTGTATCTCTGATAAAGTCACTTCTGGGGTGTCTGCTTTCTTAACAGTGCAGTAGGCCAAGTGAACGAAGCCCTACGCAGAACCCAGCCCCGAGGCACGTTCTCGCCCAGGCTGCACGCAGCTCCCGTGCTTACCTAGCACAGAGCAGGGCTTCTTTTTACTTCTCCTCCTCCTCTTCCTCGCCGGCTTGATCCAAGGGCTGTCAGGCTTCCCCTTCCTCTTGAGGAACTTCTTCTTGATGCTGGACTCAGAGCTCTGGGGAGCGGGGGGAGGGCAGAAAAGCAGAGCATGGGTTCTGGGCACAGAGGCTCCGGCTCCTGCTGTGTGGCCACCACTTAACCGCAAGATCCCTCTCACTCCCAGGCGGTCCCTTCCAGGTCACATTCGTAAAGATGCCCATGCTTGTCCCTAAACACACTCCAAGCCCAGTTACTTGAGTTTCAACACAAAAAAGAATAAATGGGAAAGTTCTACCAGACACTAAAGAAACTCAGTAAGAGAATCCACTTTCAATCACACGCACCCATTCGCCTTGCTCATGAGAAAAGGGACAAAGCCTCGGTCTGCCTCAAGTCTACATCCAAATTAGCCAGAACCCAGAGAACGAGACTGTCACTCCTCGTGACACGTCATGATTCCTGAGTGTCTGCACCTCACATCTCCATGCAGACAGGATCTAACTGCCTCGAGCTAGACAGACAGAAAGCGGGCCCACACACCACACTGCCAAGCCTAACGCGAGGGTCTCGCAGACCCGCTGACCATGGATGAGGAGACAATTCAGGAGCCTGTGCTCGCGAGATCCGTAGACACACTGGGGCAGTTCAGTGCCTTCCCGAGAGCTGCCTGGGAGCCTGAGCCCTGGAGCTGGGCCCCCAGCGCCCTGTGCCTTCGTGGCAGAGCCCAGGGAGGAGCACGAACTGCACTGCACCAGGGCCAGGCCCCAAGCAGATACACACGTCACCACAGGGCCGCCCTCACATCTTCCTCTTAGCCCCCACGAGGCCACCATCTCCCTCTCAGAGACCTGCCCTGGCTGGACGGACATGGCCATGAGCTCACCAAGCCCCCCAACCCCTGAGCCGAGCCTCCGACCCCACCCTCAGCTCTGAGCCCCGCCCAGCCTGGCAGGGCCAGCGGCTTCCCCGGACCCCGCTGTCCGCCGGCCCTGAGGCCCCTCCTGGCTCTGCGCACAGCCGCTCCACGGGGCAGGACCCAGGGCTCACGCCACACGCGCACGCGGGGGTTACCAGGTCAGACTCATCCCCATCCTCCTCCTCGTCTGCAGTGCCGGCCGACTCCTGCTCCTCTTCAGACTCGCCGTCCACCTGAGTGGCCACGCAGGGGCCCGAGAGAGAAGAGAAGTCAATGAGACCCTCTGGGGGCAGGCACCTGGACCCCCGTGCTGAGGGGCTGCTGGGGGCGCCCACGTGCCCGCTCCACACCGAGGGCCCAGCTGGAGGGCAGCCCTGGTGTGGAGGAGGGCATCAACTGAACACAGATCAACGCGGGTGGCAGACAGCAACTAGAAAGGACCAGCGCACTCAGCACAGATGAACACAAAGTGCAAAACCAACACGCCCCCACCGAGGGCCCAGGCCAGCCCAGGCCTCAGGCTGCGACGAACGCTCAGACCCCTTCCAGGTGGGCACGCGTGCCCAGCCTCCCGGCGGCAGCACCCAGCATGCTTCTCTGAGTCACCTTCTTCTAGCAAGAAGTGTGTTGCAGAATCCCTCCCATCACAGAGCAGAGGGGCCCGTGCTCACCGCCCCTGCCTGCACGGTGGCCCTGAAGGCCGCGTGCACCCGCGCCTGCCTCTGCCCTGCACACATGCCCACTGTGATTCCTCCAGGGGCTGCAAACCTCCACAATCCCACAGGACAGCTAAGGCCCCCGGGGAAGCAGCAGACACGGGCTCCCACCGCGGCCGGCGCTCAGGGTGGGGGATGCCCACAGCCCCTGTGTCTCCATCTGAGTCCGGGAGACCACACCCCTGGCCCATATTCCCCTGGGTGCCTGCCTTCGAGCCGCACACCCACAGGAGCGTTCTCCTCTGTGCGCTAAACACAAACCAACACGTTCCCACCGAGTCTCATGGGCTTTGTTTCTCCTCTTTCTTCTTACATAGAACTTCTGAGATTCCAGCCGGACAAGTCAAACCTCTCCACCTCCCACTATGTCACGGCTTCTGGGTTTGTGTCTTACAGTAAGCCTTCATCTGAGATTAGAAAAAACAGTTTCCAAAGCTTTCTTCCCCCAGCTGAGTATTTTGTGTTAACTCTTTTTTTTTTAACTTTTGGCTGCACTACAGGGCATGTGATGTCTTAGTTCCCAACCAGGGAATGAACCCTCATCCCTACCCTGCAAGCACAGTCTTAACTACTGAACTACCAGGAAGTCCCTGTGTGGACATTTTAAATCTTCTAGAATTTGCTTTCTTAAGTAACAGCTTCTCTGATTTATAGCTACCCTTGTACACAGTGGTCTGAGTGTGCTCAGAACCGTGAGACCACCACCCCGCGTGTCTGGAACGAAGTCCACGTCTCCTGTGCCCCGTGACCCACGGCTCATCGGCCTCCACTCTGCTGCCAGTCATCCCGGTAACGTTCACTGAGACACTTGCGGCCTTCGCCCCCAGCTGGAAGCCCAGCTCTGACAGCAAACTGCTGCGCTGCAGACGGACGGCACGGTGGGCGGCTGCCCCGCGTGGTGCCTGCCCGGCCCCACCAAGCCCCATCCTGCCAGCACCGCCCCCATTCCCGCCATGACATCCCGACATCAGCTGGCCCCACCCAAGGTCCGTGAGGATTCTGATGAG
The DNA here is from genome assembly GCF_049115385.1 of Moschus berezovskii. NCBI lineage: Eukaryota > Metazoa > Chordata > Mammalia > Artiodactyla > Moschidae > Moschus > Moschus berezovskii. The sequence goes on from NC_142470.1 coordinate 326,996, forward strand.
TTTAAGGATAACATGGGGCAAGGGAAATTACACAAGGGATCTTCTCATTCAAACTATGGGTCATTCCACAAACTTATGTTTCTTTAAACCTCTCTCAGCAAAGTTGTACGACTTTCCCCTTACAGGTCAAGATTTCTCTTGTCAAGTTTACTGCTAGGTACTCTGGCGGTGTTACAGGATGATAGCTAACTCTGGGGGTGACACTGGCTCTGTGTTCCGAGTCCTCAGCTGCTGAGACCATCCCAGGACCAGAGTGGGAGCGGCAGTCCCTGTGCCCAGGCCCAGCCGCACAGTCCTGACCTTCCCGGTCGTAAATGCCAGCCGGCATCCTGGGCATGCTGCTGACAGGCTGTCCGCAGGTTCTCCGACTGGCAGGACCACCCACACTTGGCCAACCGGCTACAGCAGCTGCTCAGCTCATTTCCTTGGACGTTTTAGATGAGGATTATATTCTCAGCAAACTCTCTCCCTTGTCCTTTTAAATATTAATGCTCCCTTCCGGCTTTCACCTCACAGCTTCGCAGCAAGAATGACCAACTTGGCGCATTCGTGTGAGGCGAGATGGGGGCTACTGCTGCTGCTGTCCAGTTGCTCAGTCGTGTCCGATTCTGTGACCCCACAGACGGTAGCCCACCAGGCTCCTCTGTCCATGGGATTTCCCAGACAAGCATACTGGAGTGGGTAGCCATCCCCTCTCCAGGGGCTCGCCGACCAGGGGCCACACTGGGGCCTCCCACGCCAGCAGGCAGGCTGTTCCATCACTGAGCCGCCAGGGAGGCCCTGACCGTGGCCGTCTGCATCTCCTCTTCACTCGTGTTTGTGACGGCTTAAAACCTCCACCAACACGTACAACTTCCTCCCAGGATCTTTAGTCAGCTTTATTTAAATATCTTTAAACTGCACTGTGTAGTTTTTTATTTTAAAAACAGTGAGCAATAGAACTACCCACTGAAATGGGCAGATTAACAACTTCTGAAACTCCTGCCACATGACTGTCAAGGGAGGAGTAGGGGTCAGTGGACAAGAATGCACACAGCAGCTGCAGGGACCGGCTGAGGCCTGGAGAAGGGCGGTGAGGGCAGCACCGTGGCTGGCGTCTGGGACGCAGACAGATGGGCATCCGCGGGAGCATGGCAGGCAGAGGCCACGTGGGGCAGGGACCCAGCCAGCAGGCCGCAACACTGGGGACAGCTGCACCCTCCCACCCCGTCCACAGTGCTGAGACCAGGGTGCCAAGCGTCGGTCACCAGTGAGGAGCAGGGGCAGCATGCTGGCCGCGTGCACAGGGGCTCCTTTCCTAGAGACAGCCCTTTTAAGAAGAACCACCACCACACAGATGAACAGCTGAGTTCCCGAGAGGCATCTCACAAGAGAAGGCATCCACATGGCAAATGCTCGAGGATGCCCCCAACCTTCTCGGAAGCCAGGAAACGCGAGTCAGGCAGAACTGCGGCGTGGATGCACTCGGCCCGAGGCACACATGGGGCGTGTGGCCCCCAGCGGGTGCAGAGCAGTGACCGCCGGGCTGGAGGGGGCAGCCCCACCTCGCACCAGCAACCCTCCTCCCCCAGAGACTCCGCAGAACAGCCAAGGTCTTGGGGACAGCCGGCCAGGAACACACGCGCAGCGAGGCTTCCGCAGAGGAGAATGAGAAAGGCAAGCGAGTCCCAGAGCTGTGACGGCCCCGGAGGGGCTCGGGGACCCCGGGCCACCTTCAAACACCATCACACAACAATAAAAATGAACTAACAGCACAAGTAAATCCCAGTCACAACTGAGTAACAAGCTCCACTCAGAAATAGGGTGCCTCTTGCTGGCCTGAAGCCCAGAACAAGGCCGAAGCGGTCCCACCCTGCAGGCTGACCTGCACCCTGGCCCGTCCACACGGCAGCAAGCCAGACCCCAGGACACAGCCTCCAGCTCCCTCCCACCCCGGGAACCCAGCAGGTCCTGGCAAGAGCCCCCACCCCATCCCTCTGAGGCATGGCTGTGACTGGCAGACGAACACTGAACTCTACGTTCAAGCACGTTCCGTTTCGGCCTGGCCCGTGCACCTCTGAAGAGCCGTGTGGAAACCCCCCGCAGTCTGTCACCACCACTGACCTGTGCAGACCTGGTCCCACCATCTGACTGCACTGTCCACATTTTCTTCTTGATTCTGCTTTCGTCTTCCTGATTCTTTTGTTAGCGTGATACTCATTTGACTTTTTTCCTCTTTATATTAACATCTAAACAGTGTTACTGAGTGTCCAGATTCTTTCTGGAGGAGGAGAACTTCCATCAACACTGAGAATCCAGTGACAGACTCAAATTCAAGTGCCACGTGCATGTGACACAGGCAGTCTCGTCACCAGGGAAGAGACGACCGTCCGCAGACTCTGCCGGCCCCAGAGTATGGCCTCGTGGTCCACTGAGCCAGCTTCACTGAGACATGATTCCTCACCATGAGTGCACCCACTTTGGTCTACCTCACGTTTTATTACAAGTTCTATATGAACCAACAATTACACATAAAATATTAAGCCAATGAAAAAACAGGAGATAGCTTACATCAATTTATTCAAAATCGCCAAGGACAAAGGCCTGTACGTTGTAATTAGAATCCAGAACCCAGAAATCACGCAGATGCAGACTAGTGTCCCTGAGCTCTGGTATCACAGCCAAAGCTGACAGCAGAGTCCTTTGAGCTATTAGTCAGCAATGCACTCACACCACACTGCCCAGGCCACAGGCCAGCAGAAAGGGGGTCACAGAACAAATCCTGATGGCTTGTGACCATGAGGGGCTGCCTGGCCCGCCTGGAACAAAAACACGGAGGTGCAGGGACACGCAGACGCAAACCCACCCCTCCCCACACGCTGCAGCCAGCACCCTGGTGACATCCCCGTCCCACCGAAGGGGACGATCGTGCCCCGAGTGTCCCCTGTGAGGACAGGAAATGGCTCAGGGAGGGGGGAGCAGGAGGCAGACAACACCTGCTGAGGGGCCCAGAGCGGCACACGGTGCAGTGAGGAGGAACGTGGACACCCAGGGTCCAATCCCACTGCGCGCAGCAGTGAGTGCAGGTCTGAGAGCGTACCCTCCAGACGCCGTTCTGTGGGCCGGGAGGGGCCTCCCTGGGGGCTCAGCCGGTAAAGAGTCGCCTGCAGTGCGGGAGACCTGGGTTCAATCCCTGGATCGGGAAGATCCCCTGGAGAAGGGAAAGGCCACCCACTCCAGTATTCTGGCCTGGAGAATGCCATGGACTATGTCCATAGGATCACAAACAGTCAGACATGACTGAGCGACTTTCTCTCTCTCTCACACACACACACATATACACACGGGCTAGGAAACTGCTTCCTCCTATGCTTCTACAGGAGAGAGGAAAAATAACAAATGATATCTTAAATGATTTTAAAATTTCCTTTAAATCTCTAGTGTTAGCATTTTCTACCAGTTTATTTTTGAACAGTTATACCTCAGGGGCCGGGACAACATTTAAGATTTTGCCCCCAGACCTCCTAGACGAGTAGAACTGGCGTAAGTAGCTACAATGATTCTGGAGTTTAAGCAAAATCCTAGAAAGAGACAAGGGAGCGTCCCCTTCTGCTTCACGGACCACACTAAGGCCTCTGACTGTCTGGACCACAACAGAAAGAGACAAGGGAGCGTCCCCTTCTGCTTCACGGACCACACTAAGGCCTCTGACTGTCTGGACCACAACAAACCGAAACATTCTTCAAGAAATGGGAACACCAGACCACCTCACCTGCCTCCTGAGAAACCTGTAGCATGTCAAGAAGCAACAGTTAGAACTGGACATGGGACAAAGGACTGGTTCACAATTGGGAAAGGAGTACGTCAAGGCTGTATATTGCCATCCTGCTTATTTGTTATGTGCAGAGTACATCATGCTTGGCTGGATGACTCACAAGCTAGAATCAAGACTGCTGGGAGAAATATCAACAACCTCAGATATGCAGATGATACCACTCAAATGGCAGAAAGCAAAGAGGATCTAGAGTCTCTTGATGAGGGTAAAAGAAGAGACTTAAAAAGGGTGGCTTAAAACTAAGATCATGACATTTGATCCCGTCACTTCACAGCAAATAAATGGGGAAAAGTGGAAACAGTGGCAGACTTTATTTTCTTGAGCTCCCAAATCACTGTGGATGGTGAGTGCAGCCATGAAATTAAGAGACACTCACTCCTTGGAAGAGAAGCCATGACAAATCTAGACTGAGTACTAAAAAGCAGAGATGCCACTTTGTCGACAAAGGTCCACAGAGTCAAAGGCATGGTTTTTCTAGTAGTCATGTATGGAAGTGAGCGACAGACCACAAAGAAGGCTGAGCGCTGAAGAACTGATGCTTTTGAACTGTGGTGCTGGAGAAGACTACGGAGAGTCCCTTGGACTGCAAGGAGATCAGTCGGTCCTAAAGGAAATCAATCCCAAATATTCACTGGAACGACTGATGCTGAAGCTAAAGCTCCAATACTTGGGCCACCTGATGCAAAGAGCCAACACACTGGAAAAGACCCAGATGCTGGGAAAGACTGAGGGCAAGAGGAGAAGGGGGCGGCAGAGGACGAGATGGTTGGATGTCACCATCGACTCCATGGATATGAGTTTGAACAAACTCTGGGAGACAGTGGAGGACAGAGGAGCCTGGCTTGCAGCAGTCCATGAGGTCGCAAAGAATTGGATACGACTGAGTGACTGAACAATAAGACACTCCTGAACTCCAGAGGCTGAAAGAAAATCCTTTACACATCAAAATCTATACCCACAGAGTTACTGCAAAGTGCAAAACGCTAATCAACAAAATCATACACTTCCAAAAAGTCACTGCTGCAAGAAATTCACATCATCTCTGTCCACCCTTAGTTCAGAGTAACTCGTCAGATGTGGCGTCTGTCTTATATAAAGATGGCCCAGGGTTTCCTCAGACAGATCTGACCCATGGTGGTGACAGGAAAACCATGGCTCTGCATGTGCCTAACTCTCAGCCATGGCTGCTGCTCCTCCTCCAACTCATCCGTCCCCCGACTAGAAGGCCCGAACACCAAGCGCCGCTCGGCCCAGGTCTGCTTCCGCTGCCCCTGTGGGGACCCCCACACCACCCCAGACGGTGCACCCCCAGGACCACCACAGTGCACCCCGAGCCCATCACGCATGCCTGCACACGGAGCCGCCCCACAGGCCTGTCCCAGCCGGGCACTCGCCCCACTGGGAGGATGGAGTGCTCGCCTGCAGGAAGATCGCACCCATGGCGGGGGCCCAGGACACCAAGCCAGGGCCAAGGGCAGGCTGTACAGGCACCGGGTCAGCATGGCTGGGAGAGCAGCTGTTTACAACACTGTTCCTGTTACTCCAGGGAGCACTGCCCAGAAAGACAAGCACTGCTCTGATGAAAACAGACTATCCAAAGACCCAAGATAGACGAAACCCAAGAATCACAGCCAGAAGCAAGCAGGGCTTTGTTAAGGCCCAAACGTGCGGACGTCCTCTAGACCCTCACCCAGGGCTGAGGTCGGGTGTGCATGCCACCCACCTTCTGGCTGCGGTCAGGTGCCAGCACACCATCCTTGGAGGCCCTGCCATCCTCGGCGGGAAACACAGCAGCTGGCGGGCCGCCCTGGTCCTCATCCTCGTCCAGCTCCTCCGAGTCGTCCTCCTCTGAGTCCAGGTCCAGGCTCTCACCGTTCACATGGAGGGAGCCATCGCTCAGATCCTTCTCACCCTGGAATAGAGCAGACGCAGCGTCAGGACCCCCTGACTCCTCCCAGTGGGCATGGCCAGGGCTGCCCTGTAGCAGAGCAGAGAGGCAGAGGGCCCCCCACAGCCTGGCACACCCCTTACCTTGGAGCCCCCCGTGGAATGAGTTATGCTCTTAAACATCTCAATCACCGTCCTCTGCTTTAACACTTTGGTCTTTTTCTTAGGAACCAGGCTATAGGTTCCCATTCTTCGCTTTTTCTTCCGAGATACTGCAGCTGCTAAAACAAAAGGCAAGCAAGCTAAAAAGAAAAAAAAAGTCAAAAGGGGACAAGAGAAGAAAAGAAATGCCATTCAAACGTTTTTAAAGGCAGGCTGATCACCAAAATACCATCAGCACCCACAACAGTGTCATAAGTTGCACAAAGAAAGCAGAAAACCCACCACGGACCATGCGACCTGTTCACAAGGAAACACCAAGCTGTACAGAAGGGACACACGGGTCGGCCGTGCCAGACAGGCTGTGTCACCAGGACCCTCCGTCCTCGGTCAGAACCCCACGACTGCTCAGCGCCCTGTCCCTGCACACAAGGGCGGGCAGCAGAGCTTCCAGGCAAGTGCAGTGGTCACAGGACCAAGCAGGGGCAGGGAGGGCTTGTGGCCACTGATGCTGTTCTGGGCAAGGCAGCCCCAGATGCACTGCTTTGGAATGAGGGTTCCTACGATGTTTTCTATTTGTAAGAAGTTTCAAGAATTGTTTTCTAAAAAATCTGAAAACCACTGCTTTCACGTGGAGAACTCCCCTAAAGGACTGAGAGAAACACCTTAAGTTCTATGACACATGGGAAGGAGACACTGGAGAAACAGACAGCTGTGCGCATGGGCGCCAGGACACAAGGGCCGTCGGCGCACGGGCCTGCAGGGGAGCACGTGGAGACACGATGCCATCCACACGCGGGATGGGGCGCAAGCAGGCCCCAGGCAGGCCTCCCGGCAATCTTGGGAGGCAGACGCGTTGTGCACTTCGTGCAAATCTGGAGTTTGCCCAGCCTGTGCTGAGGCTGAATGGCACACACAGGCCCTCCAGGGTTCTCAGCACCGTGACTTAAAGTGGGAACAAGAAGGGACGACTTGACACCAGAGTGCCCCGGGGCAAGTCTAACACAGACGGGGCGGCACAGAGCGGGGAAGGGAGGCGGGTTTGAAGGACCAGGTGGGCAGGGGCCACCCGCTCCCAGGCCACTCGGGCGCCGTCACAATCAGCCACGGCCACACGGCAGCAAGGCCACGGGCAGAGCAGGGAAGACCTGTGCCCCTCGAGGAGCAGAGCCAGCAGGCCGCGGGAAGCTCTCAATCCTGAGCCTGTGGGGCCCCGTCTTCAGCCTGCAGAGAAGGCAGGAAAGACTCCCATGGGAAACTACTACAGTCTAAGTGTTTCTGCTCAGAGAACTTGTCCTGAATGGACGAGGAAATGACAGAGCTCAGATGGGGACGATCTGAGCTCTTCCCGCCCCTACCGCTCTTCCCCTCCCACAAGCACCACTGGGCTTGCAGGATCTTAGTTCCCTGACCAGGGATTGAACCCACGCCCTCGGCAGTGAAAGCATCAAATCCTAACCACTGGACCATGAGGAAGTCCCCGATCTTAACTTTTCAACAGAAGCGCCAGCTCCTGACACTGTCGCCGAGCCCTACACACATGGGTGCCGTTTCATAGAGAGCTGCACGTCTGTCTGGCTGAGACTCTTATTAAACAATAACACCAAGGGGTGGTGAGAAGACAGACTGACCCTGTTTTCTAACCAACCACTGCATATCAACAAACAGAACATGAGCCCCCTGGAGATAAGGCTGGGCCCAGGACCAGGAAGGACAACACGGGCTGGGTCCACCTGGAGAAGGCAGGAAGTCCTCAGAAGCGAGGGGGTCATGTCGGAGGACTCAGGAGCCAGCCTGAAAGGCAGACCCAGGACAACACAGACAAGTCGGTGATGGACAGGAGACGCACAGGAGGGCCCACAAGCTGAGACAGAGACGCAGCTGGAGAGGGAAGCCCCTCACTGCAGCAGAAGCTCCACGGGAAGGTGGAAGGGGACGAGGGACGGGGAAGCCACCCTGGGCAGTCAGCCCCGACGGATGGCCCCAGACGCTCATGCCGCTGAGCGGGAGGAGCGGACTATGCAGCCCTTTAGGCCCCACCTCCCGAGACGCACAGGACGGTGACCTGGGGGTCCCCACCCCCCAGGGAACGCAGCGAGGACAGGGGCCTCGGGGGCAGTCTAGAAGACAGCTGAGACCCCAAGGATGCCCCAGACTGACCACACGCTCCAGGGGAAGGCAGGAGACGCCTGGCCAGGAGCACCTCCCCGGCAACCATGTGAGAGGGCGCCATGTGCGGCAAGCATACACCAAGGGGCCCAGGTCTGCAACCGCTGTGCCAGCGGCGAGTGCCCCCGCTGGGCGTCTGCGCCCGTGGTGAAATGGGGGGTCCTCCACAGACTCATGTCTGAAGTCAAACTACTGACAGGCAACAAGAGGACGCTCCCACCCCACACCAGGGGCCTCTCACAGTCCTGAGTCCTCCCTCGCCCACGAGCCCGGGGCCTGGCGGACAGCCCATCTGTCCCAAGAAGTCCAGTCTCCAGAGGGAGCGGGCTCCACAGCTCTCCCCCACAGCCCCCCAGGAGCCGCCCCCTCCAGAAAGGCCCACCAGGGACCTGGCGTGCCCCGCTCCAACACAGGAGGGGCCGTCCCACGTGCCGGGCCCCGGAACTCAGTCCCTGAACTGATCACTGCCCCAGACCTAGAGCACCCACCCCACCGAACCACAGCCGCAGACTGTCAGCCTGAAGGTGACCTTCGTCTGGGAGCTGGAGGTCAGTGGAGGCGGCGACACAGGCCGGGTGAGGGCGGAGCCGGCGGATACCCCAGAGTGCGGCGGGCCCCCTTTACCTGTCTGGGCCTTCGCAGTGGCCACGTGGCATTGGTTCTGAGGTAGCGACTGGTGAAGGGACGGGAAGGGGGGTGAAAGCTGCTGGCGTGCAAACTCCGAGGCGGCCCTGCTCAGCTCCTCTCTTGGCTCCTCATGGTCGCGGGCGTCCCGGCCTTCCCTGGGGTCCTTACTTGCCACGTGCTTCAAAACAGAGACAGCCGACAATGACCCACAGGCGGCAGACACGTGGGCGGCAGACACACAGGTGGCCCCAGCACACTGGCTGGCAGCACAGAACCGGCTGCCTCCGTCCCCCAGCCCCCACGAGGACAGGCCGGGCCGAGGAGGAGCTTGGTGGCGGCGCGGGGGAGAGCAGGGTCTGCGTCTCTAGGGGAAGCAGCGGGGAGCTCGCCAGCCTGTGGCTCAGGTGACACATGTGACTTGCAAGAGACACCCAGGAAGCTCTGAGGAAGCGCCTTCCACTCGGGGCACCCCCTCAGAAGGTTTCACGCCACAGCATCACCACGCCACGTCTTTAAGATGCTTTTGCTGAGTTTTACCCACTTCCTCGGTGTCCTGGCCTCAGCCTTCCCAGGCGAGGTCAACGGCAGCACCGACTGCCACCCCCACCTTTGCTCCAGACACCACGCACGCGCCCCCATCGCATGCTCCCCGAGAGTCGGCAGCAGCCTTCAGACGGCCCGACTCAGCTGAACCGCACGTTCCTGCACACACAGCAGGAGCCCTCCCTCGACACACAGGGCTGGGAGACGGCACAGCCGCCTGCAAAGGATGAACACAGGAAGACCTCGCCTACACCGCTGACAGACATGAGCTCAGAGCGCACCGAAGGCCTCAACTAGGAAACGTGTAGAAAAAACAAGGCAGAAGCTTCACAACGTTGGTCCTGGTAGTCAATCCTTCAATATTACAACAAGAAAACAGGCAACAAAAGAAAAAAAAGATAAATTAGACTTTATTAAATCTAAAAATTTCTTATAGATCAAAACTACAATAAGGCATCCCCTCATGTCTGTCAGAATGGCCATTATCAAAAGACGGCAAATAATAAATGCTGGAGAGGACGTGTAGAATATGGAACCCGAGCGCCCATCGACAGGAACATCAATTGGTGCAGACACTACGGGGATTCCTCAAAAAATTAAAAACGGAACTACCATATGATCCAAAAATTCCATTCCTGGGTATTTATCCAAAAAAACCCGAAACAACAGTTCACAAAGATAAATGCACCACTATGTTCACTGCAGCGCTGTTTATGACAGCCAAGACATGCAAGCAACCCAGGTGCCATCAACAGACAAACGGACAAGAAGACGTGGTGCTTAAACACACATACAGTGGAACATTACTTGGCCGTAAAGAAGAAGAAAACCTTGCTGCCCGTGACAGTGCCGACAGCGCCTCTGGACCCTGAGGTGCTGCACCAAAAGAAATATGGAGAAAGACGAAGACCGTGGTTCCGCTCACACGCAGAGTCTGAAGCCAGCAGAGGGCAGACGGAGCAGACTCCCAGAGACAGAGAATAAACGGGGGGAACAGACAAAACAGGTGAAGGGGATCATGAGGCACAAACCTCCAGTTATAAACAGGTGCATCATGGAGGCGTAATATACAGCAGGCAGAATACAGTCGACAGTACTGCATGATAACTCTGCAAGGCGACTGACTGTAACGAGACTTACCCTGCTGATCGTTGTGTAATATACAAAAATATTTAATCACTATGCTATACACTGAAAACTAATACAATACTGTAAGTCAATTATACTTCAATTAAAACTTTTTAAATTTCTGTGCACCAAAAGACAACCAGCAAAATGAAAAAACAACCTACAGAATGGGAGAAAACATTTCCAAAGCATATATCTGAGGAGTCACATCTAGAATATATAATGACTCTACATCCCAACAAGGAACTCGATTTAAAAGTGGGCAAAGCACGTGAACAGAGATTTCTCCAAAGAAGACACACACAGGGCCAAAAAGCACATGAAACAATGCTCAACATCACTGATCATCAGGAAAACGCAACTCAGAACTGCAGTGGGACCACCTCGCACTCCTGGGATGGCTGCTGTCAAACGAACAGCACGTGCTGGCATGGACGTGGAGACCCTGGGATCTCTGCGCACTGTGGGAGGAGCTGGAACACGCAGACGCCGTGGATAACAGCGTGGCGGCTCCTCAAAGAGTGAACACAACTATCACAGGATCCTGCAATCCCACTTCTGGGCGCACACGCTCAAGAACCGAAGGCAGAGACCAGAAGAGGTCTTTGCACAACTGGGCTCACAGCAGATGAGGGAGGAGGCCGCCCAAGTGCCCGACGATGGAGAGTGGGTAAACCAAGTGTGTGTGTGGTGTCCCATGGACACTCGTGCAGTGGAATATCACTCAGCCCTGAAAAGGAAGGATGCTCTGAGATAGTGCAGATGACTTTTGAGGACCCTGTGCGGCGTGGAATAAGCCAGACACAAAAGGACAGATCCTTATATGAAGGATCTTTGTCCCATCGCTTCCTGGCAAATAGATGGGGAAACAATACAAACAGGGACAGTTTTCCTCGGCTCCAAAATCACTGCAGATGGTGACTACAGCCATGAAATTAAAAGACACTTGCTCCTTGGAAGAAAAGCTATGACCAACCTAAACAGCATATTAAAAAGCAGAGACATTACTTTGCCAACAAAGGTCCATCTAATCAAAGATATGGTTTTTCCAGTAGTCATGTAGTCATGTATGGATGTGAGAGTTGGACTATAAAGAAAGCTGAGTGCCAAAGAACTGATGCTTTTGAACTGTGGTGTTGGAGAAGACTCTTGAGAGTGCTTTGGACTGCAAGGAGATCCAACCAGTCAATCCTAAAGGAAACCAGTCCTGAATATTCACTGGAAGGACTGATGTTGAAGCTGAAACTCTAATAGTTTGGCCATCCAATGACAAGAGCTGACTCATTGGAAAAAACTCTGATGCTGGGAAAGATTGAAGGCAGGAGGAGAAGGAGACAACAGAGGATGAGATGATTGGATGGCATCACCGACTCGATGGACATGAGTGTGAGCAAGCTCCGGAGTTGGTGATAGACAGGGAGGCCTGGCGTGCTGCAGTCCATGAGGTCACAAACAGTCAGACACGACTGAGTGACTGAACTTGAACTTGCCTGTATGAAGCAACAAGCACTGACTCTGCCAATCTGAGACAGAGAGCAGATACGGGGAGGGGGTGGGGCAGAGACAGAGCGGGAAGAGAGGCGGGGAGGGAAGTGAGTCCAGCAGGGACAGAGGGTCACTTTGGGGAGATGAGCAAGTTCTGGGATGACAGGTTGATGGCTGGGCACTTAAACATGGCTGCTGCTGCTGCTGCATCACTTCGTCGTGTCCGACTCTGTGCGACCCCACAGACGGCAGCCCACCAGGCTCCCCCATCCCTGGGATTCTCCAGGCAAGAACACTGGAGTGGGTTGCCATTTCCTTCTCCAATGCATGAAAGTGAAAAGTGAAAGTGAAGTCGCTCAGTCGTGTCCGACTCTTAGTGACCCCATGAACTGCAGCCCACCAGGCTCCTCCATCCATGCGATTTTCCAGGAAAGAGTACTGGACTACGATGGTAAATTCTATGTTATGTGCATTTTAATAGTGTTTTAAAAAAGGCGCCCTCATCTCTTGGAGTCAACATCTGGGAGAGGTTGACAGGCCAGATTGGGGGCGGCCCAGGACCCAGCTCCACAGCATGGCTCCTCGCAGCCGGACCCGAGCACACTCCCTCTGGCTCCTCCAAAAGTCCCCCGCCTGCCTGGGGGCCCCGCACAGGGCTCCTTTTGAAATATCCAAAAAATAAAGCTAAGAACTGCTAAACTTGAGTGAAGACTCTACATCTGGATAGCGCTCTATCCTCGGACCAAGCAAACCCACCAAGGCAGAGAAGCTTAGGTGGACTTAAGGCAGTGCCCCCTGCCAGGGCCGGGGCCAGTCCCCTACGCGGGGAGAGGACTCGTGCCCTCGTCTGCAGTACCTGCACACACCCACACGGCCACCTGTGACCAAAACACCAGCGGACAACTGCGTTTGCCCCAGCCCGGCCTCTGCTCGCCACGCCCCGCTTCACGCCCAGGCCACAGCCAGGTGCCCCCAAGGCAAGTCCTCACAGGCCAGTGCCCCACTCCAGGGGCAGCAAACACCCACGAGCACCCTTCTGCACTAAGACCCGCCCCCTACCTGGCCCACCTTCCTCTCCTGAACCCAGAGACCAAGACTGCTGTAGGGACACAGACACCCAAGGAGACAGCCAGGCCCCATGAAGCACCACCAAGAGCAAACGCCAGTCAGTCAGGGAGCCGGTCTTCACGGCGTGCCGGCGAGGGACATGAGGGCCTCCCACGCCTCCTTCGTGTGAACAGGGCTAACGCAACCCTGAGCCGGTGAGTCTGGTGGTGTGGACACCGCCATCCAAGAGGCAAACTGGCTCTGCCTTGCGCGGGGACGTGAGGCCACCCGGCTGTGAAAATTCCTGCATTTTTAAACTTTTAACGGAAAATAAATTTTTTGTCATATGCAACATGTTTGCTGTCAAAACTCAATTTTCAATAAAACATGCTTTCCTAAAAAAATCGAACAAGACTGAGCAGGGTGTGGGGAGCAGAAAAGCCAGCAGTCAGGAGAGGCCAGGTCTGGTTCTGGGAGCCAGGAGGGCCCCCAGTCTCCACATCTCCAGTCCCCTCCTCTTGCAGGGGTCTGGGAAGCAGACTGAGTTACCAGTGTCTGAAGGAGGCGAGCACGGCCTTCAGCAAATCAGCTTCTGAAGCCTCAAAACCCTTCTCTTTCCCTTCCCTCCAACAGCCTGAGTGTGCTCAGTAATTTCCAACAGAGTGATGAGCATTGCAACTGACTGTGTACTAATAGCAATCATTAGCAACTCCACCAGAACAACGCTAACCCTTAGATAAATGTTATGGTCAGAGACGTTTCTTGAAATTAAATTTCAAATTGCTTTTTCTTCCCGAAAGCAATACGACAGTGACAGTAAAACACTTTCAAGAATAAAACTATTTCAGAACAAAATTCTAGAAGTGGGGATGGAATAAAAATACAATTTCAATGAGATATATAATATAAAATTTTCTGACATGCATTTTAAAATCGATAATGGTGGGCCAAAAAATGGTAGGCAAATAAATAAAATTTCACCTTAAGCCTCAAGTCTAATACAAAAATTAATTCACAACAGGTCATATATTTAAGGCTTCCCTGGTGGCTCAAGTGGTAAAGAATTTGCCTGCAATTCATGAGACCCAGGTTCGATCCCTGGGTTGGGAAGATTCCCCTGGAAAAGGGAATGGCAATCTACTCCAATACTCTTGCCTGGAGAATCCCGTGAACACAGGAGCCTGGCGGGCCACAAAGAGAGGGGCCTGATCGAGTGACCAACACACACACACATACACACACTGGAGAATCCCGTGAACACAGGAACCTGGCGGGCCACAAAGAGAGGGGCCTGATCGAGTGACCAACACACACACACACACTGGCAGTGCACATAAAGCTAAAAACCATGAAAACGAGAGAGAACCTTCAGGAGTTAGGGCTGGCCACAGAGTTTTTAGGCATGATACCAAAAGCACAGTCCTAACAGAAAAATACTGTATAAGTTCTATTTCTGCTTTATTGACTATCCCAAAGCCTTTCACTGTGTGGATCACAATAAACTGTGGAAAACTCTGAAAGAGATGGGAATACCAGATCACCTGACCTGCCTCTTGAGAAATCTGTATGCAGGTCAGAAAGCAACAGTTAGAATGTGACATGGAACAACAGACTGGTTCCAAATAGGAAAAGGAGTATGTAAAGGCTGTATATTGTCACCCTGCTTATCTAACTTATACGCAGAGTACATCATGAGGAACGCTGGGCTGGAGGAAGCACAAGCTGGAATTAAAATTGCTGGGAGAAATATCAATAACCTCAGATATGCAGATGATATCACCCTTATGGCAGAAAGTAAAGAGGAACTAAAGGGCCTCTTGATGAACGTGAAAGAGGAGAGTAAAAAAAGTTGGCTTAAAACTCAACATTCAGAAAACTAAGATCATGGCATCCAGTCCCATCACTTCATGGCAAATAGATGGGAAACAGTGGGAACAGTGACAGACTTTATTTTGGGGGGCTCAAAAATTACCACAGCCACAAAAATGAAAGACGTTTACTCCTTGGAAAGAAAGTCATGACCAACCTAGACGGCATATTAAAAGCAGAGACACTACCTTGCCAACAAAGGTCCATCTAGTCAAGCCTATGGTTTTTCCAGTAGTCACATATGGATGTGAGAGTTGGACTGTAAAGAAAGCTGAGCGCCAAAGAATTGATGCTTTTGAACTGTGGTGCTGGAGAAGACTCTTGAGAGTCCCTTGGACTGCAAGGAGATCCAACGAATCCATCCTAAAGGAGATCAGTCCTAAGTGTTCATTGGAAGGACTGATGGTGAAGTTGAAACTCCAATACTTTGGCCACCTGATGCGAAGAGCTGACTCACTGGAAAAGACCCTGATGTTGGGAAAGATTGAAGGTGGGAGGAGAAGGGGATGACAGAGGATGAGATGGCTGGATGGCATCACTGACTCAATGGACATGAGTTTGAGTAAACTCTGGGAGTTGGTGATGGACAGGAAGTCCATGGGGTCGCAAAGAGCTGGACACAACTGAGCTGAACTGAACTGTGTAAGTTGAACTTCATCAAAATGAACAACTTTTCCTTAAAGAAAGACTGTAGGTCTTCAGAAGTGCAAGGATGAAGACCAGCTACAAGTTAAAACACCTGCAAACCAACACCTGACTAGGGTGTACACCCAAAACTCTCACAGACAACAAGGATTTTGGTCCAAACGAAAACATGCATGAGTGTGTGGTGCAGTTTTAATGGAATAGCCCAAAACTGAGAACCTCCCAAATCTCCCTGGATGGGCGAGCGTTACATAACACACAACTCGTCAACGTGCAAAGGAGGGCCCTGCAAACACAGCCTGCAGAGGTTGGAGGTGCAGAGTGAGAAAAGAAAGCCCCCAAGTTCCATAATCCCGTGTTACGCAACATCTGAAGTGACGCTCAACAGACACGGGGGATGGGGATGGTGGGGTGACCACAGAGGGGCCTCATGGTGCCAGGTGGGCACTTAAACCCACAATGTTGTGCCCTGGGCAGGGGTTGCGGGGTCTCTCTGTACCACCTGTGTGGCTTCTTGTGAACAGTTATTTAAAAGTCTTTTAAGTTTTGGCACGTAAAAAAACACTCCGAAAAGCAGAAGCCGTGCCAGGGCCAGCCACTGCATGAGCAGTGGCCCAGCCCCCAGCACCTCCGCCCACAGTCACAGAAGGCAGGGCATGGGCCAGGCGACAGGAGCCACAGCACAAAGGTGAGCACCCCTGGTGGGAGGAGCTTCAGAGGAGAATCACCCGAATAAGAGATGCCGAGTCCAAACAGAACCCCCTGTGAGGAGACGGCAGTGCCAGCCAAGACTACACAAAACCTGTAACCGTCTTTTAAAGGATAAAACAAAAACATAACTGAGAACACAGATATTCTTAACTGAAAATCTAATCAGATACACTGGATATGAAAAAAGAAAAAAATGTCAAAATGGAAAACATCAATGCGTGAAAGGACCAGCAAGACCGAAGCGCAGGGACACAGGAGGGAGATGGACAGGGTAATGAGCTGCTGCAGAGGCGGGGCTCGGGAGGAGGTAGAGGGAAGGGGCTGGGCGGGGCTTGGGAGGAGGCGCTGTGGCTGCGCAGCTGGGGATGCCACAGAACCCTCAGCCTCAGGTGTGCGTCAGGCCGTGGGGGCCCAGGGAAGGCCCTCGGGCACCAGCAGGCGACACGCCCAAGAAACTCTGGGGTGCAACTGCACACCTGGGAGCAGACAGCTCAGCAGCTCCAGGCCTAACTGCCCTCCCCACTGCTTGCTCCCCGATGAGACGGGTGGGTGCTGAGCCTCCCAAGAAAGTGACTTCCAAGGAGGGGGAGGAGTAACCCGTGGGCTGGGCACACGAAGGGAAGCCCCGAAGACAGGCTGGCAATCACCCGCCGGGACCCAGCTGGCAACCCTGGCACATGACCCCCTCTTCCCGGCCTCTCCCCTCCGCGCAGAAAAGTCCACCTGCCGTCCAAACACGAAACCAAGAGCAGACAGACAGGAGAGGCCCTCCCAGCAGAGACGTGTTACCAGGCCCGGGATGGACTTCGGCATGGTCTTCCGAGCCCTGTGGACCTTGGCGTCAGCGCCCGGGGCCTTCCTGTCCTCTGCGTCCTTGCTGCCCTCCCCAGGCTTGGCTGGCACCGCAGCCGGCGGCTGGGGAAAAGCACCAGGAGTCCTCCCTTTGCCAGCCCCGCCAGGGAGGGTCTTCGCCGCGTGGCCAGGCAGGGAGGAAGCCAGGGCGCTGGCCACCCGCAGTGGCGGCTCAGACAAAGGGGCCTTGCCAAGGAAGTAGCCGTTGCTCCCGACGACAGGACTCTGGGGGAAGCCATCAGAGCGGACGTGGTTCTGCTTCCCCACCTCGGGGTCTCTGTCCAGAATCCCATTTTCCGCTACCCGGGCCCCCGGGCCAGCCCCTTCCTGCGGGCTGCCTCGCGTGGTCTCTGGAGGGCGTTTCACAGCAGCCGCGTGGCCGCTGGCATCGCTCTGGTCACAGGACCCGTTGGTCTCCCCGTCTGCAGCCACCGGGGCCTCCCCTCCCTGCTGTTCCACTGAGCCGTCATCAGCAGCCATGGGTGACCCTGCAGAAAGAGAACAAGAGTCAGGGGCGCCCACCTGCAACCCTAACACAGAGTCCCACTGCTGTGCTCACAGGAAACTGTCTTTACTTCACAAACATCTGACTTCAGACAGACTAAATACAAAGCACATCACAGTCAATGTCTCAACAGTGACTTGATGAACTGTCCCCGGGAGGGAGGGCAGTCTGCCCCGAGCCCCACCTGAGGAGTGGGTGGGACCACGGTCCTTGAAACAAATACCCACTTGTCTGTGAATTACTTCTTAAAAGCCTCCAAACACAGGACACAAATCTAGTATCCTCCAGGAATGTATGGATGTGAGTTGGACTGTGAGGAAAGCTGATCACCGAAGAATTGATGCTTTTGAACTGTGGTATTGGAGAAGACTCTTGAGAGTCCCTTGGACTGCAAGGAGATCCAACCAGCCCATTCTAAAGGAGATCAGTCCTGGGTGTTCATTGGAAGGATTGATGCTAAAGCTGAAACTGCAATACTTTGGCCACCTCATGCGACGAGTTGACTCACTGGAAAAGACTCTGATGCTGGGAAAGGTTGGGGGTGGGAGGAGAAGGGGACGACGGAGAATGAGATGGCTGGATGGCATCACCGACTTTGTGGACATGAGTTTGAGTGAACTCCAGGAGTTGGTGATGGACAGGGAGGCCTGGCGTGCTGTGATTCATGGGGTCGCGGAGAGTCAGACACGACTGAGCGACTGAACTGAACTGAACTGAAGGAACAAAGTCACTGCTAGAAAACAAAACTGGGGAGGATTCAGACAGAAAACAAGGCCTGTGGAGCCTTGAACCCAAGAACAGACCTAAAGAAAACAGGATGCATTCAGCCTGTCAGTCAGGAGCTTACAAACCTCTGGTCTCTGAAGCTCATATCTCCTCCACAACTTGACAAACAAGAAACACACTTGCCACCAGCAGGAGAAAGCCCACAGTTGCAGTGCTGGGTGCAGGGACAGTGGTCATGTCCAGGAGCCCACCATCCACCAACCCAGTCCCCGGGTGATAGCACAGCACCTCCACAGCCCCATCATGGCAGCACTGGCCCCTGGGGCGAGGCCCGTAGTCACTGCTACAGCCTGAGCACAGAAACGTAAGTGCAGTAAGTTCTATCTGAATCAATAAATGGCTATTAATTTTTTTAAAATCCTCAGCAAAACAGAATAAGTGAAAAACCTACTCAGCTTGGAGAAGCCCACGTGCCAATCTACTGCAAACGTACACTTATTCAGAAATGTTACGTGAATTCCATGTAAGATCAGAAACAACGTCAGGATATCTATTAACACCACTAGCTCAAACTACTGCAAAATTGCACTCACCTCACACGCTAGTAAAGTCATGCTCAAAATTCTCCAAGCCAGGCTTCAGCAATACGTGAACCGTGAACTTCCAGATGTTCAAGCAGCTTTTAGAAAAGGCAGAGGAACCAGAGATCAAATTGCCAACATCCGCTGGATCATGGAGAAAGCAAGAGAGTTCCAGAAAAACATCTATTTCTGCTTCATTGACTATGCCAAAGCCTTTGACTGTGTGGATCACAATAAACTGTGGAACATTCTGAAAGAGATGGGAATACCTGACCACCTGACCTGCCTCTTGAGAAACCTGTATGCAGGTCAGGAAGCAACAGTTAGAACTGGATATGGAACAACAGACTGGTTCCAAATAGGAAAAGGAGTACGTCAAGGTTGTATATTGTCACCCTGCTTATTTAACTTCTATGCAGAGTACATCATGAGAAACGCTGGGCTGGAAGAAGCACAAGCTGGAATCAAGATTGCTGGAAGAGATATCAATAACTTCAGACATGCAGATGACACCACCCTTATGGCAGAAAGTGAAGAGGAACTGAAGAGCCTCTTGATGAAAGTGAAAGAGGAGACTGAAAAGATTGGCTTGAAGCTCAACGTTCAGAAAACAAAGATCATGGCATCTGGTCCCATCACTTCATAGGAAATAGATGGGGAAACAGTGGAAGCAGTGTCAGACTTTATTTTTGGGGGCTCCAAAATCACTGCAGATGCTGACTGCAGCCACGAAATTAAAAGACGCTTACTCCTTGGAAGTAAAGTTATGACCAACCTAGATAGCATATTAAAAAGAAGAGACATTACTTTGCCAACCAAGGTCCATCTAGTCAAGGCTATGGTTTTTCCCGTGGTCATGGTATGGATGTGAGAGTTGGACTGTGAAGAAAGCTGATCACCGAAGAATTGATGCTTTTGAACTGTGGTGCTGGAGAAGACTCTTGAGAGTCCCTTGGACTGCAAGGAGATCCAACCAGTCCATTCTAGAGGAGATCAATCCTGGGTGTTCATTGGAAGGACTGATGCTAAAATTGAAGCTCCAATACTTTGGCCACCTCATGCGACGAGTTGACTCACTGGAAAAGACTCTGATGCTGGGAGGGATTGGGGGCGGGAGGAGACAGGGACGACAGAGGATGAGATGGCTGGATGGCATCACCAGCTCGATGGACATGAGTGTGAGTGAACTCCGGGAGATGGCGATGGACAGGGAGGCCTGGCGTGCTGTGATTCATGGGGTTCAAAGAGTTGGACACGACTGAGCAACTGAACTGAACTGAAGGTTCACAGAAGAGTGGGGTCCCAGGTGGCCCCACAGGAGTAGAGATGAAGTGAGAAGCCTGGCAACAAGGGGCGAGCTCTCCCGCACACCTGGGGCACAGAGGCACATCATGCAGGGGTGCAGAGAGGCTGCCAGACCGGAAATCAAGTGCAAATAACAAGGACATTTTTCTACGCTAGCCTTAACTTTGGGGAAGAAAACATGAGAAAAAATAAGATAGTATGCACAAAAACAGAAAACTATAAAATAGGATATAAAATTTAACCAAGATCATGCAAAGTCTCTATGGAGATGGCAAAAATACAAAGATGAAAGTCACCTCAAATTAACTCTCTCAGTTCAATGATACCCTAAGTGAAGCGCCAATCAGTATATTGAGGAACTCCATAACCTTATTCTAAAATGCACAGGGAAAATAATTTTTCACAAACAGTAAAGGAAATTGTGAAGAAGAGGAGTGAAGAAATGGGAAGCAGAAACAAGAGGAGGATGCAGATGCAGGCAGTCACGGGGCCCGGAGCACAGCCACCCCAGGCCGGATGCTGACAGCAGTCAGAAAGGAGAGTCTCTGAGACAAACACCTCCACTCACCAAAGAAGGAAGCTGGACCCGTGACTCACACCATATACAAAAATCAATTGGAAACATATCTAAGATCTAACTATAAGATGAAAACACAGGCATAAATCTTTAAGACTTTCTATTAAGCAATGGTTTCTTAGATGCTATAACTGGACTTTATTTTGTGCTTCCAAGGACACAGTCAAGAAAGTTTTGGAAAAGACAGCCTCAGTCCTAAGTCCTGTCTGACTCTTTGCAACACATGGACTGCAGCACACCAGGCTCCCCGTCCTTTACTATCTCCCAGAGTTTGCTCAAACTCATGTCCATTGAGCTGACGATGCTATCTAACCATTTTATCCTCTGCGCATCAGGTGGCCAAAGTACAGATTGGAAGGCAGTATTTGCAAATCACACATTTGATACGGAACTTGTATCTTAAATGTATTTTGAAAAACCTCTAACAATTCATCAATAAAAATCAATAACCCACCATATGACTCAGCAACCCCACTCCTGATCATATAACCTGAGGAAACCAAAACTGAAGAAGACACACGTATCCCATTGTTCACTGCAGCACTATTTACAATAGCTAGAACGTAGAAGCAACCTAGATGTCCATCGACAGATGAAGGGATAAAGTTGTGGTACATACAATGGAATGTTGCTCAGCCATGAAAAGGAACACATTTGAGTCAGTTCTAATGAGGTGGAGGAACCTAGATTGAAGTGAGTCAGAAAAAGATAAAGTGTAGCACACACATACGGAATCTAGAATAATGGTCCTGGAGACTGTATCTGCAGGGCAGCAGTGGGGAAAGCAGACTTATGGGCGGGGAGAGAGGGGCAGATGTGTGGAGAGCAGCACGGACACGGACACCACCACACGTACGACAGAGCCAACGGGCATTTGCCGTCTGTCTCAGGGAACGCAAACAAGGGCTCTGCATCAGCCTAGAGCAGTGGGGTTGGGAGGGAGGTGGAGGGAGGGTCGAGAGGGAGGGGATGTACGTACGTACACCTATGGCTGATCCGTGTTGAGGTTTGACAGAAAACAGAAAATTCTGTAAAGCAATTATCCTTCAATTAAAAAATAAATAAATTTTTAAAATATCAATAACCAATTTTATGGGCAAAGGGTCTGAACGGACATTTCTGCCAAGAAGATGCACAGAAGACTACGAAGCACAGGAAGACGTGCTCAGCACCAGCAGTCGGCGAGGAGGCTCAGCGCCAGCAGTCGGCGAGGAGGCTCAGCGCCAGCAGTCGGCGAGGAGACACACCGAACCCGGACGGCTCTGCCAGGGAGACAGGGCCCTTTGGCCACTGCTGAGGGGATGGACGCAGGGCAGCCACCTCGGCAACCAGTCTGGAGGCTCCCAGGAGGGGCCAAGGGCCGGGCTCAGCGGCCACGCATGTAGAGGAGCCCAGCACCTGACAGCACTCACCCTCAAGCTCCTCAGGAAAAGGCTGAGGAGGGCGGAGGGAGGAGCCCGTGGACGGCTGCATGCCAGGGGAGAGGAAAGCACAGTGCCAGAGGAGAACGCTGAGGCCCCAGGGGTCCCGCACAGGAGCAGAGGGGCAGCAGGACAGCGTGGGGTAGCCGGGGACAGCAGACAGGGTCTGTAGGCTGCACCCCCAGGTGCTAGTGAGGCAGTAAGCAGGGCAGGGCCACGGACGTCCGTCCATCAGCACAAGCCAGGCACCTGGGACCGAAGGCAGACACGAGCTGGTCCCCAGCACGGGCTTCCGACCTGGGAAGGGCTGCGGCTCCAAGACAGTCTTGGGCAGCAAGTCCCCCCAAGTCCCCCGACCCAGCCCCAGAGCCCCAGCAGCTCTCCTGGAGTCCGATGCACTTCAATCACATGCCGTCGCCCACACGACCCCGCCCTGTGGCCTGGGCCCCCAGGTGCTTTCTCCCAGAGTGAGGCTGCCTGCCACCAGCCCCGACCCAGGGCCCGCTCTGCATCCCCCACAGGCACCCCCGGGTGTGCAGGCACGGCCACGGAAGAGGGCCCCCGCACGTGAGAGGCGACAGAGGTGCTGCCTGGGAGGGAGCGGGGCCACCGGAGCTCCCGTCACCGCTCAGGACACACACGAATGTGGCCCCCAGCCTGAGGCACAAGGTGCGCTCCGCCTCAGGCCACCTGAGGCCGCGTCCTGGGGGTCTCAGTCACCAGACCAGGCGCCCGGGCCCCCACAGGACACCGGCCCCTGTCTCCCTACAGTGTCTGCCAAGATGGCCCAGCCTGCGTCTGGTGGAGCGGCTGCCCACACACAGGAGGCTCAGCCTGGTGTCTGCGCGCGCTCAGAGGCCAGGGCCCAGCTGGGCGTCCACAGCCGCGAGCTCAGCTGACCTTGGCCCCCACCTGGTCTCATCCCCAGCTGAGAGGCAGGCAGATGCCCAGGGCAGGAGTGCAGCGGACCCCAGGTGGTGCCATCCAGCCAGGACGCTGCTCTCAGGAGGGCCACCGGCAGGCTTGGGTGGGACAGTGGGTTCACCTCCCACAGTCAGTCCCAGCCCGGCACATCCAGACCGGCCCCACGCAGGGCGGCCAGAGGCTCCCCGGGCACCAGGCCCTCGCCAGCTTCCCTCCACCACCGGGCAACCCGGGCGACTTCCAAGCCCAGACAACTCGTGCAGCCGCCCCTGCTGGCCCCGGCGCCCTGGGGACCAGGACCTCTGCCTGCAATGGACTGGGAGCCCAGGGTCCCAGTCACGGGACCGCCCTGCAGGCCCATGGCCCCGGCACCCTTACCTTCACTCAGCAGCTCGGCTCCCAGGCCACACTCCTGCTTGGTCTCCCCCTTCGCCGGAACCGCCTGCGGAAGAGAAGCAGTCGTCAGTCGCGCTGAGGACCCTGGCCATGGGCGTCACACCCACATCAGAACCAGCCCACCAAGGACGGCGGACCAGGCCCCTCAGGCCCGTGAGGACGCCCCGACACGGGCTACACGGGGAGAGGCCAGTGCTCACAACAGGCCCGGGAAACGCCACAGCAACGGAGGGCCCCGCCCTCCCACTCCCAGGCTCCGTGCGTGTGGCCTGACCAGTGGTCTGAAACCCAGGGGTTTTCAAAGTGGGGGACCCCCCAAGGACCTAAGACCAGCTGTTTTATGAGTCCCGTGCACACACACGGGGCGGGGGGGCCCGGCAGCACTACCAAGTCCTGGCCCCCAGACCACAGCTGCTGGCACCAGAGTGGTCAGCCATTCCCAGCGGGCCACGGGGTGCCCGGTTACAGGAGCGAGCTCAGTCCACAGGCACAGGGGCCTGAAGGCCGGCTCCATTCCTGAGCGCCTGTCCTATGCCAGGGACGCCAGTCCAGGGGGCGCTGTGCACGGCAGGGCCCAGGCAACAGGACCAGGGACAGTGGGTGTGATGACCCCAGGAGCAAGCGAACAGCAAAAGATGAGACGGCAAAGAGACCTCTGTGCTCAAAGCCACAGGGGTCTTTTTCAGCAAAGTCCTGAGAGCTGTCTTCCAGTCAGGGGTAAAGAGACAGACACATGAACTTCAGCAAGAGTGTGGGGGGCTGTGAGGGTGTGACAGAGGTGACAGAGTGTGGGCTGTGAGGGTGTGACAGAGTGTGGGAGCCTGCCTGTGAGGGTATGACAGAGTGGGGGCTGTGAGGGTGTGACAGAGGTGACAGAGTGGGGGCTGTGAGGGTGTGACAGTGGGGGCTGTGAGGGTGTACAGTGGGGCCTGTGAGCATGTGACAGAGTGTGGGTTGTGAGGGTGTGACAGAGTAGGCTGTGAGGGTGTGACAGAGTGGGGGCTGTGAGGGTGTGACAGAGCGGGGGCTGTGAGGGTGTGACAGAGTGTGGGATCCTGTGAGGGTGTGACAGTGGGGGCTGTGAGGGTGTGACAGTGGGGCCTGTGAGCATGTGACAGAGTGTGGGTTGTGAGGGTGTGACAGAGTAGGCTGTGAGGGTGTGACAGAGTGGGGGCTGTGAGGGTGTGACAGAGTGTGGGGGGCTGTGAGGGTGTGACAGAGTGTGGGATCCTGTGAGGGTGTGACAGTGGGGGCTGTGAGGGTGTGACAGAGTGTGGGATCCTGTGAGGGTGTGACAGTGGGGGCTGTGAGGGTGTGACAGAGTGGGGGCTGTGAGGGTGTGACAGTGGGATCCTGTGAGGGTGTGACAGTGGGGGCTGTGAGGGTGTGACAGAGCGGGGGCTGTGAGGATGTGACAGTGGGGGCTGTGAGGGTGTACAGTGGGGGCTGTGAGGGTGTGACAGTGGGGCCTGTGAGCATGTGACAGAGTGTGGGTTGTGAGGGTGTGACAGAGTAGGCTGTGAGGGTGTGACAGTGGGGGCTGTGAGGGTGTGACAGAGCGGGGGCTGTGAGGGTGTGACAGTGGGGGCTGTGAGGGTGTACAGTGGGGGTTGTGAGGGTGTGACAGTGGGGGCTGTGAGGGTGTGACAGAGCGGGGGCTGTGAGGGTGTGACAGAGTGTGGGGGGCTGTGAGGGTGTGACAGTGGGGGCTGTGAGGGTGTACGGTGGGGGTTGTGAGGGTGTGACAGAGTAGGCTGTGAGGGTGTGACAGTTGGGGCTGTGAGGGTGTGACAGAGTGTTGGGGGCTGTGAGGGTGTGACAGAGTGGGGGCTGTGAGGGTGTGACAGAGTGGGGGCTGTGAGGGTGTGACAGTGGGGGCTGTGAGGGTGTACAGTGGGGGCTGTGAGGGTGTGACAGTGGGGCCTGTGAGCATGTGACAGAGTGTGGGTTGTGAGGGTGTGACAGAGTAGGCTGTGAGGGTGTGACAGTGGGGGCTGTGAGGGTGTGACAGAGCGGGGGCTGTGAGGGTGTGACAGTGGGGGCTGTGAGGGTGTACAGTGGGGGTTGTGAGGGTGTGACAGTGGGGGCTATGAGGGTGTGACAGAGCGGGGGCTGTGAGGGTGTGACAGAGTGTGGGGGGCTGTGAGGGTGTGACAGTGGGGGTTGTGAGGGTGTACAGTGGGGGTTGTGAGGGTGTGACAGTGGGGCCTGTGAGCATGTGACAGAGTGTGGGTTGTGAGGGTGTGACAGAGTAGGCTGTGAGGGTGTGACAGTTGGGGCTGTGAGGGTATGACAGAGTGTTGGGGGCTGTGAGGGTGTGACAGTGTGGGGGGCTGTGAGGGTGTGACAGAGTGGGGGCTGTGAGGGTGTGACAGTGTGGGGGGCTGTGAGGGTGTGACAGAGTGGGGGCTGTGAGGGTGTGACAGTGTGGGGGGCTGTGAGGGTGTGACAGAGTGGGGGCTGTGAGGGTGTGACAGTGGGGGCTGTGAAGGTGTACAGTGGGGGCTGTGAAGGTGTGACAGAGTGTGGGGAGCTGTGAGGGTGTGACAGTGGGGGCTGTGAGGGTGTGACAGAGTGTGGGGGGCTGTGAGGGTGTGACAGTGGGGGCTGTGAGGGTGTGACAGTGGGGGCTGTGAGGGTGTGACAGAGTGTGGGGGGCTGTGAGGGTGTGACAGAGTGGGGGCTGTGAGGGTGTGACAGAGTGTGGGGGGCTGTGAGGGTGTGACAGTGGGGGCTGTGAGGGTGTGACAGAGTGGGGGCTGTGAGGGTGTGACAGAGTGTGGGGGGCTGTGAGGGTGTGACAGAGTGGGGGCTGTGAGGGTGGGACAGAGTGTGGGGGGCTGTGAGGGTGTGACAGAGTGGGGGCTGTGAGGGTGTGACAGAGTGTGGGGGGCTGTGAGGGTGTGACAGTGGGGGCTGTGAGGGTGTGACAGAGTGGGGGCTGTGAGGGTGTGACAGTTGGGGGGACTGTGAGGATAGAAGCAGGGGTGCACAGCTGCGGGGATCTTCCCCAGCCCTCTCTAGCCTGCATTCATCCCATTCAGGGCCTGGACGACAGCCTGGTCTGCTGGCGCTGGCCAGCCCCACGGCCCCGCCACAATTAAGAAGCAGCAGCGGCCCGCCACAGTTAGGCAGCCAGAGTGTGGCCAGGCACCAAGGAAAGAGGCCCCAGGGCTGCTCCCCGGAGGCAGGTGCGCGTCCTGACAGGCAGGCCTGACACGCCCTCCTCATCACAGAGAACCAGCCTTCACAGTGAACAGCGAAGCGTGGCCTCTGCTCCCCGGGCCCCTGCTCCACACCCTGAGGCCGCCACCCGCCCTGGACCTGCTACCTCGGGAGGCCCAGCCGCACCCCCTCAGGCGGCCGCACCTGTTCCCTGACGGCCCCCACCTGGCACACCGCCAACCCTCTGCCCTACCAGCAAGTGCACTGAGAGAACACCAGCCCAAACCATAACAAAACCGGAACCAAGCAGAACGCAGGCTGAGACCTGAGGCCTGCCGGCTCCCCTCCAGGTAGAGGCTGTGACAATCCCCACGGGGAGAGCTGGCAGGTAAGCCCAGCCCTGCTCTGCAGGAGGAGCCTCAGCCCACCCCAGCGCGCCTGGGCCGCCTCCAGAGACGCTCCAGCAGCACGGGGCCCTGGGGCACTGCACAGAAACACTCCCATGTCTGCCTCCACGGAAAGGACGAGGCTCACAGGAGAGAGGACCGGCTGGGGCTGCCAGGGCACAAGAGCAGCTCAGAACCCCGGGCTAACCCGAGAAGAAAGCACCAAAAGCTGGCAGGCCGTGTCCAAGAACCAGGACAGGCTGATGGGATGCGGCTCCCGGGCATTATTCATCTGCGCCTCAGAAGGAGTAACAATGGGAATGATGGTGCGTAACCACCAGCGCTGACAGACAAGCCAGCTCAGCCGAGTCCAACTCTGAGGCCCCATGGACCGCACCACACCGGGCCTCCATGCCCATCACCAAGCCCTGGAGCTTGCTCAGACTCGTGTCCATCCAGTGAGCAACAGGAGTAGCAGCTGACAACCCAACAGGGATGCACCTCCTTACCCGAGGTTCCAACCACTGACGGCAGAGCACGCTGGGGGTGGAAGCTGTCACTACAATTTACAGAGGAGCTTCACGAGACACACGACCTTTATAGAATCTCCCAGTATCTCCCGCAAGACTGTCCTCAAGTACCAGGGACATCTGCAGGCTCTCCTCACGCTGGGTCGTCACAGACAAAGGGGCAGGTCTCCGGTCTCCTGACATGCAACCCTAGGCTTCTGGAAAGCAGCACAGGCCCTTGGATAAGAAAGACCAGGGAGTTGGAGACCAGAAGGGCCAGGAGACCCCTCAAGTCCCGGGCCAGAGCGCAAAAGCACCATGAGGGGTTACCATGACGACTGCACATCCAGTGACCAGGCACCATCTCTGCGTGGGACCACGCGACGGCTTTGCACACGGCAACCGGGCACCATCTCTGCGTGGGACCACGCGACAGCTTTGCACATGGCGACCAGGCACCATCTCTGAGTGGGACCACGCGACGGCTCTGCACATGGCGACCAGGCACCATCTCTGCGTGACCACACGATGGCTCTGCACACGGCGACCAGGCACCATCTCTGCGTGGGACCACGCGACGGCTCTGCACACGGCGACCAGGCACCATCTCTGCGTGGGACCACGCGACGGCTCTGCACACGGTGACCAGGCACCATCTCTGCGTGACCACACGATGGCTCTGCACATGGCGATCGGGCACCATCTCTGCGTGAGACCACGCGACGGCTTTGCACACGGCGACCAGGCACCATCTCTGCGTGGGACCACGTGACGGCTTTGCACACGGTGACCAGGCACCATCTCTGCGTGGGACCACATGACGGCTATGTGCACGGCGACCAGACGCCGTGTCCGCGTGACCACTGTGTGTGCAATGACTGGTGTGCCGTGTCCAGGGGTGACCACGTGTGACCATGTGATGCCTGCACATACAGTGACAGACACTGTGTCCATGTGACAACAAGACTGCACACACAGTGACTGCGTGCTGTGTTCACAAGTAACCACGTGTGACCATGAGACTTCACACAGGTGGCGGGGTGCCCATCCACGCACGAGCGTGCGACGATGTAACAACTGCAACTGGGCTGCGGTCACATGTCACACGATGACTGAATATACACAGAGGCCAGCGTCGGGTCCACAGTCACCCCGGGACGACTCTTCCCACAGAGGCCAGCGTCGGGTCCACAGTCACCACGGGACGACTATTCCCACAGAGGCCAGCGTCGGGTCCACAGTCACCCCGGGACGACTATTCCCACAGAGGCCAGCGTCGGGTCCACAGTCACCCCAGGATGACTATTCCCACAGAGGCCAGCGTCGGGTCCACAGTCACCACGGGACGACTATTCCCACAGAGGCCAGCGTCGGGTCCACAGTCACCACGGGACGACTCTTCCCACAGAGGCCAGCGTCGGGTCCACAGTCACCACGGGACGACTCTTCCCACAGAGGCCAGCGTCGGGTCCACATGTCACCACGGGACGACTATTCCCACAGAGGCCAGCGTCGGGTCCACAGTCACCCCGGGACGACTCTTCCCACAGAGGCCAGCGTCGGGTCCACAGTCACCACGGGACGACTCTTCCCACAGAGGCCAGCGTCGGGTCCACAGTCACCCCGGGACGACTCTTCCCACAGAGGCCAGCGTCGGGTCCACAGTCACCCCGGGACGACTCTTCCCACAGAGGCCAGCGTCGGGTCCACAGTCACCACGGGACGACTCTTCCCACAGAGGCCAGCGTCGGGTCCACAGTCACCCCGGGACGACTATTCCCACAGAGGCCAGCGTCGGGTCCACAGTCACCCCGGGACGACTCTTCCCACAGAGGCCAGCGTCGGGTCCACAGTCACCCCGGGACGACTATTCCCACAGAGGCCAGCGTCGGGTCCACAGTCACCCCGGGACGACTATTCCCACAGAGGCCAGCGTCGGGTCCACAGTCACCACGGGACGACTATACTCACAGAGGCCAGTGTCGGGTCCACAGTCACCACTGGACGACTATTCCCACAGAGGCCAGCGTCGGGTCCACATGTCACCACGGGACGACTATACCCACAGAGGCCAGTGTCAGGTCCACAGTCACCACAGGACGACTATATACCCACAGAGGCCAGTGTCGGGTCCACATGCCACAACGTGTGGCCACGAGATGCCTGAGAGCACAGCAACGACCAGGCCCCATGAGCGTGTCCTCGTGTGACCACACAGCTATACACACAGTGAACGGGTGGTGGGTCCATGTGCGATTAACGTGACAGTTGTGTGCACACCAGACAGCTGCGCCATCACATTCAGATGGCTTTCAGGAGGACTGTCCCTGTCTGCACAAAGAGTCTGGACGTGACTCCGAGCGGTGCCAAGGAGACATGCTGCACATGTGCCTGTGGGTATGTTCACACGGGGCACATGTGAAGGACAGAGTGGAGCCTGGTGAAGACAGATGGGCATCACTGTGCTAACCTTGGAACTTTTCTGTATGTCTGAAATTATTTCAAAATAAACTGTTGTAAAAAGCAGCTAGAAAAGTCTTCAAACGAGAAGCAGGCATGTGCTGCAGGCTCAGAGGCCAAAGCCGAGCACGAGGGCAGAGGCAGCAGCGAGGACTTGTGGCAGGAGCGCAGGCTCTGTGCCCAGGACCCCGGCGCACTGGGCCAAGGCTCCTGCAGCTGAGGGCGGGGCCCCGCCCCAGGGCAGCTGAGGGTGAAGGGCCTGCGTCTGACGCTGGGCCCACAGCCCAGGGTGCTCGTCGCTCACACCACACCTGCGTGCGTGGGGCTTCTCCAGCTGCTGCACCTGCACCCCGTGTGGACGGGGGCCGGGACTGTGGGCACACACACAAGCCCCAGTGCGGCTGAGGGACCTGTGTCCCAGAAAGTACAGGACCAACACGCAGAGACACAGGTGGGGCTGGGACCGCAGGGGCAGTGGGCCCAGGAGCCAGGAGCCACGGCTGCATCCACCTCAGTGAGCACGGGGGTCTCAAAGTCTGACTTCCTGGAGTCCAGACGATGAGAAGCTGGGGCAACCCCGGGCTGGGGGAGTGCCCGGTCAGGCCCCCGGAGGGAGCTGGCCTCCGGACACCCAGCACCAGCACTGAGCCCGCACGTGGGTCCCAACCCGCAAGGTCTGAGCCGTGAGCAACGTTCACACAGGTCACCCACCTGCCCTGGCGTCAAAACCTGACATCAGGCGTCCCCTCCCAGGAACATCTTTGGCTGCCCCTCTCAGCAACGCCACCGTGACCCACCCCATCAGGCAGGATGGGGGACCAGCTGCCTCAGCCCAGGACCCCAAAGTCCCACTGTACGCTGAGGGCAGGGTGGGACCAGGCCTCATCTCCAACCGTGGCCCCACATGGACGGACCCCGGCACCCCTCAGCCCATCACAGCTGCACCCCACCGCCCACCACCCACACCCGTCAAACCTCCCTAAAACAGGAGTCCTCAGGGGCCCAAGGCCCTTCTAAGACGGCCTTCCGGGACCTCAGTGGGCAGTTTCACCAATGGTGCCAGAGCTGTGCTGTGGGCACCTGCGCAGGAGTCAGGACGGTGGCACCGAGTGATCCTTAGTGACCACGTTCATCCCCACTGCACTCCCACCACTGATGCCAGCTCTGGGCTTCGTGTCCTCACTGGTGAGAACAGGGCATCTGGAGATGAACCAAAGTGGGCACAGCTGCACGGCCCAGCACTCCCACAAACTCAGCACAAACCACCCACCTCCCGTCACCACCATCAGCCACATCTGCCCACAAAATTAAAGTTCATAACTCCCCGCAAAAAAGGTCTGTTTTAAGAATATTATGTAACATACCTTCTAATAATGCCAGAGTGAGCCCATTTTATCCCGCATCTACCCAAGGGCATTCAGGAACCACTGACACATATGACATACCAGGCCTGGGCAAGCACGAATCTCAGCTACACTCCTGTCCCCACTTAAAGCCCAAGCACTGCTGCAGGGGGCACAGGGCGGAAGGGGCACGCACAGGGGAGGGGGGAGAGGACAGACAGGCAGGTGGGCAGGACAGGGCTGCGAGAGGGTGAGGGTCCTCACAGGGCTGGAGCCTGAGGTGCTAGCGGGTCTCCAGTGAAGTTCAGGAAGCATTGAAGCTTCCTGATTGCTGTTTTGGATCTGTCATGAATCCTCTGATCCTTACTAATTCCTGAATATTCAGGAATTAAGAGGAGTTGGCAAACTGCTCCCGGGGCTGAGGAATGCATGCATTTCCTTCGTTAGCTTTTCCATATGGTGATAAGTAACTATTTACGACCCTCTTCCTTTTTATGAACCATACGGTACAACCCTCTCTCTTTGATGTTTCCTTGATGATTTGTAAGTCTGGACTTTTGATTTCTATCCTTGCTGAAAATAAATACCTTGTAAGACAGTATACAAACACACACTATGTTGAATAAAACACCTGTGCTCCATCAGAGCTTGGGTCCCCGTGTCTGTCTGTCTTTCTCCCCCCGCCACACCCCACCACTCCCGCTAATTCTTTGGAGCACAGAAGCCCGCTGAGCTCACTTTCTTGCCCAGGCTTCTAAGACCCTCTCGAGAAGGCGCACTGTGCTTTTACCCCCTCGAGAGGGCGCCCGGTGCCTACGTGAAGCAGTGCAAGCCCCATGTCAAGGGCTTTACTGGCTTATCATCGACTCCAGACCACCAGGTTCCAGTCCATTAAAGGACCTCAATAATCAAAGACAAACTAGCTCGTCATATGAATATAAAGAGACGCTCCAGAGAAAACGAATACTTTCTGGGCCTGAACTGTCTGCACAAGCCTCTACCTAACAAAGCCTGTTCCAAGCCTCTCCTCTAATGCTGCTGTGCCGTTAAAACTCAGGCCGCCAGCAGCCAGTTTTGCATAAAAAGGAAGAGCAGCACTTAATCACAAGCTCACAGAAAAGAAATTATTTCACTTCTCTCAACCTTGTCTAGCCTGGCAGGTTATCCTCTCTCCCAGATCAAAGCAAAGCAAAATGACGGGTTTAAACAAAGTTTTCAGCTATGATCTGACTTTAAATTAGGACTTCTCCATTTATAATCATCTACCTGATTGGACCTAACAGAAGCAGAAGATTTTAAGAAGAGGTGGCAAGAATATACAGAACTATACAAAAAAGATCTTAATGATCGAGATAACCACGAAGGCATGATCACTCAGAGCCAGAAATCCTAGAGTGCAAAGTCAAATGGGCCTTAGGAAGAACCACTACAAACAAAGCTAGTGGAGGTGATGGAATTCCAGTTGAGCTATTTCAAATCCTAAAAGATGATTCTGTGAAAGTGCTGCACTCACTATGCCAGCAAATTTGGAAAACTCAGCAGCGGCCACAGGACTAAAAAAGGTCAGTTTTCACTCCAATCCCAAAAAAAGGCAATGCCAAAGAATGCTCAAACTACCACACTACCGCACTCATCTCACACACTAGCAAAGTAATGCTCGAAATTCTCCAAGCCAGGCTTCAGCAATACTTGAACTGTGAACTTCCAGATGTTCAAGCTGGTTTTAGACAAGGCAGAGGAACAAGACAAGGCAGTTGGAACAAGTGCCAACATCCACTGGGTCATCAAAAAAACAAGAGAGTTCCAGAAAAACATCTGCTTCTGCTTTCTTGACTATGCCAAAGCCTTTGACTGTGTGGATCACAACAAACTGTGGAAAATTCTTAAAGAGATGGGACTACCAGACCACCTTACCAACCTCCTGAGAAAGCTGTATGCAGGTCAAGCAGCAGCAGTTAGAATCAGACATGGAACAACAGACTGGTTCCAAACTGGGAAAGGAGTATGCCAAGGCTGTATAATGTCACCCTGCTTGTTTAACTTATATGCAGACTACATCGTGCGAAACGCCGGGCTGGATGAAGCACAAGCTGGAATCAAGACTGCTGGTAGAAATATCAATAACCTCAGATACAAAGACGACACCACCCTTATGGCAGAAAGCAAAGAGGAACTAAAGAGCCTCTTGATGAAAGTGAAAGAGGAGAGTGAAAAAGCTGGCTTAAAACTCAACATTCAAAAAACTAAGATCATGGCATCCAGTCCCATCGCTTCATGGCAAATAGATGAAGAAATAATGGCAACAGTGACAGACTTTATTTTCTTGGGCTCCAAAATCACTGTAGATGACAAACGCAGCCATGAAATTAAAAGATGCTTGCTCCTTGGAAGAAAAGCTATGACCATAAAAAGCAGAAACATTACTTTGCCGACAAGTCCATCTAGTCAAAGCTATGGTTTCTCCAGTAGTCATGTATGGATGTGAGGTATTGTCTCTCAGTCATGTCTGACTCTTTGTGACCCCATGGACTATAGCCCACCAGGCTCCTCTGTCCATGGAATTCTCCAGGCAAGAATACTGGAGTGGGTTGCCATTTCCTTCTCCATGGACGGGGAGAGTTGGACCATAAAGAAAGATGAGCACCAAAGAATTGATGCTTTTGAACTGTGGTGTTACAGAAGACGCTTGAGAATCCCTTGGACTGCAAGGAGATCAAACCAGTCAATCCTAAAAGAAATCAACCTTGAATATTCATTGGAAGGACTGATGATGAAGCTGAAGCTCCAATCCTTTGGTCACCTGATGTGAAGAGCTGACTCACTGAAAAAGACCCTGATGCTGGGAGATTGAGGGCAGGAGAAGGGAGCAATACAGGATGAGATGGTTGGATGGCATCACCGACTCAGTGGACATGAGTTTGAGCAGACTCTGGAAGATGATGAAGGACAGGGGAGGTCTGGCATGCTGCAGTCCATGGGGTCAGAAAGAGTCGGACACAACTGAGCGACTGCACTGAACACCTGAGCTGGTTGTAAGCGAGTGAAACACACTCACACAAACGAACACCTATCCAGCAGTGCAGGCTGTGACCAAGTCGATACGGCCACAGATGTCAGAACCCAAAAGGCCACTCTCTGCGTGCACAGACCACAGAACCAACGCGGGTGAGGGTCTGCTGGTGGTTCACTCGTTTCCCTAAGCCTGGCCTTTTTCCTGGAAGAACCTCCAATGAAATCCTCTAAAGTCTCCCTCAGACGTCGTCACTGACGGGTCACGGCTTCCCTGGCCTCACGGGCTGGGAACCCCAGCGACCCAGCCTCGGGAGGAGAGGCACCCCAACTGTGGACAAGCCCTCCCCTCTCCTCCCCTCCTTCCACACCTGCTCACTTGTCCCACCTCCAGCCAAGACCCACGTGTCCCGAGGAAGAGGGGCCCTAGCTCCTTCATGTCCTCCCTGGGGGACAGACACGACCCAGAGTCAAACCCTCACAACCACCAGGAACCCAGACCTGTGACCTCGTCCGCAGCATCAGGCCTCCCGGTTGGCAAAGCCACAAGCCTGAGCGCAGTCAAGAGTGCACCGCGCGCAGCAGGCACAGGCAGCCGTGTGCTCACCGGGAGTGCTCTCAGCATGCATGATGCTTGCACAGCACGCCACCAAGACACGCAGTTCCAGAGAGACAGCTCCCCCCAGCTCTGCTCCCTGCCACCTGTACCGCGCCTGCCCAGACTCCAGGAACTCCGCGACAGGAACTCACCTCTAACTCCCAAACCCACACTGAAAATGGGATCTTCTCAGGGCCTGGAACTTGCGAGATTCTGGGGCTTCTTTCAGTCAAAGAGCCCTTTACACACAAACTTCCAAACAAGCAGACAGCCGCAGGGTGGAAGCCGTGGAGAGCCTGAAAGGGGAACTGGGGTCCTGAGGGTGGGGTGCAGCGGCTGCACCAAGGACGCCGCGTTCACTGAGGCAGGCTCTCCGGAGCCCTGAGATGCAGCCCTCTGTCCACCGTCAGAGCCCCTGACTCCGCACCGAGCACACTCCCTCTGGGCCACAGGAGAGCAGGCGGGCCCCAGCCTCATCCTCAGTCAAACGCTGCAGGCTCAGCCCCGTACCTGGCTCCCACACAGTGACCTGCCGCTTCTGACAGTAAAACTGGAGCTGGCACCCACGATGCCTGAACTGCCCTAGAAAGAGCCCCTCCACCAGCCTATCCAGACGGTCATTCAACCTTTTCACGCCTCCAACACAACCCCTATCAGACCTAGCTGAAAGGCACCAGGGAGGGGGACAAAGTCCGCCCAGGAGGGACCAGCGCAGACCGGGAGCAGCAGCACACCCCTGGGGAAGGGTGCAGAGCCACCCCACACACGCCTGCCCCGCGATGGGCCTAACGTCCTCTCCCAGGAGACCACACTCTACCCTTCAGAACATCCATGTCACATCCTACCTAAGGCACTGATGTGGCTGGAGAAAAAAGACAGAAAACTCTGTGAAGTTTCTTACCTAAATGCCAACAGGCAGATTTCGATATACACAATCATTTTCAGTTGGTAAGTCATGTCCAACCCCACGGACCACAGCACACCAGGCTTCCCTGTCCTTCACTATCTCCCAGGGTTTGCTCAAGCTCACATCCATCGAGTCGGTGATGCCATCCAACCATTTCACCCTCTGTTGTCCCCTTCTCCTCCTGCCCTCAATCTTTCCCGGCATCAGGGTCTTTTCAAATGAGTCAACTCTTCGCATCAGGTAGCCCAAGTATTGGAATTTCAGCTTCAGCCTCAGTCCTTCCAATGAACACCCAGGACTGATTTCCTTTAGGACGGACTGGTTGGATCTCCTTGCAGTCCTAGGGACTCTCAAGAGTCTTCTCCAACACCACAGTTCAAAAGCATCAGTTCTTCGGTGCTCAGTCCTTTTTATGGTCCAACTTTCACATCCGTACACGACTACTGGAAAAACCAAACCCTAAGGGGAGAAAAGCATCCCAGGAGGTGAGACAGAATCCGATCCCATGCTTGACGTGTAAAGCCAACTGCAGGTCCAGCCACCAGGGCAGCAGGCGCTACCAGCTGCCCAACACAGGGCCGGCCGGTGGTATCTGGAGGCTGGATAAATAGCTGGTCACGGTCCAGCGTTAGTAAGTGCGCCTGAGCCTCCAGCGCAACTGGGCACCCTGCACCCTTACTTCCTGAGCCTGGAAACCCTCCACTGAGTCTGTGAGAATCAGCAAGAGGCAGAAGAACCCTGCGTTTCTGATATTCTGAGATGGTGATTTACCTTTTCAAAAGGCAATATTCTCTGCCCTACGAAATCATATTCCTAAAACAAAAAGAGAAATATTAATCAAATAATTTCTTCATAAGAGAACAGAACCATAAAATTCAGAGGAAAAAAAACAAAGGAATCTGAAGTCCTACTCCAAGGTCTTCAGGTACCCTTACGTAAAACAAACAGGCCCAGTCCGAGATCTCTGCCCAGGGTCCAGCCCAGCGGTGGCCTCTCCTCCCTGAGAACCATGCGGGTGCCAGCGCCAGCTGGGCTGCGAGCACCAGACGGGTTTTCAAAGCTGGACACTTCTAGAGTGCTACCCACCCAAACGCACCCCTTAATTTTAAACTATTTACCACGTATCAATTTCACAAGCCAATTATCAAGACAGTGGAAAAAGAATGAATCCTTTCAACATCTCACATATATTTTTTCCCTCTTTTGTCTATTTTTCCCCTTGACAGAAAAAAGAGAGAGTTCCTAAATTTGGAAAACACAATTAATACCCAAATTGGCCGCATACAATGCATTTCAGTGACTTTGAAACACACAGGCTACTTGTCGTCTGCAGCTTCCCCTCAGCCGGCCTCTCTGCAGAGCCGATGGCCACAGACGACGGCTCTCCCGGCTGCCCGCTCTACTGGATGCCCGCTCTCCCGGATGCCCGCTCTCCCGGATGCCCGCCCTCCGGATGCCCGCCCTCTGGCTGCCCGCTCTCCCGGATGCCCGCCCTCCGGATGCCCGCCCTCCGGATGCCCGCCCTCCCGGCTGCCCGCCCTCCCGGCTGCCCGCCCTCCGGATGCCCGCCCTCCCGGCTGCCCGCCCTCCCGGCTGCCCGCCCTCCGGATGCCCGCTCTCCCGGCTGCCCGCCCTCCGGATGCCCGCTCTCCCGGCTGCCCGCCCTCTGGCTGCCCGCTCTCCCGGCTGCCCGCCCTCCGGCTGCCCGCCCTCGGGATGCCAGCCCTCTGGCTGCCCGCCCTCCAGATGCCCGCTCTGCCTGCTGCGCGTCTTCACCTGTCCTCCATGCCCCGCAAGGCTGCCGACCCAGGCTCCTCCCCAGGCCGACGCTTCAGACTGAACAGAACCCCCACCCCTGGCAAGTACAGGCTGTGTTGGGATGCTGATCTGAACCAATCAACCATAAAGTGACATTCCGACAAGAATGGAGGGAAATCTTAAAAGGGTTAGATGATGTGTTACTGGAATTTTGTTAGGTCTCAGACGGCAAAGAATCTGCCTGCAATATGGAAGACCCAGGTTCGATCCCTGGGTGGGGAAGATCCCCTGGAGTGCCATGGCTATCCACTCCAGAGTTCTAGCCTGGAGAATCCCATGGACAGAGGAGCCTGGCGGGATACAGTCCACGGGGTCACAAAGAGTCAGACACAACTGACCGACTACCACTTTCACATTCTGTCACTAAATGACATGCAGTTATGTTTAAAATGTCTGCATTTAAAAAAAAAAAACCACTCTCCGAGTACAGAGGTGGAGATTTCATGACCCCTAGCGTGTGCTGCCGAGACCTGCCCCGCCAAAGAAAGCGAGGGAGACACGGGCCGTGTGGTGAGGTCGCTTCTGTCAGAGGTGGTAACTTGCTCTTCACGGGAGCCCAGGGCCAACAGCAGAGACCCGCATGGAAGCGAAACCACACACAACCCCTCGCAGGGTCCAGCAACACCCCAGGACCTGGCCCCACCCGGCCCTGTGCCGTGGGATCACCTACACCCTCCACCAGCCCCAGGAGACTGAGGAATGCCTGAAGCCAGAGGACACAGCATGCCCGACGGACCCCGGCCAGTCTCACTGTTTAACACACACAAGTGCCTCACAGACACATCTGCGGAGTCTACTGTGAAACAGACAGTTCAGTTCAGTCGCTCAGTTGTGTCCGACTCTTTGCAACCCCATGGACTACAGCACGCCAGACCTCCCTGTCCATCACCAACTCCTGGAGTCCACCCAAACCCATGTACATAGAGTCGGTAATGCCATCCAACCATCTCATCCTCTGTCGTCCCCTTCTCCTCCCGCCCACAATCTTTCCCAGCATCAGGGTCTTTTTCAAAGAGGCAGTTCTTTGCATGAGGTGGCCAAAGTATTGCAGTTTCAGTTTCAACATCAGTCCTTCCAATGAACACCCAGGACTGATCTCCTTTAGGATGGACTGGCTGGATCTCCCTGCAGTCCAAAGGACTCTCAAGAATCTTCTCCAGCACCACAGTTCAAAAGCATCAATTCTTCGGCGCTCAGCTTTCTTTATAGACCAACTCTCACATCCATACATGACTACTGGAAAAACCATAGCCTGGACTAGATGGACCTTTGTTGGTAATGTCTCTGCTTTTTAATATGTTGTCTAGGTTGGTCATAACTTTCCTTCCAAGGAGTAAGCGTCTTTTAATTTCATGGCTGCAATCACCATCTGCAGTGATTTTGGAGCCCAGAAAACTAAAGTCAGCCACTGTTTCCCCATCTATTTGCCATGAAGTGATGGGACCGGATGCCATGATCTTAGTTTTCTGAATGCTGAGCTTTAAACCAACTTTTTCACTCTCCTCTTTCACTTTCATCAAGAGACCCCTTAGTTTTTCTTCACTTTCTGCCATAAGGGTGGTGTCATCTGCATATCTGAGGTTATTGATATTTCTCCCAGCAATCTTGATTCCAGCTTGTGCTTCATCCAGCCCAGCGTTTCTCACAATGTACTCTGCATATAAGTTAAATAAGCAGGGTGACAATACACAGCCTTGACCTACTTCTTTTCCTATTTGGAACCAGTCTGTTGTTCCATGTCCAGTTCTAACTGTTGCTTCCTGACCTGCATACAGGTTTCTCAAGAGGCAGGTCAGGTGGTCTGGTATTCCCATCTCTTTCAGAATTTTCCACAGTTTATTGTGATCCACACAGTCAAAGGCTTTGGCATAGTCAATAAAGCAGAGCCAGACAGTCACCCCCAAGTCCAGCCGTCCAAAGGCGAGGTCCCACCGCAGCCCAGCCCCGAGCTGCGGCCGGCCCAGTCACCCACCACTGCCTCCGCTGCTCCGCCTCTCCCGACCCTTACAGCAGCAGCAGCACTACTTCTCTGTTAAAGCCCCGTCGCCACCACCCTCCCACCCCGGCTGGCCCCATTCCTGAAGGTGTGGGCAGGCCGGAGCTGGGCCCTACCCCACCCCACCGAGCCCACCGACTCGCAAACTTCAGACTGTCCTGGAGTCTGCACACCCGTGTCCGCTTCAGAAAGCCACCTGGCCCCGTCCACACACACCCAGTACCTCAGCCGCCACGAGGGCCCGAAGGCACCACCAGCCAGCAGTCATACCTCCAGAGCAGAAGTCCAGGCTTGATGCACACACAGCTCGCAGCAAGCACACCCTTACAAACAACTAGAGAGCCTGCGGCCGCAATAAGACCCAACGCCACCAAACAGAGATGTGCTCTTTAAACAGGAATCTCGGTCAGGCCTCACTCCTGTGCACCATCAGCAAGCGCGACGCCTCCTCCCCAAGCACACAGGACGCTGCTCCCTTGCTATTCCAACCCCTGCAGTCACCAGTAGCAGAAACAATCTACCAATGCCTTGTCTCACTCCAGTCTCGCCCCCCTTCAATCTTCACATCTGCTCTGCAGTTCAAAAGCCATCTTCTAAAACTGACTTGTCCTGCATCTTCTCAAAACACCCAGTGTTCCCCCATCCACGAGCTCACACTCACATCTAACAGCACGGAGAATCCCAAAGCAGCCACTGGCCAGCTCCAGGCCCAGCCCATATGTGTGCTTCCAGCAGCTAAGAATGGCTTTCATATGTGTAAGGTGTAAAAATAAGAAAGCATATGTATCAGAAACCATAAGGAGCACGCATAGATGGCCTTGCCAGAAGTTTGCTGACCCCTAATCCAGCCCAACGATTTTCAGGTCCAAATCAGCCTCCCAAACACCCTGGGGTGCCAACCGACAGCATCAAGCTACTCAGCACTCCCAGGCCAGAGCCTTGGTCTGGGGCTGCATGTCCTTCGCTCAGCTTTCACCCGAAGGTCCAGCTCTGCACTGAGCCCCACAAGGAACCACAACTCTGCCAACCTCGCTGGACAGGGAGACCCCAGGAAATGCGGTGGACTTACTCCCCCAGGTAAGCCGTAGCACCCAGCCTCACACTACCCCAGGATACGTGTTCCATGCCATGTGTCCCAAGACTGTTTGATGAACACATTTCAGGGGATGATGGACTTCAAAGTGCAGGCCTGTAACATCAAGAGAGAAGTCCTGCAGTCACAGAAAGACCGCACAAAGGAGAGCCCACCGCACCACACAGACCTGCACCTGTTCTTTAAGACGAGACAGGAAAACAAAGGGACAAAAGGAGATGCTCTGGGATGGGGGCAGGGAGCATTCTGGGCTCTGTGCCAAGGACGAGACTGTGGCTTGTGCAGTGAGGGGACCACTACCACCACACGCTCTCTGACAGACGCCTGTCAAGACTGCAGTCCTGCCTGGTGTCTGGAGACACTCAGAAACTGCTTCCTAAAGCAGTTCTGTAAAGAGACGGCACACAAAGCCCGTCCACCCTGGCTCTGCTGCCTCCAGGGCCTGCGCCTCTGCTCCAGGACGGGCACTTAGTCCTCAGAGGGGGGAACAGCATGCCAGGACTCTCCCAGCGGGTGCCCCCTGTGGCCACTGCTTCTTGCAGCCCAAGGAAGGTCTCACGCTGGACCTTCGGCACCGCCGGGAACAGTCACCAGGGACCTATGTCAGCCTGGGTCCCACGGCTCTCGCAGGTACCAGGTGGGCAGCATCACCTCACTCGAGATGCTCCTTCCCGTGGGCACACCCGGAGTCCCGGGAACGGGGTCACTTTCTCTCCTCTCATCGGCACATGTTTCTCCCGGTCACTAACATGACAGGAAGGGCCTTCAAGTGTTTTAATGAGAAGAAAGTTTTCAATCCACTGAATAGCGGGCAGCACGAGAGTCCAGTAAGTGACCACCTCCCCGGGCCCTGCTCCACACTCCCTGCAGAATGCAGGAGGGAAAACAAGGCTGGACGGGACTGATACATCAAGAAGGAGGAGACACCGGCTCCCCTCCGCAGACCTGAAGCAACTCCCACAAGACACCGGCGGGGAGGGGCACTGTCCACCCCGGAGGGCCGCCAGGCGCTGGCAGGCAGACGGAGGTGGGCCAAGCCTCTGACGGGCAGCAGAGCCCCGAATTTCCTGGGAGGAGGACCGGCCCCTGATGAGCACTGACTCAAAAGGGGCCGGGGACCAGGACCCGCGCCACCCACAGAAAGGCGGCGGAGGGCCAACCACAGCCCCGACTCGGCGGGACAGGCCGCCATCTGGTGGTGAGAAGCGGAAGTGCAGGCTATGTGCAGAACACCAGAGCAGTTTCCTTCCAATCAGAAAGGTTCTTGAAAGAAGACTGTGTTCCTAATTTATTCGAGATGTTTTTCTAATCTCTCCACAATACTGCTCTATAATGTGACTGAAATAACATGGGAGAAACAAACACATTCACGGCTGAATTTTCTTCAAAATCCCCATTTGACAAAAGGATTGAGCACAGTGGAGAAGGTAAACCAAAGGAGGTGAACGCTGTGAAGCCTGCAGCACAAAAACATGGAGCTTGCTCCCGTCAGAATGAATGCCCTGTGAGAAACGGGCTCTGTGGGGGCCAGGCCACTGTTGTCCCAGCAACACCCCCCAGCAACTCTGAGCAGCTCGGCCCAGACCAGCTGACATGTGCTTGGAGCAGCCACAGAGGGTCTCTCCGTCTCTCTGGGTTACAGCCCCTCCCTCCTACATCAGAAATCAGAACTGGGACAGTCCGCCACTTTCTTTCAAAATAACAAGAAACCCACATTAACATAAAATATATTTATGAAAAATAAAGTGAAGTTGCTCAGTCGTGTCCAACTCTTTGTGACCCCATGGACCGTCGTAACCTATCAGGGTCCTCCGTCCATGGGATTTTCCAGGCAAGTGTACTGGAGTGTGTGGCCATTTCCTTCTCCAAGGGATCTTCCCGACCGAGGGATCAAACCCGGAGAGATGCGAATTGTAGGCAGATGCTAGGGAAGTCTACCACTTTTCAAAACAAAAAAGTAGAGATGAGAATGCTGTTGCTTTACATACCAGCTTACAAGTTGCCCTCCTGGCGCCTCCTGCACCCTCGCCGCCTCTACAAGCTCGTCTCCTGCACACTCGTCTGCACGCTCGTCTCCTGCACGCTCATCTCCCGCACACTCGTCTGCACACTCGCCGCCTCTACAAGCTCATCTCCCGCACGCTCGTCTGCACGCTCGCCGCCTCTACAAGCTCATCTCCCGCACGCTCGTCTCCTCTACAAGCTCATCTCCCGCACGCTCGTCTGCACGCTCGTCTCCTCTACAAGCTCGTCTCCCGCACGCTCGTCTCCTCTACAAGCTCGTCTCCCGCACGCTCGTCTGCACGCTCGTCTCCTCTACAAGCTCGTCTCCCGCACACTCGTCTGCACGCTCGTCTCCTCTACAAGCTCATCTCCCGCACGCTCGTCTGCACGCTCGTCTCCTCTACAAGCTCATCTCCCGCACACTCGTCTGCACGCTCGCCGCCTCTACAAGCTCGTCTCCCGCACACTCGTCTGCACGCTCGTCTCCTCTACAAGCTCGTCTCCCGCACGCTCATCTGCACACTCGCCGCCTCTACAAGCTCGTCTCCCGCACGCTCGTCTGCACGCTCGCCGCCTCTACAAGCTCATCTCCCGCACGCTCGTCTGCACGCTCGCCGCCTCTACAAGCTCATCTCCCGCACGCTCGTCTGCACGCTCGCCTCCTCTACAAGCTCATCTCCCGCACGCTCGTCTGCACGCTCGCCGCCTCTACAAGCTCATCTCCCGCACGCTCGTCCGCACGCTCGCCGCCTCTACAAGCTCATCTCCCGCACGCTCGTCTCCTCTACAAGCTCATCTCCCGCACACTCGTCTGCACGCTCGCCTCCTCTACAAGCTCATCTCCCGCACGCTCGTCTGCACGCTCGCCGCCTCTACAAGCTCGTCTCCCGCACGCTCGTCTGCACGCTCGTCTCCTCTACAAGCTCGTCTCCCGCACGCTCGTCTGCACGCTCGTCTCCTCTACAAGCTCGTCTCCCGCACGCTCGTCTGCACGCTCATCTCCTCTACAAGCTCATCTCCCGCACGCTCGTCTGCACGCTCGTCTCCTCTACAAGCTCGTCTCCCGCACGCTCGTCTGCACGCTCATCTCCTCTACAAGCTCGTCTCCCGCACGCTCGTCTGCACGCTCGCCGCCTCTACAAGCTCGTCTCCCGCACGCTCGTCTGCACGCTCGTCTCCTCTACAAGCTCGTCTCCCGCACGCTCGTCTGCACGCTCGTCTCCTCTACAAGCTCGTCTCCCGCACGCTCGTCTGCACGCTCGTCTCCTCTACAAGCTCGTCTCCCGCACGCTCGTCTGCACGCTCGCCTCCTCTACAAGCTCGTCTCCCGCACGCTCGTCTGCACGCTCGTCTCCTCTACAAGCTCGTCTCCCGCACGCTCGTCTGCACGCTCGTCTCCTCTACAAGCTCGTCTCCCGCACGCTCGTCTGCACGCTCGCCTCCTCTACAAGCTCATCTCCCGCACGCTCGTCTGCACGCTCGTCTCCTCTACAAGCTCATCTCCTGCACGCTCGCCGCCTCTACAAGCTCATCTCCCGCACGCTCGTCTGCACGCTCGCCTCCTCTACAAGCTCGTCTCCCGCACGCTCGTCTGCACGCTCGCCTCCTCTACAAGCTCGTCTCCCGCACGCTCGT
Organism: Moschus berezovskii; assembly: GCF_049115385.1. NCBI lineage: Eukaryota > Metazoa > Chordata > Mammalia > Artiodactyla > Moschidae > Moschus > Moschus berezovskii. Next base: position 371,290 of record NC_142470.1, read on the forward strand.
CTGCACGCTCGCCGCCTCTACAAGCTCGTCTCCCGCACGCTCGTCTGCACGCTCGTCTCCTCTACAAGCTCGTCTCCCGCACGCTCGTCTGCACGCTCGTCTCCTCTACAAGCTCGTCTCCCGCACGCTCGTCTGCACGCTCGTCTCCTCTACAAGCTCGTCTCCCGCACGCTCGTCTGCACGCTCGTCTCCTCTACAAGCTCGTCTCCCGCACGCTCGTCTGCACGCTCGTCTCCTCTACAAGCTCGTCTCCCGCACGCTCGTCTGCACGCTCGTCTCCTCTACAAGCTCGTCTCCCGCACGCTCGTCTGCACGCTCGCCGCCTCTACAAGCTCGTCTCCCGCACGCTCGTCTGCACGCTCGTCTCCTCTACAAGCTCGTCTCCCGCACGCTCGTCTGCACGCTCGCCGCCTCTACAAGCTCGTCTCCCGCACGCTCGTCTGCACGCTCGCCGCCTCTACAAGCTCGTCTCCCGCACGCTCGTCTGCACGCTCGCCGCCTCTACAAGCTCGTCTCCCGCACGCTCGTCTGCACGCTCGTCTCCTCTACAAGCTCGTCTCCCGCACGCTCGTCTGCACGCTCGTCTCCTCTACAAGCTCGTCTCCCGCACGCTCGTCTGCACGCTCGTCTCCTCTACAAGCTCGTCTCCCGCACGCTCGTCTGCACGCTCGTCTCCTCTACAAGCTCGTCTCCCGCACGCTCGTCTGCACACTCGTCTCCTCTACAAGCTCGTCTCCCGCACGCTCATCTGCACGCTCGTCTCCTGCACGCTCATCTGCACGCTCGTCTCCTCTACAAGCTCATCTCCCGCACGCTCGTCTGCACGCTCGTCTCCTCTACAAGCTCATCTCCCGCACACTCGTCTGCACGCTCGCCGCCTCTACAAGCTCATCTCCCGCACGCTCATCTGCACGCTCGTCTCCTCTACAAGCTCATCTCCCGCACACTCGTCTGCACGCTCGTCTCCTCTACAAGCTCGTCTCCCGCACGCTCGTCTGCACGCTCGTCTCCTCTACAAGCTCGTCTCCCGCACGCTCGTCTGCACGCTCGTCTCCTCTACAAGCTCGTCTCCCGCACGCTCGTCTGCACGCTCGCCTCCTCTACAAGCTCATCTCCCGCACGCTCGTCTGCACGCTCGCCGCCTCTACAAGCTCATCTCCCGCACACTCGTCTGCACGCTCGTCTCCCACACACTCGTCTGCACGCTCGTCTCCTGCACGCTCATCTGCATGCTCGCCGCCTCTACAAGCTCATCTCCCGCACACTCGTCTGCACGCTCGTCTCCTCTACAAGCTCATCTCCCGCACACTCGTCTGCATGCTCGTCTCCCGCACACTCGTCTGCACGCTCGTCTCCTGCACGCTCATCTGCATGCTCGCCGCCTCTACAAGCTCATCTCCCGCACACTCGTCTCCTACACACTGATCACCCACAGGCCGCCGCTCTCAGAGCCTGCGTTCTCTGCTCAGGACTGGGCGAGAGGGGAAGGCAGGTGATGGTGGACCTGCCAGCTGTGGCAGGGCCCTGGGCCTCTGCTCTCACTACACAGGGGTGCGGACGGCGCTTCCTGCGTGGACGGACGGTGACTGAGCGGGGCTGGTGCTGAGGAGCCAGTGAAGGAAGGGCAGCTGGTGCAGCCTGGTTGGGATGAGGGGTGAGGCCCGGGCCCATACACTGCAGGGGTGACCTGATGCATCTCTTGGGGCAGCTCTGTTTCCACAGAGCATTATTCAACTCAGGGTCATCTTTCTATTTTTTTTTTCTATTGTAAAACTAACAAATGTTCATTATTTTTAAAAAAACTGATATTCCAAAAAATATTTTAAAAACCACTATCAATCCCAATCTCATAATTCAAATACCCACGTTAACTATTGGTATAGTTCCATCTGTTTTTTTCCCCAAATTTCATAAGAAATTTAAATTTAGGTTCATCTGTAATGTACACAAAATACTAAAAACCTGTATGTAGGTCAAGAAGCAACAGTAAGAACCGGACATGGGACAATGGACTGGTTTCAAATTGGGAAAAGAGTATGTCAAAGTTTGTATATTGTCACCCTGCTTATTTAACTTATATGCACAGTACATCATGAGAAACGCTGGGCTGGAGGAAGCACAAGCTGGAATCAAGATTGCCAGGAGAAATACCAATGACCTCAGATATGCAGATGACACCACTCGTATGGCAGAAAGCAAAGAAGATCTAGAGCCTCTTGTTAAAAGTGAAAAAGCAGAGTGAAAAAGTTGGCTTAAAGCTCAACATTCAGAAAACTAAGATCATGGCATCCGGTCCCATCACTTCATGGAAAATAGATGGGGAAACTGGAAACAGTGATGGACTTTGTTTTCTTGGGCTCCAAAATCACTGTGGACATAGACTGCAGTCATGAAATTAGATGCCTGCTCCTCAGAAGAAAAGCTATGACCAACCTAGACAGTGCATTAAAAAGCAGAGATATCACTTTGCCGACAAACATCCATCTAGTCAAAGCTATGGTTTTCCAGTAGTCACATATGGATGTTAGAGTTGGACCATAAGAAAGGCTGAGCACCGAAGAATTGATGCCTTTGGACTGTAGTGTTAGAGAAGACTCTTGAGAGTCCCTTGGACTGCAGGGAGATCCAACCAGTCCATCCTAAAGGAGATCAGTCCTGAATACTCATTGGTAGGACTGATGCTGAAGCTAAAAGTCCAATACTTAGGCCACCTGATGTGAAGGGCTGACTCACTGGAAAAGAGCCTGATGCTGGAAAAGATTGAAGTCAGGAGAAGGGGATGACAGAGGATGAGATGGTTGGACAGCATCACCGACTCAATGACATGAGTTTGAGCAAGCTCCAGGAGATTGTGAAGGATAGGGAACCCTGGCATGCTTCGGTCCAAGGGGTTGCAAAGAGTCGGACATGACTGAGCAACTGAACATAATCACTCCTTTCTTCTTGAATGTGAATGTCACATGCTGTTGAGAGGCCAGTAAAGAAGGCTGAGGACCAACCAGGGGGGTTGGCAACACCCAGGTCAATGGTGTCCTACTTGAACAGGCTCAAAGGGCAGGTCTGGGAGGTCCTGGAAACAGCAAAGGTGGAATGAAGTCTAAGAAACTGGGATTTCATTTACAGGAAGGTCAAGAGAGTTGGACCATGAAGAAGTCTGAGCACCAAAGAATTAATGTTTTCGAACTGTGGTGCTGGAGAAGACTTTTGAGAGTTCCTTGGACAGCTAGGAGATCAAACCAGCCAATCCTAAAGGAAATCAACCCTGAATATTCATCAGAAGGACTGATGCTGAAGCTAAAGCTCCAATATTTTGGCCACCTGATTGATGCGAAAAGTCAATTCATCAGAAAAAACCCTGATGCTAGGAAAGACTGAAGGCAAAAGGAGAAGAGGGTGACAGGATAAGATGGTTAGGTAGCATCACGAACTCAATGGACATGAATCTGAGCAAACTCTGGGAAACAGTGAAGGACAGGGGAGCCTGGTGGGCTACAGTCCATGGGGCTGCAGGGTCAGACACGACTTAAGGACGACACAACAACAAGAAGCAGGGCTGCAGACACAGATGGCAGAGTCTCACAGGCCCACGGCTCTCAAGCTCCAACCCAGGCAGGCGGCACCAGCCCGCGTCCCAGCTGCCACCTCCTGTCCAGACGGGGCCCCCTCACCTGCAGACGCGCGGGCCCTCCTTCCACGCGGAACCCTTCCTCTCTGGCCCTCTCCCTGGAGAATTAGCCTGTCTTTCTTCCACAGGCTGCAGGATTCTTTTCCAAGATGGACCAGAGTCAAGACAAACTTAAAAGGTTTTCAGCCCAGGGCAACACTGTTCACAGTAACACAGCAGGACCAACAAGGATAACTTTAAGTTCTCCAGCACCCGCATTAAAAAGTGTGAAGAAGGACAATTAATTTAAATAAATGTTCAGTTCAGTCGCTCAGTCGTGTCTGACTCTCCGCGACCTCATGAATCACAGCACGCCAGGCCTCCCTGTCCATCACCAACTCCCGGAGTACACTCAAACTCATGTCCACCGAGTCAGTGATGCCATCCAGCCATCTCATTCTCTGTCGTCCCCGTCTCCTCCCGCCCCCAATCCCTTCCAGCATCAGAGTCTTTTCCAGTGAGTCAACTCGTCGCATGAGGTGGCCAAAGTATTGCAGTTTCAGCTTTAGCATCAGTCCTTCCAATGAACACCCAGGATTGATCTCCTTTAGAATGGACTGGTTGGATCTCCTTGCAGCCCAAGGGACTCTCAAGAGTCTTCTCCAACACCACAGTTCAAAAGCATTTAACCCAATACACATCCAAAATGTTACCAGTTCAACATGTAACTAATATTAAAAAAAAAAAAAAAAACAGTACCCTGCAAAAGCACAAAATGTCTCAATAAGCCTCTGAAATCCAATGTATACTTCACATGTAAAGGACATCTCAGTTGGGGTGGACAAATTTCAGATATTCAAACATCACTTGGGGCTCATGGAGGGGGGTGGCAGCCACCTCTCCACTCCAGCCTGAACAAGTGCAGAAGCCAGCCCACCCCCAGATTCCACCTGCCTCCTGAAGTCAGACAGCTGAGTCTCCGCCTGGAGTCAGAGAGCTGGGTCTCCGCCGGCAGCAGGAAGGGGCTCCAGCAGCCTCCTCCAGCCACCCCGACAGGCAGGCGTCTCCCCAGGGCTGCTTCCACACCTTCTCTCTCCGTTAACAGCAACCTATTAAAACTGATAAAGCTGATAAAACTGTGTAACCGTGAGACTTTCTCAAACTAGAACACAAGGACCTCAACAGAGACAAGGCACCAAGTTCACTCTCCCCGACCTCAGTCAGAAGCTGCCACGCAGAGGGCTCGAAACGCCTGCTAGGAAATCAAACAAGCCAGGGAACAAGGACTGCAGGGCTCCTCTCTGCACCTGGAGGCCTCAGGACTCAACTCTGGTCACTGTGGCCAAACTGACATCCGTACAAATAAATCGCTCAATCTCTCCATCCACAGGCCAGTTACACCTCCTTCTCCTACTATGTGCTGTTATACAACAGAAATCAGCTAAGATTGCGCTAGGTAAAGTTAGGGTATTGGGAAACCAAGGAAACCTACACAAACACCTTTGAAAAGTTTACAGTCCCATCAGTGAAACAATGATAAAGAAAGCTTGCATAAAGAAACCAGTAATCAAAATACAAAGTAAGTGTTCTGACAAAAGACAGGGTGCCCGGAAGCAGAGGGGCTCCCTCAGAGGCCGGCAGACCCCAGCACACTGCCTGTTTCTGGAGAGCCTAAACGCCATGGGTGGCTCTGTGTTCTTAAACGCAGTAAACACCACGTGAGACTCAAATCCAGAACCCACACGCAGCAGCTCACAGCCAAGCTCCCACGCCCACACACACCTAGGGCTGCCTTCCTGCCGCAGACAGAGCTCAGCAACACCAGGCAAACGCCTGTCGCCAAGTGCCACCTGGCCACCACGCCAGCTGAACTCGGCAGGTAAACACGAGGAGAGGAGTGGCTTCAAACACCGAATGCCATGCTCCAGCCCCACAATCGCTGTATGTATCTTGCAGAGACATTGGCCAGGGTAAAGAGGACAACACACAGTGCAGACAAAACACTCACCACAAAATTCACAACTCGAAAACCACCATCAGAAAAATCAGAAAATGCTGTGAAGCTCCACAAACTCTGAATAAGATAAACTCAAAGAGATCCTCACTTAGACACATAATCTAATTGCTGAGAGCCAAGACAGAGAACCCCGAATGCAGCCAGCCAGAAGCAACTCACTGTGCACAAGGGACCCTCCACAAGACTGCCACTGACTTCTCAACAAAACCAAGAAGGCCAGAAAGCAGGGAAATGACTTTTAAAGTATCAAAAGAAAAAGACTGTCAACCAAGGCTTCTATACACACCAAAGTATCTTCATAAATGAAACAGAAACTAAAGCATGCCCAGATAAACAAGAGAGAATCTGTCACTAGCAGACACACCCTACATGAAATATTAAGGAATTCCTTCATACTAAACGAAAGGACTTAGGCAGTAACACAAATCCACATGGAAGAAATAAAGAACACCAGAAAGGCAACCACACAGGTAAATATTAATGACAGTACACATGTATTTTAAGTTGTAACTTAATTCTCCCACATGACTCAAAAGACAACTGCATGAAGCAATCACCATCAGTCTGTGCCAATGGGGACACAACGCACAAAGATGTAATATGCATGACAATAACAAAACAAGGACATAAGAAATGGAGCTGGAGGAAAGTGATCAAAGTTTTCAAGTCGCTCAGTCGTGTCCGACTCTTTAGGACCCCAGGGACGATACAGTCCGTGGAATTCTCCAGGTGGTCTTCCCAAACCAGGGATCAAACCCAGGTCTCCCGCATCGCAGGCAGATTCTTTATCAGCTGAGGCACCAGGGAAGCACATTTTTTCTGTATTTTATTTTTTATCGGAATAGTTGATTAACAATATCATTAGTTTCGGTTGTATAACAAAGTGATTCAGTTATACATATACATGGGTTCATTCTTTTTCAAATGAGGCTGTTACATAATACTGAGCAGAGTTTCAGGTGGTGTACAGCAGGTCCTTGTTGGTTATCCATTTTAAATACAGCAGCATGTACACGCTGACCCCAAATTCCCTAACTATCCGTTCTCCATACCCCTAGGAGCAAACTTTTTGATATATACTATTTTCATAACTCTACTATAATACAAAGTAGATTGTTATAAGTTAAAATATTAAATAATAATCCTCATGGAAATAGAGAATAATAACTACAGTCAGACAATAAGCGAACTGAAACAGTATACTAACACTAAATAATAAAAAGAATAAAAATATATATATAAAATTTTAAAAAAAGAGAAAAAATAAAAATAAAAAAATGAAACAGTACATTGGAAGATATCTAACAAAAAAAAGAAACTAATGGAGGAAAAGAGGAACAAAAGATGTAAGACATTCAGAAAACAAATACCAAACAATGTAAATCCTGCGTTTTCAGTAATTATAATAAATGCAAATAGATTAAATATTCCAACTAAAAAGCAGAGACTGATCCAATGGATTAAAAAAAACGATGATCCAACTGCAGGCTTAGATTGAAATACACCATGAGACTAAAGGTAAAAGAGAGAAAAAAAGGTATACAATGTAAACAGAAACCGTAGGAGAACTTAAGAGGCCATACTGGTATTAAACAAAACAGACTGTTTTAACGTTAATTAATTAATTTATTTGGCTGTGCCAGATCCCAGTTGTTGCACATGGGATCCAGTTCCCTGACCTGAAACTGAACCCAGGCCCTTGAGTTGGGAGCACAGTCTCAGCCACTGGACCACCAGGGAAGTCCCCAAAACAGCCTTTAAAACAAGAAACACTGCTAGAGACGAAGAGGGACGTGTCACAAAAAGACGGACAACAGCAGAGATAACAATGCAGACACATGCATAACTGACCACAGAGCAAGCGCCTCCAGAAGAGCATCTCCCCCACCTCAGTGACTGCACCGAGGCCGCCGACCGTGGGCCACAGCTGCGGACAATTCTCAGAGAGGCGGGAGCACCACACCACCTGACCTGCCTCCTGAGAAACCTGCACACAGGTCAGGAAGCAACACTTAGAACCGGACATGGAACAACGGACTGGTTCCAAATCGGGAAAGGAGTACGTCAAGGCTGTATATTGTCACCCTGCTTATTTAACTTGTGCAGAGTACATCATGAGGAACGCTGGGCTGGATGAAGCACAAGCTGGAATCAAGTTTTCCGGGAGAAATATCAATAACCTCAGATATGCAGGTGACACCACCCTTATGGCAGAAAGTGAAGAGGAACTAAAGAGCCTCTGATGAAAGTGAAAGAGGAGAGTGAAAAAGCTGGCTTAAAGCTCAACATTCAAAATACTAAGATCATGGCATACAGTCCAGTCCCACCATAGTGCCACTTCATGGCAAACAGATGGGGAAACAACGGAAACAGACTTTCCATTTTGTTTAAAGTGACAGTTTATTTTTGCGAGCTTCAAAATCACTGCAGATGGCTAACTACAGCCATGAAATTAGAAGATGCTTGCTCCTTGGAAGAAAAGCTATGACCAACCTAGATAGCATATTTAAAAAGCAGAGACATTACTTTACCAACCAAGGTCCATCTAGTCAAGGCTATGGTTTTTCCCGTGGTCATGTATGGATGTGAGAGTTGGACTGTGAAGAAGGCTGATCGCCAAAGAATTGATGCTTTTGAACTGTGGTGCTGGAGAACTCTTGAGAGTCCCTTGGACTGCAAGGAGATCCAACCAGTCCATTCTAAAGGAGATCAGTCCTGGGTATTCACTGGAAGGACTGATGCTGAAGCTGAAACTCCAATACTTTGGCCACCTCATGCGACGAGTTGACTCACTGGAAAAGACTCTGATGCTGGGAGGGATTGGGGGCGGGAGGAGAAGGGGAAGACAGAGAATGAGATGGCTGGATGGCATCACCGACTCGGACATAAGTTTGAGCAAGCTCCAGGAGTCGGTGATGGACAGGGAAGCCTGGAGTCCATGGGGTTGAAAAGACTTGAACACAACTGAGCGACTGAACTGAACAATAAAGTCTCAAAATACGTGATGCAGAACCTGACAGAACTCAGAGGAAAAGCCAACAATAACGGTTGGCGATTCCGAAACTCTCCTGTGAGTAACCGACAGGATTACTAAAGAAACAAGCGGGGGTGGGGACAGAGGGCGAGGAGAAGCGAGGCCGGGGTGCCACCCGCTGACACAACAGGCGCGGTTGCCTGGATGGCACAGGCCGCGCTCTGAGGAAGGGCAGAGCAGAATCTGAGCTGTGAGAAGGATCCAGCAAATTTAAACAAACTGGCACTAAAGTATGTCCTCTGCCCATAATACAACTGGAAATCAAGGAAACAGGGCAGTCCGGGAAATACCTAAACACTGAGAAATTAAACACTACAATTCTAAATAACCCACAGGTCAAAGAAAACAAAACATATTTTGAGCTACAAAAAGAGAAACCACAACATATCAAAATTCACAGGAAGCATCTTGCTGGTTTCTGAGGGCTGCCATAACCGAACACCATAAACTGGGTTGATTACAACACGAGACTCACTGTCTCACAGGTCTGGAGGCCAGAAGCCCAGCTGGGCCACGCCGGCTCTGATGACTCCAAGGGAGCTGCCCTCGCCTGCCAGAGGTGCTGGGCACTCCAGGCAGACAGCCGCCTTCCTCCAGGGATGCCCCACCTGGTCCCCCCTCTGTGCAGGCCTGCGCTCACGAGGTACTCTCCTCTCTGAGGCTGACACCAATCACACTGACACCTGGGCCCGCCCTACTCAAGTCCAACCTCCTCTGAATTCAATTGCTATGATCCTATTTCCAAACAAGGTCACATTCTGGGATACTGGGATGTCAGGACTTCAATATACCTTTTGAGGAAATGTAAGCCAACCCAATAACACAGGAAAGAAACACTTTGAGGGAAATGGTACAGTTTTAAACCCCTGTATCAGAAAAGAACTCATGTCAAGAGCCTAAGCTTCCACCTTAAGAAACTAGAAAAAAGAAAACGAATCCCAAAGCAAGCAAAAGGAAGGAAATAGAGACCGGAGTGAAAATAAAATAGGGAACAGAAAAACAATCAGGAATCAATAAAATCAAAAGTTACTTCCTCACAACTTCAACTTAACTCAAACCTCTGACTAGACTGACCAAGAAACTGAGAAGACTCAAATACTAGACTCAAGCAGGAAAGTGGGAGAACTCCCTTGTGGCCCAGTGGGTAAGAATCCACTGCCGACGACGGGGACGCAAGCTCCCTCCCCGGTCCTAAAGACCCCACTAGCCTCGGAGCAACAAATCCCGCGTGCCACGACCTCTGAGCCCGAGGTCTGAGCCCGTGCTCCGCACCGAAAAGTCCGCACGCCGAAACCAGGTCAGCGCCGCTGCCACATCCAGAGAAAGGCCACGGCACCAACGGAGACCCAGCACAGCCAAAACAAGGAAATAAATAAAATTATTTCTTTATAAAAAAGAAATTAAAGACTTAACAAATGGAAACATTACCCAAATTCATGGACTAGAAGACTTCAGATGGACACACCCCAAACTGATCTACAGTCAACACAATCCTGATCACAGTCCCAGAAGGCTCTTCGGCAGGCATCAACCTGCTCCTAAAATTCATAAGGAAGCAGAGTCTGGATAAGCCTGAAAAGATCTTGAAAAAGAAGAACTAGGTCAGAGGACTCACACATCCCCACTGGTTTCACTTATTACATGAGTACAGAAGTCAAGACAAGGTGGTACTGGCAGGACAGACATACAGCTACACAAACTAGATCTGAGAATCTAGAAACAAACTCTTAAATTTGTGACCAACTGACTCAACAAGGATGCCTTCACAATTCCGTGTGGAAAGAAGAGTCACCAACAAACAGTGGCGGACCAACTGGAGAGCCACACGCAGAAGAACCAAGCTGTGCTCCTACCTCGTATCAAGTACCAAAAGCACCTCAGAGTAAAGACCTAAATGTCATAAAACCCTCAGAAGGAAACAAACTGCATGACACAGATTATGCAATTATATGGCACCAAAAGGTCAAGCAACCAAAGGAAAAAAAATTTTAACTGGACTTGTCAAAAACTTTGTGCTTCCAAGGACACCAAAAAAAAAAACAGAAAGTGAAAGACAACCATAGAATGCAAAAAAAATTTTTTTGCAAATCGTATTTCCTAGTAAGAGGCTTGGGTCAGAGTACAGAAAATCTCTTACAGCTCAGTAAGCAAAAGACAACCAAATCAAACGTGGGCGCAGGATGTGAAGGCAAGGATGCGGAAAACCTGGGTTCACCCACCGCCGGTGGGAATGTGAGGACTGCAGTCACACAGGTACACACTGAGCGACCATCCGACCCAGCAACGTCAGCAGCAGGTACACCCAAGAGAACTGCATGAAGAGGCCCACCGCAGACAGCTGTACTCAGACATGCACAGCAGCCAAAACAAGGAGCCAAACCCAAAGTCCACCTCCTGAGGAAGAGAAACAACACGCGCTACATCCACACAGCACACGCTTCCGTGGCCCTCGAGACGGCGCCCAGCACTGACGCAGCCTGCGCGTGGGCGCCCCTGTGCTAAACGAGGGAAGACGGTCACAGAGGCATCTATGTGCGCCTCCGTCTGTAACTCCCCGGGCGGCTCAGCTGGTGAAGAACCCGCCGGCGGTGCAGCAGACCCAGGTCAACTCCTGCGTCGGCAAGATCCCCTCGAGAAGGGGCAGGCTACCCACTCCAGTATTCATGGGCCTCCCTGACAGCTCAGACAGTAAAGGATCCACCTGCAATGAGGGGGACCCGGGCTTGATCCCTGGGTTGGGAAGACCCCCTAGAGGAAGGCATGGCAACCCACTCCAGCATTCTTGCCTGGAGAATCCCCAGGGACGGAGTAGCCTGGCAGGCTACAGTCCATGGGGTCGCAAAGAGTCGGACACAACTGAGAGACCAAACACAAGCGCGTATGATTCCATTTATATAAACACCCAGAACAGGCAAATCCACAAGGACAGAAAGCAGAGCAGTGGTTGCCAGGGGCTGTGGGGAGGGAACAGGGAGTGACAGGTAATGGGTACGGGGTTTCTTTCCAGGGTGACAGAAATGTTCTGGAATTAGCACTGGTAGCTGCAAAAAGCAGGAAAAAAATACTAAACAGTGCACTTTACAAATGTGAAGTTTATGGTATACGGATAATACCATAAGTTCAAAAAACTCATGTTTCTGGACTGATTTTGGCATTTGGCACAACCTATCAGCACGGAGACATTTTCAAAGATGAGGAACAGAAAACTGATCTTTGATCAAGTTCAGCATCAGCAGATGAACATTTCCAATAGATCCTGATGACAGGGAACCAACTCCAAACCCAAGCAAGTGAAACACCCGTCCAAAACGGTCACTCTTCTGGGTGGCAGATCTGTGTCACCAGGAAGGCAGAAAAAAGCAGTCAATCATCAATACTGCATTCTGACTTTTATCTTTGATTTTGCTTTGTGGTGCCCAAAGTCTAAAATATTTACTATCCAACCTTTCCAACCTCCGAAACGAACCATGCCTGGAGCTGACCTCAGCCTTGTCTGTGCCTGTTTCAATGACTGGCACCACCCTCCAGTCTGGAGCTCAAGCGGAAGCCAGCATCCAGCTCAGGCCTGGGGCTCAGGAACCAACCTCAGCCGCCTCAGCGCCCATGGAATCGGCTCTCACAGGGAAGGGCCTCCCTGTCTCCCCAAGACTGCCGCCCCCACCACCACGGCCGCTCCACACACACAGCAGCCGGGAGACCCTCCCAGCACGCACACCTGACCGTGCCACCCCCTCCTGAAGCTCACCACCACCCTTGGGACAAGGACAAGAATCCCTCTGGGCTTCTGATCATGGACCAGCCACCTCGACTGCCCGTGCGCCATGCTGGGCTGTGCCCAGGATGAGGAAGACACTTCCACAGGGCATTTACACAAGCATCTAACACCATACACACTCGTAACTGCCCAGCTGTTCCCAATTCATCCCGCTATTCCCACACAACGTCTTCCTAGATTCTCAAAACCAGAGGGCAGAGCACCCCGTGCCCTTGTAGGGGCTGGCGCCGGGGTCAGCAGGACTCCCTGGACTCCCTGCCCACCCACAGCAGCTCTGTGGGCTCCACCGCGGCACAGACTCGGTTTCATCCTGGTGACACAGCTTCTCTCTGTGTTCTAGGACCAGGGTGAAGGGTGATTCTTCCTACTGGCACCTCCAAAGTACCCCCCTGCAATTTCTTCTTGACCTTGGGACGCCCTGCACAGCACCTTCCCACAGGGGCAGAAGAGGCTCCAACACCCCCAGCCATACTGGGGAGCCCCCGAACACCCAGAGTGCGTGAAAGCCCCTGCCAGGTACAGGCAGCACTCCAGCCGCACCACACCATGCACCCCGGAGCACACGCCCGGGACGACGCCCACTCTGGGCGTCCATCACACCCACGGCCGCTCCACAACCAGGCTGCCCGTCTTGCTGCACCACTCTGGCCCCCGCCCTGGCTTCCTGGCCCCGCAGCTGGCCCCGGGCACCTGGGCCCCACAGCCTCCTCCGCAGCAGCCCGGCCTCGCTCCTGGACTCCATGGAACACTGTCGCCAGCCCGACCTGCCCCTCTCAAAGTCCACCAGGCACCTGGCCCTCCCGTCTCAAGGAACAACTGTGCTCCCATGGGCGCTCGCTTCCTCCAGGCCCCCCTTCTTGCTCTTCTTTCAGACGCACACAGTCGGGCCTATTCTTAGCACTTCAGCTGTTCCCACCCTCGCCGGAGCCCCACCGCTCACCAGCCGCCTCCAGCGTCTCCAGGCTGCGCCGCGCCCCCCACCCCCGCCCACCCCAGGTCCCCTGTCCCCCAGGCACGAGGCCTCCCCCGGCCTCCCCGTGTCTCTGTGCTCCAAGGCCCCTCCAGAGAACATCCAGCTACCGAAGGCCTTCAGGCCAGTGAACAATGAGCCCCGTCCGGAGTCACATCGGCCACTACAGGGAAGGCCTGCTGCCCAAAAGTGCTAAGCTCCTCACGTGCCGTCCACACGGGCACGAACAGATGGCAGCGCTGCCTGCTAAGTGTTCACCGCCTGATGTGGCTGAGAGCGCGGGGCGAGGGCGCGGGGCGTGAGCGCGGGGCGTGAGCACACCAGCAGCGCTCCCGCCTGATGTGGCTGAGAGAGCGGGGCGAGAGCGCGGGGCGAGGGCGCGGGGCGAGAGCACACCAGCAGCGCTCCCGCCTGATGTGGCCGAGAGCGCGGGGCGAGGGCGCGGGGCGAGGGCACACCAGCAGTGCTCCCGCCTGATGTGGCCCAGAGCGTGGGGCGAGGGCGCGGGGCGAGAGCACACCAGCAGCGCTCCCTCCTGATGTGGCTGAGAGCGCGGGGCGAGGGCGCGGGGCGAGAGCACACCAGCAGCGCTCCCGCCTGATGTGGCCGAGAGCGCGGGGCGAGGGCGCGGGGCGAGGGCACACCAGCAGCGCTCCCGCCTGATGTGGCCCAGAGCGTGGGGCGAGGGCGCGGGGCGAGAGCACACCAGCAGCGCTCCCGCCTGATGTGGCTGAGAGCGCGGGGCGAGGGCACGGGGCGAGAGCACACCAGCAGCGCTCCCGCCTGATGTGGCCGAGAGCGTGAAGCAAGAGCACACTAGCAGCGCTCCGGGGAGGACGCACACAAACCCACGGGGGCAGTTAGTGTGCCGACTCCCCCAACACGTTCGCAAACACATCACACACGTTCCTGAATGTCAGGGTCTAGAAGTTCTGACCTCGATCTTAAAATCCATGCCAAAACGTTCTACCTCCACTGGAGCACCCAAGAATCTGCACTCATTGATTAACTGCTCATAAGTTAACACAAATCAGGACAAGGCTTACAGCATCAAAGCTACCAACAGAGCTTCTGTCCCCTGTGAAATCCATGGCGTGTTCACACACCAGACGGGCAGCATTCCACGGCTTCAGAGTCCATCCTAAGACAGGAGGCGGGTAGGTGGACCTGGTCCACAACGCCCAGCCTGCCTCCATCCGTCCTCCCTTCGGCTGACCAGTCCCTGAAGCCTCAGGGCGGACGGAAGGGCCCCTGCCTTCCCCTGGGCAGTGGGAAAGGTCAGGCATGTTCTCCCCTCACCCCGCCGTCCTGCTGAGTCCCTGGCTCCAGATCACAGGGACCTCATGAGACCCTCGGGTGCCTGGCCTCCACCACACTTCAGGGACAGGGAGTCTCCCCACTGGGGACTGGACGCAGTCTTGGTTTGGCCCTGAAGGCTCTCAGACCCCTGGCTCTCTGTCCAGGAAACATGGATTCTTTCAGGTCCTGTCCAAACGACACATCCCAGCAAAGTCCTTGCTCACCGCGGCGTCCAGCACCCCCGGACAGAGGATGCACATGACCCATGCCCCCTGGAACACCCACCGTGTCACTCCGCCCTCTGATGCCAGCACCCACGGGGAGCGCCACAGCAAGCCAGGGCTCTGAACCAGGAGGGGAGGCCGCCCTAAACCTCGGTTCAACATGATGGGTGATGACGGACAAACCTTAAGAAACAGACGCACACCTGGAGGAGAGGTCTGACCTGAGACCAGGGGAGGCGGTCCACACAGGACAGGAAAGCGGAGTGGCCACAGGGGTGGACCACACCCTCAAACAGGGGGTTCTGCCCAGGCCGCCACAAGGGCCCTGGGTACTGCTGTCCCACCTCCCCACAAAGAGCCAAGGCCGAGCACTCGCAGGCGGCACCATGACTCTGCAGTCACAGCCGCATCCACCGCCAACTGGGCTCCGTAAGCGGAGACTGAGGCCAGCTTCTCACGGTGGGTGCTCCGCAGAAGCTTCTCCGCTCCAGAAAGGGGTGAAACAAGGAGACGAGAGCCACCCATTTCCTTCGCACAGACGTTACAGGGCAAAAGTACATGACCTGAGACAACAGAACCAGAAACGCGACAGACACGGATAAAGGAGAAAGGTCCGAAGGCACCAAGTACGGGGAGCGCGCTGCACGACACTCAGACGGCGCACGGCTGCCAGGCCGAGACACAGGGCCAGGCTCGAGGAGACAGACACGGAGCAGGGGGTCGGGGCGCTGCCGCGCTTGTAGGCCCTCACCCCGCGTGCGGCGGCACAGGCACACACGCAGCACGGGCTGTGCCCCCTCCGTCCCATGCGGCCATGGCTGCGTGTGGGTAGGAAACTTGGATTTAACTGCTTCTCCGACCTTCAAAGAGGTCTCACCGTTTATTGACCTTTGACCAAACTCCACAGCATCTGGCAAGCAGCACCGACAAGACTCCTCTGTGAAGTGGAGAAGGCGGGACGGTGGCCCCACCTGACGGAGGGGAAAACCCCACGGAGCGACTCAGGAGAGGCTGAATTGCTAACGCACGCTAGAAAAGCAATGCTAGACATTGCCAAAATGTGTGCCCTGCTCCATCCCAACTAAAACCTTTTGAAAAGGTCAAAGTGCATTCACGTGACCAAGTAGACCCTTGCAGGCCCAACGGCAGGAACCACCCAATCACACAAGACTCACTTCCAGAAAACAGCAACTCCACCACTGCTGGCACCTGCAACGGGCCAAGCTGCCCCACCGCCCACTGGGCCCACCAAGAAGACACCCACTGCAAAAGCTCCCACGTCCCACAGCCCCCCAGCCCTGCCACCCCCTCCTGTGGGCACTCTAAGGCCAGGGTACTTCTCCCACACCTGTCTCTTCGCCAGAACACCCCTCAACCCAAGCACTGGGTCCTGCACGCTGCGGGAAAGCAAGCGGCACGTGTGGAAGGGAAGACCACAGGAGGAGGTGTGATCATCCACACACCGGCTCTGAGCCAAGTGCCCGGCCCGTGCAGTCACCACAAACCCCCGAGGAGGGGGACTGTCCCACATGGTGGGGAGTGGACAACAGGGACTGCGCCATGCACCAGCGGTCAGCGTGCTGCTGGGGTGGCCGCCGGCTGCATGGCAAACAGCCCACCATCCCCACAAGACACGGGGCCTCACTTCTGGGACGAACGCTCACAACACCATGCAGGTTGGGCCGTGAGCTGCCCATCCACCTTCCCTGCCTCTGCACCCCATTACATGGGGGGATACACCTTCAACCCTGAAGAGGTGAGCATGGCAGAAGGCAGGAAGGACTTACTACAGGACAGTCTTCGAGAGCCTCACAGCTGTGCTCTTCCTCATTTCTGCAAAAGCGGCCTGGAGTTCAAGGAGCACAGGGTGGTCTCTCCAGTAATCGACGCTGCCCACATGCACTGCCACACAGGGGACAAGGGATCCTGACCCCTACACCGCACGCGTGACACACGCAAAAACAATTCCACAAAATGCAAACTGAGCCCAAAAGCAGCAGAAGCGGTAACAAAGGCTAGAGTGAAACTTGAAAAACAGAGACCAGTGAAACAGACTGGACTCCCTGGCAGCCACTGGTCAGGGCCCCAAGCTGCCCGTGTCCGCGACACAGCTTCGGTCCCTGGCCAGAGAGCTAGGATCCCACGCTGCACAGCAACCGCCCATCTCCCCCCAAACAAAACAAGAGAAGAAAATCAGAGACTGTCATCAAAACCAAAAGCTGATTCTTTGAAGAGATAACAAAATTGACATAAATAACCTCAAATATGCAGATGATACCACCCTTATGGCAGAAAGTGAAGAGGAACTAAAAAGCCTCTTGATGAAAGTGAAAGAGGAGAGTGAAAAAGTTGGCTTGAAGCTCAACATTCAGAAAACAAAGATCATGGCATCTGGTCCCATCACTTCACGGGAAATAGATGGGGAAACAGTGGCTGACTTTATTTTTTGGGGCTCCAAAATCACTGCGGATGTTGATTGCAGCCATGAAATTAAAAGACGCTTACTCCTTGGAAGGAAAGTTATGACCAACCTAGATAGCATATTAAAAAGCAGAGACATTACTTTGCCAACCAAGTCTAGTCAAGGCTGTGGTTTTTCTACTGGTCATGTATGGATGCGAGAGTTGGACTATGAAGAAAGCTGAGCGCCGAAGAATTGATGCTTTTGAACTGTGGTGTTGGAGAAGACTCTTGAGAGCTCCTTGAACTGCAAGGAGATCTAACCAGTCCATTCTAAAGGAGATCAGTCCTGAGTGTTCATTGGAAGGACTGATGCTAAAGCTGAAATTCCAACACTTTGGCTACCTCATGCGACGAGTTGACTCACTGGAAAAGACTCTGATGCTGGGAGGGATTGGGGGCAGGAGGAGATGGGGACGACAGAGAATGAGATGGCTGGATGGCATCACCGACTCGATGGACATGAGTCTGAGTGAACTCCTAGAGTTGGTGATGGACAGGGAGGCCTGGCGTGCTGTTATTCATGGGGTCGCGGAGAGTCAGACACGACTGAGCGACTGAACTGAACTTAGCTAACCTGACTGAGGAAAAAAAAAAAAAAGACTGAAAAAAGATAAAGACCTAAACAGATGGAAAGACACCCTGTGTTCATGGACTATCAGACTAAGTATTATTACGATGGCAATACTCCCTGCTACTGCTGCTGCTAAGTCGCTTCAGTCGTGTCCGACTCTGTGCGACCCCACAGACGGAAGCCCACCAGGCTCCCCCGTCCCTGGGATTCTCCAGGCAAGAACAGTGGAGTGGGTTGCCATTTCCCTAACATGAAGCATAAAATCAAGGCAATCGCTACAAAAATCACAGAAGGCTGTCTGCATCTGTGGACAGTTCAGTTCAGTCGCTCAGTCGTGTCCAACTCTTGGCGGCCCCATGAATCACAGCATGCCAGGCCTCCCTGTCCATCACCAACTCCTAGAGTTCACTCACACTCACGTCCATCGAGTCGGTGATGCCATCCAGCCATCTCATTCTCTGTCGTCCCCTTCTCCTCCTGCCCCCAATCCTTCCCAGCATCAGAGTCTTTTCCAGTGAGTCAACTCATCGCATGAGGTAGCCAAAGTGTTGGAGTTTCAGCTTCAGCATCAGCCCTTCCAATGAACACCCAGGATTGATCTCCCTTAGAATGGACTGGTTGGATCTCCTTGCAGTCCAAGGGACTCTCAAGAGTCTTCTCCAGCACCACAGTTCAAAAGCATCAATTCTTCGGTGATCAGCCTTCTTCACAGTCCAACTCTCACATCCATACATGACCACTGGAAAAACCACAGCCTTGACTAGACGGACCTTGGTTGGCAAAGTAATGACATCCATACATGACCACTGGAAAAACCACAGCCTTGACTAGACGGACCTTGGTTGGCAAAGTAATGTCTCTGCTTTTTAATATACTATCTAGGTTGGTCATAACTTTCCTTCCAAGGAGTAAGCGTCTTTTAATTTCATGATTGCAATCAACATCCACAGTGATAGCTAACCCTAAAACTCACATGGAATTGCAAGGGACCCAGAGGAGCAAGAACAAAGCTGGCGGATCCACACTTCCAAGGTACGGTATTCAAGACGGTGTGGTGAGTGAAAGCCGCTCAGTCATGTCTGACTCTTTACGACACTATGGACTATACAGTCCGTGGAATTCTCCAGGCCAGAATACTGGAGTAGGTAGCCGTTCCCTTCTCCAGGGCATCTTCCCAACCCAGGGATTGAACCCAGGTCTCCCGCATTGCAGGCGGATTCTACACCAGCTGAGCCACCAGGGAAGCCCTGAGATACAAACCAATGGACAACAACTCAGAGTCCAGAAATGAGTCCCAATGTCTGTGGTCCATCAATTTACAGCAAAGGTGTCCAGACAATCCTGGGGGGAAAAATTCAACCAATGGTTCTAGGACAACTGCATCTCCACTAGCAAAGAATAAGGTTGGACACGCTACCTCACACCACACACAAAATGTAAGTCAAAATGGATCCCAGACCAAAATATAAAAGTTAAAACTATAATATAAAACTCAGAGGAAAACACAGTGCTAACTTCTTAACAATGGATTTGGCAATGGACTCTCAGAGATGACAACAAAAGAAGAAAACAGACAAACTGACCTTCATCAAAATCAGAAACGTCTGCGCTTCAAAGAACCCAGTCAAGGGACTGCCCTAGTGATCCAGCACCAGGAGTCCGCCTGCCAGTGCAGAACGCATGGGTTTGGTCCCTGGTCCTGGAAGATTCCATATGCCAAGGGGAACTAAACCCAGGAGTCACAGTACTGAGCCCACATGCTCACAGCCTGTGCTCCGCAGCAAGAGAAGCCACTGCGATGACAAGTCCACACGTCACACCAGAGAGAAGCCCCAGCTCACTGCCCTAGGGAAAGCCCGTGAGCTGCAGCAAAGACCCAGCGTGTCCAAAAAGAACACTAACAAGAAACTGAAAAGGTACCTACAAAATGGAGGAGAATGCTTCCTAACCATATATCAATAAGGGATTGGTATCTATAGCCTCCAATATATAGAAAACGTTTACAACTCACCACAGAAACAATCTAATTGAACTCTGCAGACACTTCGGTAAGGAAGATAACACAAACAGGGAAACCCAGATCAGCAGCAGTGTGAGACACCCCACCAAATCCAGCAGAGCGGCCGTGACCAGAGACGGCTCATAACAAGCGTCTACAAGCACGTGGAGAAGCAGCGAGTCTCACGCTGACAGGAATGGAAACGCTGCAGCTGCCACGTGACACAGGCGTCCTAACCAGTGACCCGCGCCCAGCAATTCTACTCCTCGACAGACACCCAACAAACACCTGTTCATTGACTGTTCACAGCAGTGCTAGTCATCACAGCCAAAAAAACGGGAGCAACTGATAAATGCACAGACAAAACACAGTACACTCCTACGATGGAAAATTATTTACTATATAAAGGAATAAAACATGCCCCCAGCAGGAAAAAAGTTTACATAGGTGCATTCCAAAAGTGCCTAAACAACATAACTAAAAAGCATAGAGGGACTCGGCCCACCCTGGTGGTACAGTGGCTGAGAAACTGCCTGCCAAAGGAGGGGACACGGGTTCAAATCCCTGGTCCAGGAAGGGTCCACGTGCTGAGGGGAAACGAAGCCCATGCACCACACCACTGACGCCGGCACACCCTAGAGCCCGTACTTCTCAACAGAGGCTAGGCAACGAGACGCCCTCACGCCGCAGCCAGAGAGAGCGCCCAGCACAGCAACAAAGGCCCAGCGCAGCCAAAAATGAAACACACATTTTTTAAAAAAAGCATACTACTGCTTAACATCAGCAGTCATCAGGGAAATGCAAATCAAACAACTGGACACGCTACAAACCTACCAGACCAGCTAAAAGGACAAACAACATCAAGTGTCCACAAGGACTGAGCCGCTGGCACTTCCTCACACCTGTCCTTGGGTATGACCCCCTGGATACGCACGCACGTCCATGACTCAACGCCCCCACTCCCAGCCACACCCCAGAGAAACGTGCACCAGTGCTCACCAAAAGATGTCCACTGCGCCTCGGCTAAAGACCCCAGACTGCAGACAGCTCAAAGAAGGAGGCCCGTGACTAAAGACACGGGTATCGCACACAGTGATGGGGAAGCAAGCGACCCCAGGACTCCACAAGCAGACGAAGCTTAGACGGCAGACACGAGCACGCCCTGCACGACACCGGCACGTCCAGCTCAGAATCAGGAAAAGCAACACAGTGTCAGAAGTCAGCGCAGCAGTGGCCTCTGGGCAAGCACAGGGCAGCCTGCCAGGGGCCAAGGGGGCTCCTACGGTTCCGGTAACATCCCTGCTTGATCACGGGTCTAGGGGCATACATGACATTAGACACACAGAGTGTGCGTGTCTCTGTATGTGTGCCACACGGTAGCACCATCTCCAAAACAAGTCTTCACGCTTCGGTTAAATGTCTTATTGCCACTGAATCTGATAAAGATACAGTGACAGACAGTACAGAACCATAATGACAGATGTGAGCAGGCCATTTCTACGAGAGCCCAAGGTGGGGGAGTTCCTGACCATTCACTGGCCCACATGACAACTGGCATTCTGTTTCACCCTACTGTTCAAGGAGTTCACAAAACACAAGCCAACAGCAAGGATGAGGAAGCAACCAAGACTCTCTAAGTCTGAATGCCAGTCTTGGAATCTGATGGGAAGAGAGGACCTGCACTCCAAGGAGAGAAATCACTCAACAGCTGGCTTACAAACAACTGTCAAACTACACAGGACAGAGAACTCTGGTCTTTCTCAGGCAAGCACTTACCAAGAGGCTACTGGGTGTCAGTCCAGACAGAGCCAAGAACCTACACCTCCGTGCCCATGTGAGTGTACTTCACGGCCACTGAACAGTTCTCCTCTAAGTGTTCCGGCTAATAAATGCAGCCTGCCATTCTGCAACCTAATGAGCTAACGATTCTCAGCAAGGAGCATCCATGACCACTAACACCACCAAGCAAGAGTTACTATGTTTGAAAAAACCTTAATACCAGTAACAACATATTTTTGCTTAACTTTTAAAAAAGACAAACCTGCAGGACTTCCCGGATGGTCCAGTGGCTAAGACCCTGCACTCTTATGCAGGGGGCCCAGGTTCGATCCCTGCTCAGGGAATTAGATCCCACCTGCCACACCATGGCCAGAAAAAAAAAAGGAAATAGAAACACAAATAATTTAGCAGAGGCATTACTTTGCCAACCAAGGTCCATCTAGTCAAGGCTATGGTTTTTCCAGTGGTCATGTATGGATGTGAGAGTTAGACTGTGAAGAAAGCTGAGTGCCAAAGAATTGATGCTTTTGAACTGTGGTGTTGGAGAAGACTCTTGAGAGTCCCTTGGACTGCAAGGAGATCCAACCAGTCCATTCTAAAGGAGATCAGTCCTGGGTGTTCATTGGAAGGACTGATGCTAAAGCTGAAACTCTAATACTTTGGCCACCTCATGCAAAGAGTTGACTCACTGGAAAAGACTCTGATGTTGGGAGGGATTGGGGGCGGGAGGAGAAGGGGACGACAGAGAATGAGATGGCTGGATGGCATCACTGACTCGATGGACATGAGTTTGAGTGAACTCCGGGAGTTGGCGATGGACAGGGAGGCCTGGCGTGCTATGATTCATGGGGTCGCAAAGAGTCAGACACGACTGAGCGACTGAACTGAACTGAACCTAACATATCCAAAGTATGTGCTTCAACACAGAGACGACAAGATTGAAACACACGTGTGAGGCTTCCCTCTCCCTGGCACCGAGCCTCAGGGACCCAGCACGTACTCCGCCTGCAGTGGGCTCCCGAAACAGCCACACGTCTCTCCTTGAGGAACGGCACGTGGCAAGCGGCTCCCCTACAGGAAGGCTGCAGCTCCAGACCTCAGGCATCAGTGGCGTGGAGCACAGAGCACACAGGGGGCGTGGTAAACAGCATCACGAGGATGCAGTCAGCAAAATTAATGTTATGGGCAACTTTGGGACAAATAAACCAATCTCTTCAAAACTTAACTGCAAGAGAAAAACAGCGACGTGGAAATCAATGTACTGAGAATTAACAGATGCCTATCAAGGGCAAGGAAGAGACCGTACTTTGTTCCTAACCTGAACAGTGCCTGAATATCTGCTGACTGAGACAAACACGTACACTAACTGAAACGCTCGCACAGGAGACGTGCCCAGGAGCCACTGAAGGTGCTGGGGGGCGGGCTGGGGGGTCCTGAGGGGCAACAGCTGACTCGGGGGCAGGAGCACGGGGCGTGTCTGACCACCATGCCCACATCTGGGTAGCTCGGAGAAAGGTCCACAACAGAAGTTCTAACGCATCTACGTGTGCATGGTCTGCAGACACAATAATTACAATGCTGGTAGCCTGCCAAAAGAACCAAGGACCCGGGGGGCGAGAGAGGGGGATGTCTCCCTCCACACTTCTGAGTCTGAGCCAGGAAACCGACTCATCCACTCTAAACAAACCCAAACACACGTGCCTGGGCTCCACCACCACAGGGCCAAGTGTGCTCCCTGGCCCCCTGCTCCCCTCCAGCTTTCACCCAGCCACTCTTCACACAGCAGCCAGGGTCGTCTTTTTAAAATGTGAATTCCTAAAACAATGCCCCACTGACGTCTGCAGCACTCAGGAAACCACCAGCATGTCGCCACAGTGACAAGGCCCTCAGTGGCCCAGCCCCTGCCTGTCCGGCTTCAGCTCCTGCCTCTCGCCCCTTCTGACCAGTAATATCACCAGCTCAGCGCCGGGGAAGATGGGATGTCTAACAAACCCCACCTGGCTACCGAAAAGGGTAAAAGACACAAGCACGTGAGATGACCTGGGAGAAAAGTGCACACAACACACACTCGCTGATCACCACCCTCCAGGCACAGCCCTGCACACCCAGATCAGAAATCAACAGACGACTTGGCATTCTCGTGTTTCTAGGTTTCAACTCTTCTTGGACCTGCTACTGCTGCTGAGTCGCCCAGTCATGTCAGACTTTTTGCGACCCCAGGCACTGCAGCATGCCAGGCCTCCCTGTCCCTCACCATCTCCTGAAGTTTGCCCAAGTTCATGTCCACTGCATCAGTGGTGTCATCCAGCCATCTCATCCTCTGACACCCTCTTTTCCTTCTGCCCTCAATCTTTCCCAGCATCGGGGACTTTTCCAATGGGATGGCTGTTCACATCAGATGACCAAAATACTGGAGCTTCAGCTTCAGCATCAGTCCTTCCAACAAGTATTCAGGGTTGATTTCCCTTAAGATTGACTGGTTTGATCTCCTTGCTGTCCAAGGAACTTTCAGGGGTCTTCTCCAGCACCACAGTTCAAAGGCATCAATTCTCTGGCATTCTCCCTTCTTTACAGTCCAGCTCTCACAACTGTACGTGACCACTGGGAAAGGCCACAGCCTTAACTATACCGACCTTTGTCGGCAGAGTAATGTCTCTTCTTTTCAACTCACTGTCTCGGTTTGTCATAGCTTTCCTGCCAAGAAGCAGTCATCTTCTGATTTCATGGCTGCAGTCACCGTCCGCGATGACTCTGAGCGCAAGAGGAGGAAATGCGTCACTGCTTCCACCTTCTCCCCTTCTATTTGCCGTGAAGCAATGGGGCCGGATGCCATGGTCTTAGTGTTTTCACTGCTTGGCTTTAAGCTGGCTCTTTCACTCTCCTCCTTCACCCTCATCAAGAGGTTCTTTAGTTCTTCGCTTTCTGCCATTACAGTGGCATTTTTCTAACTTTGCTAAAATGACTAATTTTTTTTCCTTCTGAAATGTACAACCGAACTTTGCCCTTCCATTTCATGTCTTACCTCCCTAGGACCTTAGGCAAACTCATCTTCCTCAAGGAGCTTTTCCCAACACAAGTCTGCCTATAGCAATCAGCACAGCAGCCAGGCCTTTTCTTGTTTACTCTCAACTGATTCCATCTCATTTCCTGCTTGGTATTTGCTCTATTACACTCTTAAATTTTATGCAATCAGACACCAACCGCATAACCTTACATATCCTCTTACACAGTACCTAGACTAGCACCTCATAAACACAAGGGGCTCAACACTGCCTACAGACCCCTTTAAACACACCCTGATCAGAACTTACAAACCTATTAAAAGTGGGATGCAGAAAGCAATCCAAAATGTGTTCCAAAGTAAAACATCAACTGACAGTCATGTTAGTGGCAAAGTGACTTATATAGGAAATGCCACCTTCGAAGAGTTAAAAGAACCACTTCAATTTTTGTTCTTTAAAATCCAAAACCGCTGAAGAGTTTTTTGTTCTGTTTTAATAATCAAAAATACCAGAAGTTAAGTAAAGTGGGCAGCTCTGGAACTGATGCCCTCTGCAGGACACCTGCAAAGCCTAAACAACTGGGCTCCACTCACCACTCCCTGTGTGGTCTGCTGGGGAGCAAGGCCAACTGGAACCAAACCACCCACTCATCAAGATAACAGCATCCAACACACATGGAAAGTCCAATGAATGGCAGAGAACATAAAGTTCCTAAAGAGGAGAGCCCAAAATATGGTTCCCATAAGTTAAATTATTCTAAAATATGAACTTAATTAAACTGTGGTCAAATATACAAACCAGTTTTGTGATACAACGGGAAGCAAAGGCAGGAAGCGGGGCTCTGGCCCTAATGCAGCACTGACCACGTGTGGGGTCTCCAACAGCTTAGCTACCCACAGATGTCCTTCTGGGCCTCAGGGCTGGGGTACGTGTACTGCCCTTGCCAACCTCTGTGATGATCCAGAACCACAACCTATACAGGAAGATCTAAGACGGGCAGCCCTTTCCACAGGATAGCTGTGCTGTTCGTATGGGTGAAACTTCTCAAGATTTACTGTAAATATTTCCGATTGCTGGATGCAGAACAGACTCTCCACACCTTCTCTTATCAAAGATCAGCCAAAGACAAGAACAGGAAAGAAAAACACACACCCCGCCGAGGAAACACTTGGAACTGCTATACAAACGTGACTAGGAAGACGGAGGCGAAAGGAGCATGAATCCCTCCACAGAGCAGAGGAAGGGGAAGCGAGTGAGCTGGTCACTGCTGAGGAGCAGGCTGACCGGCAGAGCTGTGGGAAGGGTCTGAGAAGGGATGTGGTGCAAAACCCCAAGTGCGGTCCCCAGCCCCTCCGCACACTCGGACACACACTCTGCACAGCTGCAGTCACCAGCAGGTGCCACCCTTGGGGTGAGCGGCACGAAGAGAGGCAGCGGCGGACGCCTCCGGGAGAGCCCGGGATCGGGCAAAGGGAAGCCCCTCCCCACCTCCCTGCCCCTTAGTCTGGCTCCAACATCCGTCCAGCCAGGCAGGCAGGAGGCTCCCTCCCTAAGGGAACTAAACCAGAGGACAGCAACGTCTGGAGAAGAGTCACAGAAACATCAGGCGCCACCCGCCAGTGAGACCAAAGAGGAAGCAAGCCCCTGGCACACTCAGGTTTCGTTTCCAGCATTCTATTCATAAGGATGAATAAACAGCCAAGGAGCACCAGACACTGGGAGAAGGGTTTCCAGCACGAAAGAAAGAAACCAAAACACACAACAGCAAAGAGGAACACACGGGAAACAGGAAATGTGCAGGAACCAAAATTATTTTAGTTTTCAAAATTTTAACTGTAGTTTTAAAAACTGAAACTAAGAGATAAGCAAAGATGCTGCACACATAAAACAAGAACAGGAGGCATTTAAAGAGGAACAAAAGCAACAGTAGAGAACACGATCATATGAAAGAAGTTAAAGTTTTTAACAAATTGGAAAATTATCAAAAATACTCTCAAAAAGAACAAAAAGATCAAGATATGATGATAAGATTTTTAAAATTATAATATTAAGTACAGAAGTCCAACATTCAAAGGAACCGGAAAAAGAGAAGCTGGTAGAGAACTACCTCAAACACATAACACAAAAACTCTCTATAAGTTTAAGGGCTTCGGTCCCCAGATCCCAGGCCTACTGAGTGCTCTGCAGGGTGAATGAAAAAGCACTACAATGAAGGCACTGCACGAAAATCAGGAAAATCAAGGACGCAAGGGTCCTAAAAGTTTGATGTGGGAATATGCTTACAAACGACTCATAATCAGGCTGGTGAGTTCCCTGGCAGTCCAGCTGTTAGGACTCCACGCTCTCACCGTGGAGGATTTGGGTTCAATTCCTGGTTGGGGAACTAAAATCCCACAAGCCATACAGTGCAGCCAAAAAAAAGAATCAAACTATAGAGTTCGCAATAGCAACAACAAAAACTATAAGATACTGAAACGCCAAGCCCAGCCAGACTTACTCTTTAAGTGTGGTTGCAGAATGAAAATATTTTCAGACATGCAAGTCCTAAAGTCTTGGTCCCAGCAAACTACTGGGAAGCTACTGAAGACTGCTTACCACCACTCCAAAAAAGTGAGCCCACAGGGAGTGTCAGAAGCAAGGAAGCGGGCAGAACCCCAGGGCGGCAGCGTGCAGGCCTGGGGAGCCTGAGGGGCGCGGTGGCACCGGCCGGTGAGCTGACAAGGCTGAGGGCAAACACTGAAGTCAGGGCCACTGCACAGAACGGAAGGCGTGGGGACATCATTCTGAGATCCAAAGGGAATCAGGCAAATGAAAAACAAACCGATTATTAATTCCAGGGAAATAAAAACGTCTGTACAAGGAAAGACATCAAACTGTGTGTGGTCCACCGTACAGCTCAGTAAGGCGCAGTAACGACCTGTACAGACTGACGAAGATCCTGACGCGGATTTAGCCACAACTGTGCCTAACCTAAACAAGACAAATTACAAGAAAACTGAAACCTTAGCAGGAGCCAGCAGACAACCCCTAAAACTGGGGAATAAAGATAAAACAACACAAGTGTATCGCTTAGTAACACAAAGTGAAAGTGAAAGTCGCTCAGTCCTCGACTCTGCGAACCAGAATTCTCCAGGCCAGGGAATGGGTGGCCATTCCCTTCTCCAGGGGATCTTCCCAACCCAGGGATTGAACCCAAGCCTCCCACAGTGCAGGCAGATTCTTTACCAGCTGAGCCACCAGGGAAGCCCCATAAGGTAAATGCTACAGAGAGTCAAAGGGCTGCTGCCTCTACAGCAGCTTCTTTACCACCTTCAGGCACTACCTGACTTTCAACCATGCGCATGTACATGTCTCTCAAGAAACACAAAAGAAGACACAGTCCAAAAGTGCTTTTCAAAATCCACAAAACAGGGGGCCTCTCTTCAGTGTGAAAAAGTGATGACCTTTTTCTAGGTCGAGAAAAGGAAAAAGTAAATGTGCAGCCAGATTAATTTCAAATGTCCACCTTCCAGTTTAATCATCTGGCCACTAGAGAAGCTTGAGACAGCAACCATTTCCCTGATTCAGTGGCAACACTGGACCCCATGCCCAGCCACTGTCCAGGAGTCCCTCCCCGCCCCAACGTGCATCTCCATAATAAACGCTGAGGACCACCCACCGAAGCCCAGAGCTTTCACCAGCTCAAAGTGACCACCACAGACACAGTTTAAGGGGCTCTGCAGCCAGACCACTGCATCCATCTTCTGCACAAGTTCTGTAACCTGGGGCCTCACTGTACCTGTTCCCTACTGTGTAAACGGGGATGTAACTGTACCCACCTCAAAAATGGCTGTCAGACTTTAATGAGGGAATTGGCAGGGTTGGACACAGGTAAGGGCTTAGGAAACACAGGCTTGTCACTGCCACTGGCTCGGGCAAGCCCTCTAGTCAAGGCTGCCTGTGGAATCAGTGACGTCTGGGGCAATGTGTTATCAATTATTAATTAAAAACCTACTATGTGCCAGACACCAAACAACTGCCAACTAGATAACTGGCTGGGCCAAGCCACCCAATCGCTCCCAAATCTCGTTTCCCATGTCTTAAACAGGAAATGGCAGTACCTGCTGCACAGAGCAGAGGAAGCTGAAGGAGAGGACTTACCTAAGGGCCTGCAGTGCCTGGGACCCAGAAGATGCTCAATAAGCGGTATCGTGATCACTGCTCATCTTCTCTCCTACAAGTGACTGGCGGTTATCTAATTCACCTTTTCCGTTTTGCTGAGACTAATACACTCCTTGAGTGTTGCAGGTGCTAACAAATATTCTTCACGTTGAACTCAAGAACTTTCCTGCACGTTCTCCGTTTACTTACATCCATACCCCCCAAAAAACGCAAGAGAGAAATAAAGAAACGTTAGAAGACTGTGCATTATTATCCGGATAAAAGTACAGGTCCTACACACCAGATTCCCGTAACACGGTCTCATCACACACCTTGGCTTCCTGGTCTTTAGATGTCCCCGCGGTTGCTACTACACAGAAAACCTGGAGTCATTCCACAGAAAAACTGCTAGGTCATCACTTTCTTCCAAACTGGTCCCTCGTGTCCGCCCGGAGAGCGCCGTTCCTGCCTTTCCCCAAGGCACACCGCCTCCCGCCGGCTTCTCCCTTCTGCGGGAAGCTAGTGGCCCCTCTCACAAGAGTTTGCTTCCTCTGCTGCCACAAGCCGGGGAAAACTATTCTCGCGAGCGAGCAAAGGGGAGGCCAGAAACATTAACAAAGGGAGGGCAACTTTTTACATCCAGAGCCCGCGTGAGCGGTCTGCCTGGAGATAAACCGAAGTCGTGCGACCGCACTCCTGACAGCCGCGGAGCCGGCAGCTTTGTCCGCGGAGCGGAGCGCCGGCCCGCCCAACTTTTCCTCCAGGACCCAGCCATCCTCTCCGGAACAAAGTGAAAGGTCAGCGGGCGCGCAGCGGCGCCGGGAGCGCAAGGCTCCGCGCCGCCAGCCTGGCGGGCTCGCCCCACTTTCCCTTTTGTCCTCCGCCCTTCCCGCGGGGCGCCCGGTCGCGGCCCGAGGCCCGGGGTCGCGGCGCGCCGGGCGGCGGCCCTGCCCGCGCCCCCGCCCGCCCGCCCGCACAAAGCGCGCCCCGCGCCGCGCGGCCCGGACGCCCGGCCGCCTCGGCCCGGCCGCGGCCTGAGGCGCGGCGGCGGCGGCGGGGAGGCGGCGGCGGGGAGGCGCCAGCCCGCGCGCCCCGCGCCCGCCGCGCCCCCGCCCGCGCGCCCGCCGCGCCCGGCCCGCCGGCCCGCGCCGCCCCCGCCGCGCCCGCGCCGCCCGCGCCCGGCCCGGCCCGCTCCTCACCTCGGCATCGGCGGCGGCCATGGCCCGGGCCCGCAGCGTGGCCCCGCCCCGCCCGCGCGCCATCGCCCCGCCCGCGCCTCGCGGCCCGCGGCGGGGCGGGGCCGGCCGCCCGTGTCTGCGCCTGCGCGCGCGCCGCGCCTGCGCACTGCGGCCCGGCGGCGGCGTCCGCAGCGCGGGCCTGAGCGGCGCGGAGCCGGGCGGGCGGCGGCGGCGGCGGGGGCGGGGCCGCGCGCGCCGGGCTTCCGGGGGCGGTGCGGCCGCGGGCGCCGGCCCGTCGCGGCCCTCGCGCGCGCGCGCGCTTGGCCCCCTCTCGCCCTGCGGGGGCGCTCCGGCGGGCCGGCCGCGGTGCGGAAGGACCCCTGACCTCTCACCCCGGACACACGTCGGTTCCGTCGGCCTTCGCGGAAGGCGGACCCCGGCTTGCGTCCTAGGGCGGTGCCCGCGCGGGGGGCTGTGCGCGGGCGGGAGCGGCGCCCCAGTTGCGGCTGCGTCCGGTCAGGGAGGCGGGCCCGCCTGCGGGCCGAGGGTGCGCCGGTGGTGGGGCGCGCCTGTCCTGACGGAGAAGGCGGCCCTGAGCGGCAGGGCTGACCCCCGTTGGCGGTGCTGCCTTGGGGGAGGCGTCTCGGGTAGTGTGAATGCCCTTGCGCCGCGGTGCTCAGCCGGGGGCATTTCCGGACTGTGGGGAATATGCTCTGATTCGGGAAGATGCCCCGTATACGGCTGCGCTTTGGCTGGGGACAGTGTCCCATTGTAGGGGTATTGTCTCTTTGGAGGGCGCTGTGGTTAAGGAAAATGCCTGGCTTGTACAAGGGAAGTGGGATTCTCCAGTTTGGAGGTGGCCCCAGTTGGGCAGCCTCTCGGGTCACCCCAGCCTTCCTGCAAGCCACCCAGTTATGCACAGGGTGCGACGTTTCCTGCGCACCCAAGCAGCCTTCACTGGACAGCACCACACAAAGTGGCCTGGGCCACCCACTCTGCATGGCTCCACCTGTTTCCTCCATCCCTTGGGAGCTGAGAGAAGACTCAGACTGAAATTGCGGTTCTCTGGCCGGTCTTCACGACAGGAACGGAGCAGGTCCCAAGTCAGAAGCTAATCTGAGTCTGGGCCTCGGGGCTGTGAGGGTTCAATCTCGTGGAAATCTGGCATTGAGAGTGCCCACAGCTTCAGAGGATGCAGTGGACCACCCTAGCTACCAAGGAAGCCTTCCCCAGGTTTAGGGGGTGGGGAGCAACCTAAGTCAACTTCTGAGAGTCTGGGAACCCCAGGCTCTGTCCGGAGCGTCAGGAGAGGCGGCTCGGGAGTTGTCCTCTGGCCTGCACAGCCAAGCTCGCCTTCACTTACACCTGCCTCTCTGGCGCCGTCTCCATCCCGACCCCTGCCTGGGGCCCTAGCCTGCGCCTTCTCTGAGACTCTTTCTTCTCAGGTTATCTGTGGCTTACTTCTGGACAATCCTTAGGTCTTAAATGCCAGCTCTTCAGGGACAGGTATCCTCGCACCTGCTGAAAAATGCCACTGCACCCCAAAACTTCCTCATTTTACTCCATAGCATTCCATTGCCATATTGTCTGTCTTCCCCACTAGAATTCAAGCCCAAAAGGTCAGGGATTTTTGTGTGCCCTAGTACCTAGAACAATGTTTGGCAGGCAGGAGACAAATATTTGTTGAAAGAATTAAAGAGTCAAGATGTGGAGAAGAGCCTTTCACTAGGCAAACACCGACCGTAAATGAGTGTCAGAAGTAGGCGTTGCTCCCATTTTGCACAGTCAGCCCAGCCCATCCTTCGCTGGTATTAACCCCTGCTCACCGATGACGCCTTGCCTGTTGTCCCTGTGACCATCAGTCAGTCCTGAGAGGTGGACGTCATTCTTATCCACGGTCTTGTCAGTGAGCAAAATAAAAGGGGGTGGGGGTGCCTTCCAGGTTATACGACTGTCAACAAGCAGAGATGGGATTTGAAACAGGCAGTCTCAACTGTGAGGCTACAGCTTCTAGTAGGTGTTTCACCAGTTATCCCACTTGAAGCATGCTTTGTGCTTTTCTCCAATATTCATCTTCTCCTTGTCCCACAAATAGTGAAGTCAACTTTTAGGGTACATGGCTGCCTGCGCATTTCCAGGTAGGGTGGCCAATGGGATTTGTAAAAATGATACTACTGTCCCCCATAAAGCGGGAGGTGCAAGCCTGGTAACCTGGATGACAGAACTGCCAGCCTAAACCCAGAGGTGTCACCCCTCGACTTGAGAATGACAGCTATGGCATCTCTGGACTATTAAACGTGCAAGAAATAAACTGTCATGTTGTGGGAAGGGGGGCACTCGACTTCTCCCCTTGTAGTCTCGTGAGCTTATAAAGCTAACTGATGCACCTAGCCAAAGTGACTCCTTCACCATATGGCAGAGCTAGAATTTGAACCAGAAGTCACAACACCGCCTCCAGCATCTCCCAAAGCACACCAGGATCCTGGCCCTGCAGGACTTTCACGGGCACTCTGGAACTCTGCAAAATGCCCGTTTGGGAAACCCTGCCTTTTTATTTGTTCCTGGGTTCCTTGCGTCCTAGGCGACAGTCCTTTGCAGACCTCGGGAGCGGACCTGTGTGTTCACACATGGATGGGAGTCGAGAAGCTGAACCCCTTCGAACTAGACTTGGCTACGGTGCCAACAGGGACAGATTTTGAGGGCAAGGGCAAGGGACTTGGGGAAGCCTCACCCTGACTGGATTTCCTCTTGCGCACGAGGTCTAAACTGCATTGCCTGGAGTGACTGGTGCTAACAAAATGGAACAGGGATGGCCTTCTCGCCTTATCACAAGGCCACTTTAAGTTAACGCTGAAGCTCCAGACATGCAAGCTGCCTCCGAAGTCACATCCTAAAGCAGAACTGAGAGGCCAAACGCCAGCCCCAGCCCTTGTTAATCGCCACTGCTACTTAGCCCGAACCGACCAACAGCCCGGAAGTATAAGGGACCCAGAGAGGAAAGGAGGGGCGTGCCCTGCGTGAAAAGGCGGGTGGGCGTATCCGAGAGGGGCGTGGTGACGAGAGGGGCGTGTCCTGCGTGAAAAGGCAGGTGGGCGTATCCGGGGAGGGGTGTGGCGAGGAGGGGCGTGCCCAGCGGGAGGGGTGTGGCGAGGAGGGGGCGTGTTAAGTGGGAGGGGCTAGGCACACCTCCCGTTCCTGGCGAGCCAACTCTTCATGACCCTGTACACTAGCCCACCAGGCCCCTCTGTCCATGGGAATCTCCAGGCAAGAATCCTGGAATGCGTTACCATGCCCTCCTCTAAAGGATCTTCCCAACCGAGGGCTCAAACCCATGGTCTCTTGCATCTCCTGCATTGGCAGCTGGTTCTTTACCTCTAGAGCCACCTGGGAAGCCCAATACGCGCTACTGGCGGGGAACACAGACCCCGCAGAGGAGGGCCCCAACAGGCCACTGTGCCCAGCTCTACAAATGAAGCACTTTATTTACACCGCGTCTCTCAAGGCCCCAACCCCCTGGGAGAGGCCGACTGCTGGGGAGCTGAGAAGGCTGGCCAGGGCAGAGGCTGGTCCGGAGGTAGAGGCCGCGGGAAGAGCGGGCAGCGGCAGGTCCTGAGTGGGCCGGGCCAGGCCAGGAGTGAAGGCACGAGGTCCTGGGAGCCCAGTCCCAGGGCAGAGGGCCGCCCATCCAGAGGAGGTGGCATGGGGTCAGCTCCCCGGGGTCAAGCCAGGGTCCATACCACCACAGCTCTGCTCATAGGACGGCGGGGCCTCTGCAGGGAGATAGCCAGGTCTGCACAGGGGCCGGGGCACTCCCTCCCCACCAGGCCCCAGGCCCCCACTCACCATAGGGGTAGCCCCACGAGCTGTACTCCGGGGGGAGGATCAGGGTGCTGGAGGTGGGCACCGGACCTCCAGAACCCTCTGCAAAGTAGGGTACGGTGGCACCTGTGGAGATGCACAAGGGAGGTGGCAGAGGGTGTGGAGCGGGGCTGCCATCCTGAGGATGGGGTTCCGGGGCACCATGGGGCACAGAGCCAAGGGCTGCATGCGGCTGCTGCTGCTGGGAGTGGCTCTTGGTGGAGAGAGAGACAGGATCCGAGAAGAAGTGAGGGCCGCTGGCCACAGCCTCCGCCTCCTCCTGGGGCGGCGCTGAGGGCACCACCAGGCCGGGGCCTGGCCGGGGGCTCAGTGGGACGTGGTTCACAGCGATGTTGCCAATGAAGACTGGGAGGGTCACAACAGCTTCTGGTTGTTTCAGGGAGACCTAGGGAGGTTGCGCACGTGAGGAGCCAGGCCACGGCCCCTCCTCCCACCCCACCCCTGACCCCTACCACCTGCAGATAGTAGTCCACGTGGATGAGGCTGCAGCCCGGCAGGGCGGACTGGGGCAGGGCAGGCACCAGAACCTGCTCCTGCCACTGAGCCCGCCGCCAGGCCTTGACGCCGGCCCCCTCCACCTCGGCGATGGTCCGCACGTCGTAAATCCAGCGCTTGGCCTTGTAGGATACTTTCTGGGGAAGGGCCAGCCTGTGAGCCTGGGCAGACCAGCCACCCCCTCCTCCTCTGCCCCATGGGATGGGGCCCAGCAGTCATGGGGACGCTGACCTGCAGCAGACTGGCCACCACCGGGCTGGTGTCCTTGCCTGACTGGTTCTCAATGTCTGCCTGCAGCCGCAGCACCTGCCCTACCACGTAGCCTCTGAGGTCGGTGCTGGCCGTGAGGACCACGCTGCCTGTCTTCACCAGCTTGTAGGAGAACTTCTTGGTGGTGGAGGCCACATTGGGTTGCTTGGGAGGAGAGCAGGGAAGGGGTTTGGCGGGTGTGAGCAGACAGGATCCCCGGGGTCAGCTCAGAACTGAGGCTGCTGCTTCCACAGGCCGCCTGACCTGTGCTGGGGACAGGGCATCAGACAAGGGTGGGAGCCACCCGGGAGGCCACTGCCCCAGGCTCACCTCAATGTCTGGGATGCTGTTCAGGTTCAGAGGGCTCAAGATGTAGAACACGCGGCTGCACTGGTGATCCTTGGAAAAACGTGGTGTGTCGATGGTGGCCCGAACCTGGTGTATGATCTTCCCGAAAGGGCCCTCAAAGGACGTGGGAGCCGTGGCTGGAGAGAGAGCGGGGACTGAGGTCCCACTGCCCCCCACCTCCTGCCCGCCCTCACCAACCACAACCGCCAGGCCAGGCCGGGCTCTCACCAGGAAGCAGGAACTGGAAGGGGAAGCTGTGCTCTCCAGCAGGCAGGCTCCCTGAGGACACAAGAGAGGTGGGGAGAGGGGACAAGGTGCCATCACAGGGCCCAGGACAGAAGCAGGCCCTGCAGCCAACAAGCTCCCACTGCACCCATCCAAACCCGGGAGGAACTGGCCCCTTCAGCCCCCAGCCCCCAGCAGGCAGTGCCCTGTTCCTGCCACAGAGAGAAACCCTGGGAGAGGGCAGGCCAGCCACGGGGAGGCCAGGGGCAGGTGGGAAAGCAGAGGGACAGATAGACCCATCTCAGTGGGAGGAGGTGAGGGTGGGCTCCAGACTCACCCTTGTCGGCCAGAGACAAGGCGCTGTTGAAGTAGCTCTCCTCCACCACCCAGGCCGAGTCGTTGGCCTTGCTGGAGACCCTGCAGGACCCCGTGCAGGTCACACGGATGGCTGCAAGGTGGGGACCGTGTGAGTCCCAGGCAGGCACTGGCCTGGGCCCCTCCCTAGCCCCAGCACAGGCATTCAGGCAGGACTGATGGGACCCAGGATCACCCAGCTAGGCTCCAGGAAGGCCAGCGCATGGCCGGCTGCCCTCCAGAGGACACTACCTGCCTCTCCCACATCCCAAGGTACTCCCACCGAGCCAGGGTGCTGAGGCGCAGGGCTCCACCCGTCCTGCAGTCCAGAACAGGAAGGCCCCAACGGTCACCCAGTTGACCCCTGGGCAAACCCCAGCCCCTTGACCCTGCACCAGACCCGAGAAAACCCCTTCCCTACAGGGGAAGCTTAGGAAACCGTTGGTGAACAGAGGCGGGTGGGGCAGCTGACCTTCAACCCCACCTTCCTGCTGCCTCACAGGCATGTCAGTTCGGCTAGGAGGCACCCCTCCAGACATCAGGAAGTTACCTATTAGCCCTCCTGCAGCAGGAATGTGGTCAGACCGCCTGAGAAAACAGGAGACCAGCAGTCTGGCACGCTAGAGGGTGGGGACACCTTGGCTCCGGGGCCAGAACTGCCCAGGAGCGCTGATTTCTGCATTGAGGTGGCTGGGCTGGAGCCCGCAGACAGGAACCCGGCAGCAGGTCACTGCCACTGTCCAGGCCGTGCTCAGGAACTCGAACTGCTCAGTCCAGAGCCCATGACTGCAGTCGGAAGGCTGTGGCTGGACTGGCCCCAGCCGAGGCTGGTCACCAGAGGGGACACGACAGCTGGAGGCCCACAGGCCGGGGGGTGGGGACTCAGTGACAGGTAGCCCCATGGCTCCCTCCTTTCCT
This sequence comes from Moschus berezovskii, assembly GCF_049115385.1. Taxonomy (NCBI): domain Eukaryota; kingdom Metazoa; phylum Chordata; class Mammalia; order Artiodactyla; family Moschidae; genus Moschus; species Moschus berezovskii. The sequence goes on from NC_142470.1 coordinate 407,813, forward strand.
TCCTCTCCCTGCAAGCTGAGTCAAGACCAAAGATTTAGCCTGCCTGCCAGTCGCCCTTCCTCCCCTGACCTGATGGATTAGCGAAGGAAGGCGACTCGGAATCTGATAGCTTCCTGACGGAGTGCCCAGGCGGGGGGAGGCAGCAGCGCCGGCTCTCTGCCTGGCTCCCCAGGCGGGCCCCACCATGCTGACAGGGGACAGGCCCCCTGCGGGTCACCCATAGCGCGCTGGGCTGCCCTCCACCCCGTTAGCACCGCCAGTGACTCGCCTCAGCCTCCATGCCAGCCCAGTGTCAAAACCAGGACCTCAGCCCTAATTTCTCATCTCTGCTCACCAGCCATCCCCACCGAGGGCCAGACCTGGAACTGTTCCCACTGGAAGTCCGAACACCAGCAGCGCTCCTACAGACCAGCACAGCCCAGGAGACACAGCAGGGAACAGACAGAAAAGGGGAAGCCGGACTGGAAGACGCCCTAGTGGAGTCCAGACACTGCTTGAAACTCCCTGTGGAGAGGGCATGCCCGCTTCCGGCTCCCCACCCCCACCCCCGCCAATCAAGATGCCCTGGGAACAACAGAATATGCTGGAAGAAGTGCAGTGGTCACTTGCAGTGCAGCCGGGCACTGTCAAGTGACCCCAGTGGATGGACACAGAGCTAAAGAACCACCCAAAGACTTCTGCCCAAAATCTTGACTCACAACAGCATGAGTTAAAATGGTTGCTTTAAACCACTTAGTTTAGGGGTGATTCGTTACTTAGGGGTGACTGTTGCATAGCAGCAGATAAAGGAATAGCTGTCTAACCTCACTAGAATTCAAGGAAACTCAGATGACTTACCATTTTAACCCATCAGGTTGGCAAATGTTGTTTGACGTGTTACAAGCAGGTATTAATAGAAAGACCCTTGCTTATGGCAGTCAGACTGTCGGCTGACGCAGGGGCCTGGAGACAAAGCCAACAGATCTGTGCAAATTTTACACACACGATCCAGGGGTCCAGCGGATCCCCTTAGAATTCCACCCTGTTTACTCAGGAGCCTCCAGCAACACTCCTCATAACGGCAAACCATCTAGGCACAGCCTCCATGTCCAACAGCAGGGTGGCTAAATTAGGCCGCGCTCAGCCAGAACCCAGCTCCAGAATTAAGGTGAACAAGCCACGGTGGCACCTGGCCTTAGAAAAACAAACCGACCTTGGTTATCCCAGGCGGGCCTAAACTATTTAACCTTCCCCATGATCATGCTCTGTAAACAGGCTGAGACCCCTTCAGGGACCCTGCCTGCGGGAGCCATCACCAGCCTGGAGTCAGACGGCCCATCCCTATGCATGCTTTCCTCCGCAGGGGAGCAGTGGAGACGCAGGGGGAACAACGGATCCTGCGTCAGAGTGACTTCTGGAACTTCTTGAGCCAGCACGCTCACCTGTCCAGCAGCCCTCCTCCTAGGCACCACCTGCAGTCTGACCATGAAGATCTCTGTGTGTCCCCGCCTCTGGCAGCTCCCACAGACCTGGGGTAGCCCAGCTTCTGCTGCATCCTTTCCCTGCAGCTCTGGCCAGAGACCCGCTTCCCTCTGTCCTGTTTCCAAATCTGTAACACCAGAGGAATGACGATGGCCACCTCCCAGTGTTCCTGGGACTCGAGGACTCGTGGGTTTGTCCTTGGGAAGTGGGAAAGGTCTCTGGCCCAGGGTGAGAGCCCAGTGAGTCGCCAGAGCCAGAGGCTGGCTGCTGCTATCATCCAGGCATCGCCCTCCCTTGTCAAGAGCAGAACACAGGGGAGCCCTGCCTGACCCCCGGCCTGACCCTCCAACTGGGCTGGACCCAGGCTCCAGGAAAGCACCTCCTGCCCCAGCTGTCTTCCACATCAGCTCCCAGGGCTGCCTGCAGATCATCATTGACTCTCCTCAGTCAAATGCTTAGAGGCCTGCTGCCTCCCAGCCTCCATGTCCTGCTGAGGGCCTCCCTGTTGCATCACTGGCTGGTCGCAGGAGCTCAGTTCAGTTCAGTCGCTCAGTCGTGTCTGACTCTTTGCGACCCCAGGGACTGCAGCACGCCAGGCTTCCCTGTCCATCACCAACTCCCGGAGTTTACTCAAACTCATGTCCATTGAGTCTGTGATGCCATCCAACCATCTCATCCTCTGTCGTCCCCTTCTCCTCCTGCCTTCAATCTTTCCCAGCATCAGGGTCTTTTCCAATGAGTCAGTTCTTCGCATCAGGTGGCCAAAGTATTGGAGTTTCAGCTTCAACATCAGTCCTTCCAATGAATATTCAGGACTGATTTCCTTTAGGATGGAAATCCTAAGGATCCTGCTCCTATGGATGCAGGAGCTCAACAAGTATCTTTTGAGTGAAAGTTTAAAAAAACCATGGGGGGCTTCCCTGGTGGCTCAGTTGGTGAAGAGCTCGCCTGCAAATGCAGGAGACAAGGATTCGATGCCTGATCCAGGAAGATCTCACATGCCTCAGAGCAACTAAGCCTGAGCACCGCAACTACCGAGCCTGTGCTCTTCAACAAGAGAAGCCGCCGCAGCGAGAAGCCCGAGCACTGCAACTCGAGAGCAGCCCCTGCTCGCCACAAGTAGAGCAAAGCCCGTGCAGCAATGAAGACCAAGCACAGCCATAGATAAATACAAAAAATTAAAATTAAAAAAAAAAACACAGTCTTTCCTCTCTCACCCCTAGGCCCGGCCAGAGGGCATCCCCTCTACCCCTGGGGGACAGCCTGAATAAGACCCTCTCTGGCCCGAGGCCACCCGCTCCTCCCTGTCCCAGAGCTCTGGGAGCACCCTTACAGTCAGGACCATCAGCAGGGTCTTCTTCAGCCTCCTGCAACCCAGCTGTCCATTTACGCACATCTCACCCACCATGCGGGGGCTGGAAGGCTCTGCTAAGGCCACTCCTCCACTGTAGTCGCCCTGGACCCCAGCTACAGGGGACAACAGATCAGCAGGCCAGGTGGAGAGCTCCATGTGGGATCTCATAGGGTCTGTCTGTCCACAGGCCACAGGCCTGTCCCTCCTTTCTGTGCCCAGCCGGCTGCACTCACCTCTCACCACTAGCTTGTGCCCCAGAGAAAAGATGCACCAGCCGCGGAACACCTGCCAACCACACCTACCCAACCAACTCAACCCCAAACTCCAAGTGTGGCTACATTAAAGAGTCCACAGGTTATGGGGAGGAGGGTCCCACCTGTCCAGGATGAGGCAGTAGCTGCCCAGAAAGGAGGACAGCAGCTGTCTGTCCTCAGGGGGCACCCCACGTGCTGAACGGCCAACCCCACGGGAGAGCCTGGAGGTCCAGAAGGAAGCCCCTGCAGCTATGGTTCTGGCCAATCAGCCCGAGGTAGAGAAGCGCCCCAGGAGGGGCACACCACACAGCCTCACACTCAGCACCGTGCTCAGGAAAGAGGCCCCGCCCCTGGCTGCGTCCTCCTCCACCGCCCGGGTGTGAGGTCCCCCACAGGGCCCCATCCACACCTCAGGCAGCAGACCAGGCCGGCGCCGTCAGGCAGCCCTAGCAAGGGCCGCCGCAGCAACCGGATCCCGGGTCTCAAAGTCCCAGATGTCTGCGCCAGCAGAGAGACCGGATCGGAGGGCTCAGGTTCGGGTCCCAGATGCTCCCTGGGCCGGGGGCCTGCGGCGCGCGGGGATCAGCAAGACCCTCTCAGCCTTCAGGGCCTGTCTGATTGTGGGCAGTGCCCCGCGGCCCGGCCGGGGACCCGCAGACTCCGGAGGCTGCCTGAGTGTCTGGGGGAGAAAGCGAGCGCGGGCCGGGCTCGAGGGGAGGGCCCAGCAGGTGCGGGGCGCAGTGGATCAGAGACCCGACAGGGAAGGTCCAGGTCAGAGCGGCCTTCGGCAAACCAGATGGGCTCGAAGCCCCGGCCCCGAGTCTGGCCGCCCCTTGGCGGAAGGACAGGAAGGGCAGATGCGGAAGGAATGGGCCACCCTGGCTTCCCTGCTCCGCCCCGCCCGGCGTCGGCCGCCCGCCCCGCGGCGCGCCGCCGGCCCGCGGCCCCGCAGCCCTCCCGGCGGTCGGCCGGGAGCCCCCGGCCCCTCAGGTCCCGGGCCCCGCGCCCGCTCAGGGGCGCCGCCCGCCCGCCGCAGGTGCGGCCCTCCCCGGACCCCGCGCCCACCTCGGAAGGGCAGCGGCGCCGCCAGGCGCACGCGCACGGTCCCCACCAGCGGCTCCCCCGGGCTGTAGACGACGCGGCCGTGGTTCAGGCGGACCTCGAAGAGCTGCACCCGCCCCATACCGCGGCCCTGCCGGGCGGCCGCGACAAGCCTTCTCCGCCCCCGCCCCGCCGGAGCCGCGGCCGCCGCGCTCCCGGCCCCTCCCGCCCGCCCGACACGCCCCCGCCCGACACGCCCCGTCCGCCCAGGCCACGCCCCGTCACTGCCGCACCACGCCCCCTCCAACGTTCTCGGCCACGCCCACGACGCGCCCCTCGCCACCACGACACGCCCTGTGGCCACGCCCCCTCCCCTCCAACGCCGGCGCTCCCGTCCCCGCGCCCCGCCCCCTAGCCTGCAGGCCACGCCCCGGCCGCGCCCCGTCCTGTCCCCAGCCCTCCCTGCCCCCGGGCTCCCCAGCGGCCCCGCCCGCTGCAGCCCAGCCCCCGCTGCGCCCGGGTCGGTCCGCCGGGCCTCTCCCTGCCCACCCCCGCGGCCCGCCTGGCGCAGCTCCGGCGCAGCTCGCGGGAGCCCGGCGCACCTGCGCCCCCTGCCGCCCCACCTGTCAAGGGGCGGCCCGGGCCGACCCCCATCCCAGGCTCCACCCAGGGGTCGCCCCCGCCCCGCCGGAGATCTCCGGGCTGGGCTGGTGTCCTGGGCGGTGGGCGTTTAGTCGGCCGCGAGGCGGGGGGAGTGGCGAGGGGTGAGGACAGGGAAGGCGGTGCTTGGCGCCTCCTGGCTCGGTAAATACCGGGTTGCTGTAAGGAGGCCGTCAGGACGATACCAGGTGTTTGTCCAGAACAGTTGGGCCAATGGGTGGCATTTTTTGATGGAGACACCGGCCTCGGTATAAGCTGTTTTGGAAGAAAAATCAAGACCGGCAGAGGCAGAGGCGCCCATTAGGCACCCGGGTGAACTGGCACTTCTAGGCATGAGTCTGGGGGGCACGAACGACGAAAGATTTGTCAGAGACTTGTTTGTACCCGGTAACTCTATTCAAGACTCTGATGACATCAAAATCGGGGCTGAGAGCCACAGAAACCTAATCCAGGCCTCCAGCGACAAACAGGGCCCTTAGTTTTATAGGCTGAGGGGTCTCTGGGGGCCGGGGAACATCCTAAGACCAGGGCTCTCGGCAGGCTCCGGGCCCACCTGGGACTCCGATGAGGCAAGAGGGAGCCTCTGATTGGCTGGTCTGACACTTTGCTGTCAGGGGCGTGCAAATGGGGGAATCCCTGAAGAAGGAGTTTGGGATGTGAGGACTGTGGGAAGCCCTAACATGCTAAATACCCATGGCAGAAATCAAAAAGGAAGTGTTTGAGAAAACAGGGGGACAGGGTGTGCTGGCTGCTGCAGAGACGGAGGCAGAGACAGGGGGCCTTCATCCCAGGTCACGCTTATTTCCCGCGGTTGGCCCCCAGTAGGGCTCTGCACACTCCTTACTCTCACCCCCCGCACCCCTCCCTCTCCAGAAGCTCTGCTGCTGTGCCCTCCTGTCCACCATCGCCACCCTGACATCCCATTTCTCTGAACATTCCTTTCCTCTTGCTCTCACAGAACCCAAGCTTCTCCTGGCAGCTCCAAAGTGTAAATGTTTATTTTCGAACAATGCCTCTACCTCTGGGCCTGCAAGTGGGGTGAACTCCTGACTCTTTAGGACTGCCTCCAGACCATTTCCTCCTTCACCCTACTAACTTCCAGCTTTAACTCTTGTTTTATCAGAGTAATAATTCATCCCCTCCCCCAGCTCTTACTGTTGCCTTCAGAAGGGAGGCCCACCTCCCATATTCTTTGGTGATTTCAGCGCCTGACTCTCCCTATCATTCTCTCTCCAGTACCACTTATGCTGGAATTCTGACTTCAGAATCCACATAGGCTTCCCTCCAGTTTTCACTTCCTGGCCTATATCTGAACATGAACCTAGGAAATATTGTAATCAGCTATGCTAAGGTGACAGACACAGAGCCAGCTGCCTTGAAAGAAGAGTTCAAAGCTTACACTTCCCAAGAGGGGCAAGCCACTCAATGCAGGGCCACCTGCGGAAGCACCAGTGTCAGCTGTGAGCAGAAGGAGGGACGAGAGGGCTTGGCCAGAGCCTTGCCCGTGTTTTCAGTGGGCAGGAGGCAGGTGGGCAAATTTCCGCAAGCTGAAGATTGGGTAGTGAATAATTTCAGTGATCTTTCGTTGTCCAGTACCTGCCCCTGGGTGATTGGCCTGGTGTACAATTAAAGGAGGTGGTTGGGGTGTGGGCTCTGGACCAGTTGGTTTGCATGTGAAAGCTGTGTTGGCAGGTGAGTTGTTTGCTGTCTCTAGGAATTAGCCAGCCTGGGAGGGGCAGTCTCTCCCCAGCCAGCAAGGCCCTCAAGATGTCAAAGCATCAAAGATACAGAAAATAAAAAACATGATCAATGCAGTGCTCATCCCCCTGACCCTGTCCTCCAAGAACCTTCCCCAGCAGCCCCTCCTGCAGCCTAACTTTTGTCTGAACAATGTCTCCCAACAACTTCTCTCACCCGTTTCCACGTTCACTGTGGCTCCTGTCAGCAGGTGGAATCCATCCCCTCTTGTTGAATGGGCCTGGCCCCTGGACTGGCTTGAACTGCAAGAAAGAGAGATGCTGTGCACCTTTCAGGTTCTAAAGAGGGCTCGCAGCTTTTGCTTTCCTTCCCTGTGGGTCCCGAGCTCACCTGACAATATCTGGTGGGGGAAGCCAGGACGTGAGAGTCAGACTTCCCACCTCATTCACACACCCTGACTGAGGCTGCAAGAGGGATGCTGACTGTCCCAGCCGTCTAACGAGCCACCCCAATTTATTACTTACTCTGAAAACTAATGGTGACCTCCTTCAGGAGGTGCCACGCACACACTGCTGCACTCAGTGCCCCCGACCCTGCAGCAGGCCGCCGCACACCCACACCTCCGCTAGAGACTCCGGGATACTCACAGGCAAGCCTGGGTCAGGCTCTTGTGCGGTCACTGCTGCTTTCTCCTGGGTCCTGGTGGGCACAAGGTTCTGTTTGTGCCCTCCGAGAGTCTCAGTCCTATGGAAGTTCTGTAATCAAATCCCACTGGCCTCCAAAGTCAAATTCCCTGGGGGTTCTGAGTCCTTGGCCGGATCCCCAGGTTGGGAAATCTGTTGTGGGTCCTAGAACTTTCTTAACAGGACGAGAATTTCTTTGGTGTAATTGTTGTGCAGTTTGTGGGTCGTCTGCTCGGCGGCTCTGTGGTGGGGCTAATGGCGACCTCCTCCCAGAGGCTGATGCCACAGGCTTTTGACCCAGGTCTGCTGCGCCCAGAGCCCCTGCCCCTCTGGCGGGCCGCTGCTGACGGCGCCCCCGTGGGAGACCCTCACACGCGGGTCTGCTCAGTCTCCATGGGGCTCTGGGTCCTGATGCACAGAAGGTTTTGTTGACCCTCCGAGCCTCTCTGGTGGGTGTGGGGTTTGATTCTGAATGAGATTTCACGCCTCCTGTCATCTCCTGGGGATTCTCCTTTGCCCGTGGATGGGGTGTCTTTTCTTGGTGGGATCCAACATTCTCCTGCTGATGCTTGTTCAGCACGTCAGTTCAGGCGCTCAGTCGTGTCCGACTCTCCGCGACCCCATGGACCACAGCACGCCAGGCCTCCCTGTCCATCACCAGCTCCTGGAGTTCACTCAAACTCACGTCCATCGAGTCGGTGAGGCCATCCAGCCACCTCATCCTCTGTCATCCCCTTCTCCTCCCACCTTCAATCTTTCCCAGCATCATGGTCTTTTCCAATGAGTCAGTTCTTCACATCAAGTGGCCAAAGAACTGGAGTTTCAGCTTCAACATCAGTCCTTCCAACGGATATTCAGGACTGATTTTCCTTAGATGGTCTGGTTGGATCTCCATGCAGTCCAAGGGACTCTCAAGAGTCTTCTCCAGCACCACAGTTCAAAAGCACCAATTCTTCAGCACTCAGCTTTCTTTATAGTCCAATTCTAACATCCATACATGACCACTGGAAAAACCTTAGCTTTGACTAGATGGACCTTTGTTGAAGAAGTAATGTCTCCGCTTTTTAATATGCTATCTAGGTTGGTCATAACTTTCCTTCCAAAGAGTAAGGGTCTTTTAATTTCATGGCTGCAATCACCATCTGCAGTGATTTTGTAGCCCCCAAAAATAAAATCTGACACTGTTTCCACTGTTTGCCATCTATTTCCAATGAAGTGATGGGACCAGACGCCATGATCTTAGTTTTCTGACTGTTCAGCTTTAAGCCAACTTTTACACTTTCAAGAGACTTTTTAGTTCCTCTTCACTTTCTGCCATAAGGGTGGTGTCATCTCCATATCTGAGGTTATTGATATTTCTCCCGGCAATCTTGATTCCAGCCTGTGCTTCCTCCAGCCCAGCGTTTCTCATGATGTACTCTGCATATAAGTTAAATAAGCAGGGTGACAATATACGTTCATGACTTACTCTTTTTCCTATTTGGAACCAGTCTGTTGTGAAATCATGTCCAGTTCTAACTGTTGCTTCCTGACCTGCATATAGGTTTCTCAAGAGGCAGGTCAGGTGGTCTGGTATTCCCATCTCTTTCAGAATTTTCCGGTTTCTTGTGATCCACACACTCAAAGGCTTTGGCACAGTCAATTAAGCAGAAATAGATGTTTTTCTGGAACTCCCTTGCTTTTTCCATGATCCAGCAGATGTTGGCAATTTGATCTCTGGTTCCTCTGCCTTTTTTTAAAACCAGCTTGAACATCTGGAAGTTCACGATTCACATATTGCTGAAGCTTGGAGAATTTTGAGCATTACTTTACTACCGTGAGGGATGAGGGCAATTGTGAGGTAGTTTGAGCATTCTTTGGCATTGCCTTTCTTCGGGATTGGAACGAAGACTCACCTTTTCCAGTCCTGTGGCCACTGCTGAGTTTTCCAAATTTGCTGGCATATTGAGTGCAGCACTTTCACACCATCATCTTTCAGGATTTGAAATAGCTCAGCTGGAATTCCATCACCTCCACTAGCTTTGTTCATAGTGATGCTTTCTAAGGCCCACTTGACTTCACATTCCAGGATGTCTGGCTTTAGGTGAGTGATCACAGCATTGTGGTTATCTGGGTCGTGAAGATCTTTTTTGTATAGTTCTTCTGTCAGTGGAGAAATAACTCCAGAAAGAATTAAGAGACAGAGCCAAAGCAAAAACAGCACCCAGTTGTGGATGTGACGGGTGATGGAAATAAACTCTGATGCTGTAAAGAGCAATATTGCATAGGAACCTAGAATGCCTCGTCCATGAATCAAGGCAAATTAGAAATGGTCAAACAGGAGATGGCAAGAGTAAACATAGACATTCTAGGAATCAGTCATTGGAAGGACTGATGCTGAGGCTGAAACTCCAATACTGTGGCCACCTCATGCAAAGAGTTGACTCACTGGAAAAGACTCTGATGCTGGGAGGGATTGGGGGCAGGAGGAGAAGGGGACGACAGAGAATGAGATGGCTGGATGGCATCACCTACTCGATGGACGTGAGTTTGAGTGAACTCCGGGAGTTGGTGATGGACAGGGAGGCCTGGCGTGCTGTGATTCATGGGGTCGCGGAGAGTCGGACACGACTGAGCAACTGAACTGAACTGAACTGAAACTAAAATGGACTGGAATGGGGGAATTTAATTCAGGTGACCATTGTATCTACTACTGTGGGAAAGAATCCCTTAGAGAGATGAAGTAGCCCTCATAGTCAGCATAACAGTCTGAAATGCAGTACTTGGTGCAGTCTCAAAAACGACTGAATGATCTCAGCTCATTTCCAAGGCAAACCATCCAATATCACAATAATCCAAGTCTATGCCCCAACCAGTAATGCTGTAAAAGCTGAAGTTGAATGTTTCCATGAAGACCTACAAGACCTTCTAGAACTAACACCCAAAAAAGAGTTCCTTTTCATCATAGGAGACTGAATGCAAAAGTAAAAAGTCAAGAGACACCTGGAGTGACAGGCAAGTTTGTCCTTGGAGCACGGAATGAAGCAGGGCAGAGGCGATGGAGTTTTGTGAAGAGAACACACTGGTCACAGCAAACGCCCTCTTCCAACAACACGAGACTCTACGCGTGGACGTCACCAGATGGTCAACACTGAAATCAGACTGATTATAGTCTTTGCAGCCAAAGATGGAGAAGCTCTGTACAGTCAGCAAAGACTAGACCGGGAGCTGACTGTGGCTCAGATCATGAACTCCTTATTGCCAAATTCAGGTTTAAATTGTAGAAAGTAGGGAAAACCACTAGACCATTCAGGTATGACCTAAATCAAATCCCTTATGATTATACAGTGGAAGTGAGAAATAGATTTAAGGGACTAGATCTGTTAGATAGAGTGCCTGATGAACTCTGGACGGAGGTTGGTGACATTGAACAGGAGGCAGTGATCAAGACCATCCCCGAGAAAAAGAAATGCAAGAAGGCAAAATGCATGTCTGACGAAGCCTCACAAACAGCTGAGAAAAGAAGAGAAGCGAAAGGCAAAGGAGAAGAGGAAAGATACACCCATCTGAATGCAGAGTTCCAAAGAATAGCAAGGAGAGATCAGAAAGCCTTCCTCAGTGATCAATGCAAAGAAATAGAGGAAAACAATAGAATGGGAAAGACTAGAGATCTCTTCAAGAAAATTAGACACACCAAGAGAACATTTCATGCAAAGATGGGCACAATAAAGGACAGAAACAGTAAAGACCTAAAAGAAGCAGAAAAGATTAAGAAAAGGTGGCAAGAACACACAGAAGAACTATATAAAAAAAAGTCTTAATAACCCAGATCAACAGTGGTGTGGTCACTCACCTAGAGCTGGACATCATAGAGTGTGCGGTCAAGTGGGCCTTCGGCAGCACTACTACGAGCAAAGCTGGTGGAGGTGATGGAATTCCAGCTGAGCTATTTCAAGTTCTAAACGATGATGCTGTGAAAGTGCTGCACTCAATATGCCAGCAAGTTTGGAAAACTCAACAGTGACCACAGGACTGGAAAAGGTCAGTTTTCATTTCAATCCCAAAGAAAGGCAATGTCAAAAAATGTACAAAGTACCTTGCAATTGCGTTCATTTCACATGCTAACAAAATTATGCTCAAAATTCTTCAAGCCAGGCTTCAGCAGTATGTGAACTGAGAACTTCTAGACGTTCAAGCTGGGTTTTGAAGGCTGAGGAACCAGAGATTAAACTGCCAACATTCATTGGATAATGGAGAAAGCAAGAAAGTTCCAGAAAAACATCTACTTCTGCTTCATTGACTATGCCAAAGCCTTTGACTGTGTGGGTCACAACAAACTGTGGACAGTTCTGAAAGGGATAGGAATACCAGACCACCTTACCTGCCTCCAGAGAAATCTGTATGCAGGTCAAGAAGCAACAGTTAGAAGTAGACATGGAACAATAGACTGGTTCCAAATCGGGAAAGGAGTACGTCAAGGTTGTATATTGTCACCCTGTTTGTTTAACTTATATGCAGTATATTTCATGAGAAATGCTGGGCTGGATGAAGCACAATCTGGAATCAAAATTGCCAGGAGAAATATCAATAACCTCAGATATGCAGATGACACCACCCTTATGGCAGAAAGTGAAGAAGAACTAAAGAGCCTCTTGATGAAAGTGAAAGAAGAGAGTGAATAATATTTTGGCTTAAAACTCAACATTCAGAAAACTAAGATCATGGCATCCAGTCCCATTACTTCATGGCAAATAGATGGGGAAGCAAATGGAAACAGTGAGAGACTTTGTTTTGGGGGCTCCAAAATCACCTTCGATGGTGACTGCAGCCATGAAATTAAAAGACGCTTGCTCCTTGAAAAGAGCTGTGACCAACCTAGACAATGTATTAAAAAGCAGAGACATTACTTTGCTGACAAATGTCCATCTAGTCAAACCTATGGTTTTCCCAGTACTCATGTATGGATGTGAGAGTGGGCTATAAAAAAAAGTTGAACACCGAAGAACTGATGCTTTTTTTTTTTCTGGTTTACAGAAAATCTCTCTTTATTATAAAGGCCAATGACTGATTTCTTGGATTAAATAAAGTACATTTCACACTACTCTTCACTCATGTTATTCAAATCTGGAATTTCAAACTGAGTTACAGTTAGAGGTGAGAAGTAGCCTGTACCTACTTCTGCCATCTGATCAGCTCTGATCTAAAGAGAAGACCAAGGAGACCTGGTGGGCATGATGAGAAGGCCTATCTCCAGAACAGTCTTCCAGGAATACAAAGGCCTGTGACTCCAGCTGTGTACAGACCGCACGCATGTGATGTCTTACAGATGCTGCAGCTCTCAAGTCTCGTTCAGTTCAGCTCAGTTCAGGTGCTCAGTCATGTCTGACTCTCCGCGACCCCACGAACCACAGCACGCCAGGCCTCCCTGTCCATCACCAAATCCCGGAGTTCACTCAAACTCATGTCATCGGGTCGGTGATGCCATCCAGCCATCTCATTCTCTGTCGTACCCTTCTCCTCCCTCCCCCAATCCCTCCCAGCATCAGACTCTTATCCAGTGAGTCAACTCGTCGCATGAGGTGGCCAAAGTATTGGAGTTTCAGCTTTAGCATCAGTCTTTCCAATGAACACCCAGGACTGATCTCTTTTAGAATGGACTGGTTGGATCTCCTTGCAGTCCAAGGGACTCTCAAGAGTCTTCTCCAGCACCACAGTTCAAAAGCATCAATTCTTCGGCGATCAGCTTTCTTCACAGTCCAACTCTCACATCCATCCATGACCACTGGAAAAACCATAGCCTTGACTAGACGGACTTTGGTTGGCAAAGTAATATCTCTGCTTTTTAATATACTATCTAGGTCGGTCACAACTGATGCTTTTGAACTGTGGTGTTGAAGAAGACTCTTGAGAGTCCCTTGGACTGCAAGGAGATCCAACCAGTCCATCCTAAAGGAGATCAGTCCTGAATATTCATTGGAAGGATTGACACCGAAGCTGAAACTCCAATACTTTGGCCACCTGATGCAAAGAACCGGCTCCTTGAAAAGACCCTGAGGCTGGCAAAGATTGTAGGCAGGAGAAGAAGGGGACGACAGTGGATGAGATGGCTGGACGACATCACCGAGTCATTAGAATTGAGTTTGAGCAAGCTCCAGGAGTTGGTGATTGACAGGGAAGCCTGGCGTGCTGCAGTCCACGGGGTCGCAAAGAGTCGGACACTACTGTGTGACTGACCTGACTTTTGCATCAATCATTGAGAAAATCATTGTAGTGCAGGAGTCCTCGGTTCGATCCCTGGGTCGGGAAGATCCTCTGGAGAAGGAAGTGGCAACCCACTCCAGTATTCTTGCCTGGGAAATCTCATGGACAGAAGAGCCTGGTGGGCTGCAGTCCATGGGGTCTCAAAGAGTCTGGCACAATTGGGCGACTAACACTTAACTTGCTCGCATGCTTCTGCCACCACTGTTGATATTGCTGCTAGCATTCTAAGACTTCCCTGGTGGCTCAGATGGCAAAGCATCTGTCTACAATGCGGGAGACCTGGGTTCGATCCCTGGGTAGGGAAGATCTGCTGGAGAAGGAAATGGCAATCCACTCCAGTACTATTGCCTGGAAAATCCCATGGACAGAGGAGCCTGGTAGGCCACAGTCCATGGGGTTGCAAAGAGTCGGACACGACTGAGAGACTTCACTTCACTTCTATTGAGAAAACAAGAGAATACCAGAAAAACATTTGCTTCTGCTTTACTGATTACACCAAAGCCTTTGACTGTAGAGCACAACAAATTATGAAAAATTCTTAAAGAGATGGGAGTACCAGACCACCTACCTGCCTCCTGAGAAATCTGTATGCAGGTCAAGAAGCAGCAGTTAGAACTGGACATGGAACAACAGACTAGTTCCAAACTGGGAAAGGAGTAGTTCAAGGCTGTACATTGTCACTCTGTTAATGAATTTCACTTCACTTATTTAACTTATATGCAGAGTACATCATTTGAAATGCCAGGCTGGATGAAACATAAGCTGGAATCAAGATTGCCACAGAAATATCAATAACTTCAGATACGCAGATGACACCACCCTTATGGCAGAAAGTGAAAAAGGACTAAAGAGCCTCTTGATGAAAGTGAAAGAAGAGAGTGAAAAACCTGGCTTAAAACTCAACACTCAATAAAATGAAGATCATGGCACCCAGTCCCATCACTTAATGGCAAGTAGATGGGGAAACAATGGAAGCAGTGACAGACTTTATTTTTTTGGGCTCCAAAATCACTGGAGATGGTGACTGCAGCCATGAAATTAAAAGATGCTGCTCCTTGGAAGAAAAGCTATGAACAACCTAGACAGCATATGAAAAAGCAGAGACATTACTTTGCTGACAAAGGTCTGTCTAGTCAAAGCTATGAGTTTTCCAATAGTCATGTATGGATGTGAGAGCTGGACTATAAAGAAAGCTGAGCACCAGAGATCATTGAACTGTGATATTGGAGAAGACTCTTGAGAGTGCTTTGAACTGCAAGGACATCCCACCAGTCCATCCTAAAGGAAATCAGTCCTGAATATTCATTTGAAGGACCAATATTGAAGCTGAAACTCCAACACTTTGGCCACCTGATGCGAAGAGCTGACTCCTTGGAAAAGACCCTGATTCTGGGAAAGATTGAAGGCGGGAGGAGAAGGAGGTGACAGAGGATGAGATGGTTGGATGGCATCACCTACTCGCCGGATGTAAGTTTGAGTAAGCTCCAGGAATTGATGATGGACAGGTAGGCCTGGCGTGCTGCAGTCCGTGGGGTCCCAAAGAGTGGGACACGACCGAGCGACTGAAGGAACTGAGAACTGGGCTGCATTCAGCCAAGAGGCTCTTCCACTGTGTGTGGCATCTGTCCAGGTCCTTTTGGCTGGTGTCTGACACCTTGACCCGTGTGGCTGGGATGGCGGGGCTGGTCAGGTTCCCCTTCCCTGAGGCCTCCCTACATGATCTGCTTTGGGGTCTGCACAGAATGAGGATTTCCAGCGAGTGAGACTGTTTACCTGTGGGCAGGCCCCCGAGAGGGAGGAAGATGAAGCTGTCAGTCCTCAGACCTGACCTCTGAAGTCCCAGAACTTTCTACCAGTTTATGTGTGTCAGAAGAGTCAGAAGAGGGAGATCCCGGGCCGGGGTTCAATCCCTGGTTGGGGAACTAAGATTCCGCAAGCTTTGAGTCACAGCTCCCCCCAGAAAAAAAATACCAATCATAGGACTAGTACGGAAGGGAAAGAATTGAATTGATGGTGACAGTTTGAGACAAACTGACACACCAGCTATCAGCAGGAGAGTCAACCAGCTGAACCGGATCTCACCGCGGAATCATTAGAAAATCAACAGCTGTTTTAAGCCACTGAGTCTTGGGGTTGTTTATTATGCAGCAGCACATATCTGGACCAGACACTGACACTCAAAAGTGAGATGCTGCCAATCACAAAATTCTGAAATGTGTCTCTTTGGAGCCAGGCAGCAGGCGAACCTGGCAGGCAGTGAGGACATCCATCACCAGGGAGCACAGAGACGGGCAGGGCTGGACCAGGACTGGTGCGGAAGTGGGAGACCACTGGCAGTGGTAACAGGCAGGCAGAGGCCAGCTGGTTCCTTTCAGTCATTGATGCTAAAGTAAGATAAAGAAAAGACAAATGAACTCAACAAGTAATGTTCCATGTCCCACCAGAAGCTGGAGGAAATATTTCAAGTCAGGTCTTACAACTGGAAAATAATATTTCTCAATCCCAGTCTTTCCAGGCAGCAAAGGTCCTCAAGGTAAGAAATGGCATCCTGCGGAAGATTAAATCCATGGCATTGCCAGCAAAACACAACTTCAGGGTTAGAAGACATCAAGGGCGTGGTATATGACCCTCTGTTAAAATTGCTGAAAGATCCCCGGGGGAGTGGACCCTCACAGACACTCTGAGCCACACAAAAGGGCTTCCAAGTGTCTTGAAGTGTTGAGCACACAGCTCGACCTTGACGTTCACAGCAGAGAGGAGCCTCTCAAAGATATTTGCAGGGTGACTTTTGTCTAATAAAATGTGTTATAATTTGATACCTAGAAAATCTGCAGTTTTTTTAACGGTTGTATCTGCTTAAACTAAAATGGATGATGCTCAAAATAAAAGAGGCTTCTGGGCCCTCAACTTTCTCCAGGAAAGAAGCAGACTGAGGAAGCTACTTAGGCTGCAAATATTTCCCTGTGGAAAAGGGAGGATGACTGACTGAGGGGCAGGGCCAAGAGGCAGAGAGAGAAGCCCTCCCCAGAAGAGGGAGGGGGAGGGGGATCACTTGCCGGCGCAGACGAGCCCTGACACAAGCACTGTGACAGCGTCTGCTGCATTTCAACCCTGCCGCGTGCCCATGGCTATGGGGGTACGCCCCCTTTGCCTTTTAGAACCGGGTGTCTATTTACTTTTCCTGTGCTTCCCCATGGAATGTGGGTCTTGCAGGGGCAGATAACTTGCTTCTGGCTTTGCTGCATGTCATAAGCCAAGAGCAGTAGTGAGGTGTGGTTCTGGGGTCTTCATGCAGGAGGAACTTTAATAGGGCCAGAGTGTGGACGGGTGGCGGGCAGGTTGTTGCACTGGTGCCTGCCCCCCATAAGCTGTGCTCTCCAGAATTTGTGCTGCTGTGCGCACCGCCCCCCGCCCCCCCCCACATGGATTCCAGGCTTGCCTGCAGGACTTGCTGTGGCCAGCGGGATACTAGCAGGAGAGATTCAAGCAGAGGTCCAAGACGACCTGTCACGTAGAGCCTCCACGCGGTGAGCAGTCCAGCTCTCCTGGCTAAATAACAGGACACCCCACCCAGGGCAGGTCACATGGAAAAGAAGTGTGCTCCAGGTGAATTCTAAGGAAGGACCCACTGACACTGGGTGGAACAGAAGATCCCCTGTTAGTCACACAATTGTGCAAAATAATAAGCTGATGTGGCTGGAAGCCATGAAGTGTGGTCGGGGGTGAGGGGTTGTCACACAACAGCAGATCACAGAGACGTGAGCGTCCCCAGCACCTGCAGCCCCTCGTGAGTGTGCACAGCTCTGAATCCATCTTTGCTCACCCCCTCGATCAGCGCTCCTCTGAAGCCCCCGAGTGCCCCGGGCAAGCACCGGGACCAGACTCTCAGACTCTCCCTCTGTCCCCCTCACGTCTCCACACTCTCCCGGGACCGCCTCAGTCTTGGCTGCACCCAACTCTTCTTTTGCCTTGCTCTCTCAGGGCAGCCTAGATAGGCTGGAGAAGCGCACTTACCCTGACTGGGCAGATGGCACTGGGTCCCCTCTTGTCTTCTCCTAGTTCCATCCTTGTCCTCTCTCCTGGGACCAGCTCCCTCCTCACCTGCAACTGATGGCTTCCTTCTCATCAGAGGAGATGCCCCAGCTTCCTGCATCCGCACTCCCTCACCTCAGACTCCCCCTGGAGCTGGGCTGAGCCAAAGCGCCTGAGCAGCTCCAGGCCAGCCCTCACACTCTGCTCTCTGGCAATGGCTCACCTCTTTCTCCTCCACAGGCTCATTCCCGCTGGTGGAAAACCTGCTGTTTCCTTTCCCACTATAAAACCAACAGTTTCTCTAGGCTTGCCTTTTCTTTCTCGCTTTGGTCGTTTCTCTGCTCCCTTTCAGCCAGAACGCCCTCAAGAGTAGTCGGTCCTGAGGCCTCCCTTCCATTTCCCCTCAGCCCCCTCGGTCAGGCTTCCTCCTCGGTCACGGTCACGTACTTGTTAAGGTGACTGGTGCCCTCGTGCACTCTGTGCCCACCATCTGGGGTCTCTCAGCAGCACTGGACAAGGCCGATCGCTCCTTCTCAGCCTAGTGCTGTCATCGCTTGGCCCACTGCCCTCCGGCCTTCCCTCCTGCCTGACAGCCTCATCCTCTGTGCCAGCTCCTCTTTCCAGCCTCCCTTCCCCCTTAGGATGAGAACACCCAGGGCTCAGTCTCTTCCCTCTCTTTCTCTCCATTTGCATCTCCTCCCATGGCGAACTCATCCAGTTGTATGGCTTTAAGTACAACAAATATGCAGTTGCTGCTGCTATGTCGCTTCAGTTGTGTCCAACTCTGTGCGACCCCATAGACGGCAGCCCACCAGGCTCCCCCATCCCTGGGATTCTCCAGGCAAGAACACTGGAGTGGGTTGCCATTTCCTTCTCCAATGTGTGAAAGTGAAAAATGAAAGTGAAGTCACTCAGTCGTGTCCGACTAGTAGCGACCCCATGGACTGCAGCCCACCAGGCTCCTCTGTCCATGTGATTTTCTAGGCAAGAGTACTGGAGTGGCTTGCCATTGCCTTCTCCGACAAATATGCTAGTGAATGCCAATCTATGCTCATGTATTTAATTGCCTTGTAACCTTAATCTGTAGCATGAGGAAGAAATAAATTTTTATCTTGCTAAGCCGCTGAGGATTTAGGGTTGTTTGTTACTGCAGCATAACCAGGGCTATCCCGACTGCCATCAAAGGTGTCCCCAACACCATCATTTCTTAGTTGGGTAAGCGTGCGTTAGTTTCATAAACATCCTGCCTGCTTCCACCCTTCCCTCACTGTCTGCATCAGGTGCCATGATGCACTAAAAAGTTACTCCTACTTTCCAATCCTCCACTGGCTCACTTTTCTGAGTGTAAAAGTCACAGCCCTCACCAGACTCCACACCCTTCCCAACCTCCACCTCTCTGGCCATGTGCCCTGTTGCTCTGATGCACTCATCGGCTCACAGAGACCGCCTCCACGTTTCAAAAACGCCCACTTGGGGCCAGATTAGGGCCTTGGCACTAGGCTCTTTCCGCTGCCGGGGATGCTCTTCCCCTGGAGCCCGCATGGCTCATTCCCTCTCTCCCAGTTTGCTCAAGTCACTAGGGAGTGAGATCTACCCTGCCCCCACTTTCCCGGGACCTCCGACTCCCTGACGCTGGTCTACTTGCTTCCCCACAGCGTTGGTCACTTTCTAACAAGGCGCGTAACTTGCTGGTCATGGACCTTTCCTGTCTCCCTCACTAGAACTGGAGCAGGGGTTTCCAGTTTGCTTGGTGCACTGGTGTAGAGCGGTTTCATTGGGGGTTGGGAGTGAGAGCCAGATGGAGTGGTTGCCAGGAGACAGGTATATCCCCCACACCCATCCCGAATCGTCAGGTCTGGGAGTTCCTGTTCGGGAAGGATTTGGAGCAGGCTTTTCAGCGCCCCTTATCGAAGCCCAGGGAAGGATCGTGCAGCACAAGCATGGGCTATGGGATCCAGATCCTGGCCCATGCGCGGAGGCGGCCAGGGAGAAGGGCGGCCCGGTGCCCGGTCAGCCAGCAGCGCTCGCGGGACTCCCACGACCCGAGGGCACTGGACCCAGCCACGGAGTCATACAGGGGCCCCGGGACTCCGGATCCGCGGATCCACCCCGGCCTCCGGCCCTCTGTCCACGGACTATTCATAGGGAGCCGCAGCCAGCCCCGCACTGACCCCGACCTGCAGGGCCTGGACGGCCCAGGGTGCCCAGCCAAGCGCCCGCTGCGCGGGCCGAGGCCGGGCTCGGTGGTCTGCGCTGCGAGCCGCTGGCGCAGCCTCCCGCACAAAGCTTCCCGCGAAACTGACGTAGCGCCGGGCGGCCGCGCAGGCTCCGCCCCCGGCCGCGCCCCTCCCCCGCGCGCTCGCGGCGCCCCAGCGCGCCTGCGCGCTCGCCCTCCCGCCACTGGCTGCGGCGTGGCGGCGCGCGCCGGCCGGCGCCCTGCGCGCCGCGCGATTGGCCGGGCGGCGGCGGGCGGGGGTGTGTCCGCCGCGCGCCCCGCCTCCGGCCCCGCTCGCTGAGGTGCGCGCGGCGGTGGCGGCGGCGGCGGCGGCGCGTGGCAGGTCCGGCGGGCGCCCGGCGGCGGCGGCCCGACCCCGGCCCAGCCTCGTCCCGCCCGCCCGCCCGCCCGCCCGGCTCCCACTCGGCCGCCCGGCGCGCCGCGGCCCCGCCCCGGCACCTCCCGAGGGAGCGGCGCCGCCGGCCGAGCGCAGGCCCGGCCATGACCGACTTCAAATTGGGCATCGTGCGGCTCGGCCGGGTGGCCGGAAAGGTGCGCGGCGCGGCTTGGGGCCGGGGCCGGGCGGGAGGCGTGGGGCGCCGGGCCGGGGCCGAGGCCCGGGGCCGGTGTGAGGCTCGGGGCTGAGCGGCGCTGGGGGTCGCGGGCGCGGTCTGGGAGTCGGAGTCGGGGGTGCGAGGCTGGGGGCGCAGGGCCCGGCCAGGGCGGCGGGGCGCACGGGCACAGGCCCGTAGGTTCGCCGGCGGCCTGGTTCCTGGGGCAGCCTTGGTCCAGCGCCGGCTCCGGCCGTGCGCCGTGGGTCGGGGGCTGCGGCTGTGCCTGCGGCCGCGGGGAGCGCAGGCCCTTCCGGGGCAGCGCGCTCGCTCTCCGCCGGCCCCTGCGGGTCCGTAGTGAGCTTCGCGCAGGGCTCGGGCCGCTCGCTGCGGCCCCGTCGGGCTGAGCCTCAGTTGGCCTCGGCCGAGCGGGGCCTCCCTCTGCTTCTCTCCCTTACCGGGCCCCGCCCTCCGCGTGTTCGAGGCTGGGGCTTCCTGGCACCTGTGGGCATTGAGGCTTGGCTGTTTCCAGGAGCCGGCCGGCCGTGCAGCTGAACCAGCCACGGACCTTACCCTGGATGGGAACCCTGTTCCCATCACCAGCGGCGGAAGCTTCTGGTGGGAGAGAGGAGCAGAGGCAGTCAGATGAAGGTAAAGCCGGTTCAGATACTAGTAAAAAGCTCTCCAAGCGAAAGTGAGACTGGTCCGTTTCGGGGACCGTTTCCTGCCCTCCGGCAAGGGGCAGTGACTTTCTAACTATGGAAGGGTGGGCTCCTTATTAGCGCTGAGATCTCTGCAACTTAGTGGTTGTCTGCAGTAATGCCATCCTTTAAAACTTTTACTTGGAACGTTTTAAAGACGAAGAAATAGGAAGGACAATTCTGTGAGCACCTGTATGCAGAGTGCCTGATAGTCGAAACCTTCTGGATATTCTGCTTCAAGCCCAGGCCCTGCCTCTATTCCTGTGACGTTGTGGTCTTGGACTGGGTTTATCAACACATTAAAACGCACAGTTTAGTGGTTGAGCAGTTCTGTGTCACTTCTTATGGCTAGTCACTAGCAGATGGCAGGTGGAGCCTGGTGCCACAACTGTGCACCATGCTGAGTGGGGAAGGAGCAGCCTTATGGCACATCTGCCTACCCTCAGGGTGGATTGACCTCTCTGAGCCTGTAAGGACTGCTCCTGCCCTGTGCTGATTCCAAATGTAACGTCTTGAAACGTTAATTTCCAGACCAAGTATACACTGATAGATGAGCAGGACATCCCGCTGGTGGAGGGCTACTCGTTTGAGGTAAGGATTCTGTTCCTTTGTTGGCCTGCCTACGGTCGTGCCCAGGGGGGTCATGAGGGGTGGGTTTTTGTCCCTGTGATGTGAGGCAGGCCCTTGCACATGAGCTGCTCAGTCAGGCCGGTGAAGCCCTGTCCAGAACCCTGGTCTCCAGGGAACCTGGCTGTCAATGTGGAGCCCCTGCCACCACCTCCATGATGCTTGCTTGTCTTACTCGTTTCCACGTTGCTTGCAGGCTCTTCTCAAAAAAGAGACAAATTGTGCCACGTCTGTGGTTGAGTTCAGTCGGATAGGCTGCTGTTCTAAGGGAGACTGTCCAGGGCTGCCCCAGCTTCTCTGCAGCCTCGGCCTCCTGCAGGGCCGGAGGCCTCTGTTCGACCTGCTGAAGCTGTAGGGCTCCAGCCCTCACCTGCCTGCTGCTCCCTCCACCCTGCGGCCCCGCCCACTCTTATCTCAGCCTTCACCCTTTTACACTTACTTGTTGCAGGGCTCATCTTTTTTACTGGATTAGGGACTTTTTTAAGTGCAGGGGGATTTATTTCTCTGTGTCCACGTCCACAGTATTTTGCAAAGAGTGGTTCTTAAGTGTGTCTTGCCTTCATGTAGGCGGGTACTTCTCCATGCCACATGTCTGGAAGCCTCCAGAGACCACCAAGGTCCCAGGAACAGGCCTGGCATTTGTTCCTCTGGCTTGTTTGTTTCATTCATTTTTCTAAGAGGAATTTGGAATGTTGTCGAGAATTGCAGGCTTTTTAACAGAGCTTTTTCTTGTTTCTTCTCAGGCCCGGATGGAAGTAGATGCAGATGGAAATGGTGCTAAGATATTTGCATATGCCTTTGACAAAAACCGAGGAAGGGGGTCAGGAAGGCTCCTTCACGAGCTGCTGTGGTGGGTGTCTCCAAGCTGTTTGTTCCCCTTCTGGGTTTGCACCAGCCCTGCGGTGCAAGGGACTTGGGCAGCCAGAGACCCTTCTGCCCTCATCGACAGATGGTACCTTCCCCAGGTCTCCTAGTTACTTCTTTGTCATGGCCGCTAACTGGGAGGATGGCTGCTCTGCATCCTCTGGCCCTGGCAGGGTGGCCTGAGAGTCTAGGCCATGTGCCCTTTCTGCTCCCAGCACTCAGGCCACAGCACCTCTGGAGGCAGGCGGGGTCTGGCCCTTCCTAGGTACTTTTGAGCTTGTCGGTGGGACATGGGGAAGGGCCGTCCTCCCTTCTGTGTGAACGCTGAGGCTCCAAAGTACTTGGGGCCACTCGGTGGTGTCCCCAGGCTGTGTGTGAGATGGATTGGAGTTGCGTCCTTGGCTCCCTGAAGCCTAGTGCTTAAGTCCAGGGGCTGGGCTGTCCCCTTTGGGCCACAGACTGGCAGACTTGGGCTCCCCTCAGCAGCCGTGCTCCCGATGGGCCGAGGACCATTCAGAACGCGTGGCTGAGACAGGAGGTCAGGGAGCCTGTCTGGAGCTCTGTCTGTTTCCTAGGGAGCGGCACAGGGGAGGCATTGCCCCTGGGTTCCAGGTGGTGCATCTCAACGCCGTCACTGTGGACAACCGCCTAGACAACCTGCGGCTGGTGCCGTGGGGCTGGCGGCCCAGAGCCGAGGAGGCCTCCAGCAAGCAGAGGTGGGTCTTCCTGGGGCCTGGCGATGCGACCCCTCCAAGCTCACTGCCAAGAGAGGCCAGCTTGGCTCTGTGCGCTGAGGCTTCTGTGGGTTTGGGAATGCTGGTCATCTCCCCTCAAGGTGTGGGGTCAGGACAGTGGCTCAGAGGTCAGCTGGGCAGCCTTCACCTCTCCTTGGTCCAGACTCCAGTGTTAGAGTCTGATCCTGACTAAAGTGTCCTCACACGGCTCTTGAAGGAGGCTGAGCCTCATGACAGTTAGTTAGGATTCTTATCTTCCTGGGGATTATGGTAGTCTAGATTGTGGTTGCAAGTAACAAACTGAGCCCAATTTGGCTGAAGAAAGAATAGGACGCTGTTGGCTCCCCTGCTGAGATGTGGCAAGCCACAAGACCACCTGGAGGTCCCAGGAGCGGCTGCCGGGGCTGCACGCAGAGTCCTCAGCAGTGACTGGTGGCACTGAGGAGTTTGCTTGTTTTGAAGCATTTTTCTGCTCTGCTGGGGATAGGACGGTTCTTTCATCAACAAAAAGGAAGGTTGGGGAATTCTCTGGTGATCCAGTGGTTAGGACTTGGACGTGCGCTGCTGTGGGCCCAGGTCTGAACCCTGGTTGGGGAACTTAGAACCCGCAGGTTGCGTTCTTGTTGTGACTCTGCGACCCCATGGACTGCACCACGCCAGGCTCCTCAGTCCTCCACTGTCTCCCGGAGTTTGTTCAAACTCATGTCCATTGCATCTGTGATGCCATCCAACCATCTCATCCTCTGTCACCCCCTTCTCCTGCCCTCAATCTTTCTCAGCACTGGAGTATTTTCCCATGAGTTGGCTCTTTGCATCAGGTGGCCAAAGTATTGGAGTTTCAGCTTCAGCATCAGTCCTTCCAAAGTATATTCAGAACTGATCTCCTTTAGGATGGACTGGTTGATCTCCTTGCAGTCCAAGGGACTCTCAAGAGTCTTCTCTGGCACCACGGTTACATTTTCAGCGCTCAGCTTTCTTTATGGTCCAGCTCTCACATCCACATATGACTACTGGAAAAACCACAGCTTTGACTACAGACCTTTGCTGGCAAAGTAATGTCTCTGCTTTTGAATATGCTATCTAGGTTGGTCGTAACTTTTCTTCCAGGGAGTAAGCGTCCTTTACTTTTGTGGCTGCAGCCACTGTTGGCAGTTGTTTTGGAGCCTAAGAAAATAAAACCTGTTATTCTTACACTTTTTTCCCTTCTATTTGCCGTGAAATGATGGAACTGGATGCCGTGATCTTAGTGTTTTGAATGTTGAATTTCAAGCCAGCCTTTTCACTCTCCTCTTTCACTTTCATCAAGAGGCTCTTTAGTTCTTTGTTTTCTGCCATAAGGGTGGTGTCATCTGCATGTCTGAGGTTGTTGATATTTCTCCTAGCAGTCGTGATCCCAGCTTGTGCTTCATCCAGCCCAGCGTTTCTCATGATGTCCTGTGCATATAAGTTAAATAAGGGTGACAGTATACAGTCTTGACATACTCCTCCCTCAATTTGGAACCAGTCTGTTGTTCCATGTCCAGTTCTAACTGTTGCTTCTTGACCTGCATACAGATTTCTCAGGAGGCAGGTCAGGTGGTCTGGTATTCCCATGTCTTTAAGAATTTTCCCGTTTGTTGTGATCCACACAATCAGAGGCTTTAGCTTTAGTCAGTGAAGCAGAAGTAGATGTTTGTCTGGAGTTCCTTTGCTTTTTGTATGATCCAGCAGATGTTGGCAATTTAATCTCCGGTTCCTCTGCCTTTTCTAAATCCACGTTGAACATCTGGGAATCCTCGGTTCATGTGCTGTTGCCTCGCTTGAAGGGTTTTGAGCATTACCTCGCTAGCATGGGAAATGAATGCAATTGTGTGGTAGTTTGAATGTTCTTTGGCATTGCCTTTCTTTGGGATTGTAATGAAAACTGACCTTTTCCAGTCCTGTGGCCACTTTGAATTTTCACACTTTTCTGGCATATTGAGTGCAGCACTTTAACAGTAGCATCTCTTAGGACTTGGAATAGTTCAGCTGGAATTCTGTCACTTCCACTAACTTTGTTCGTAATGATGCTTTCTGAGGCCCACTTAACTTCGCACTCCAGGATGTCTGGCTCTAGGTGAGTGGTGACACCATTGTGATTGTCTGGGTCGTGAAGATCTTTTTTGTACAGTTCTTCTGTGTGTTCTTGCCACCTCTTCTTAATGTCTGTTGCTTCTGTTGGGTCTTACTGATCCCGTCTTCACATGAAATGCCCTTTGGTGTCTCCAGATTTCTTGACTAGCTCTCTAGTCTTTCCCATTGTGTTCTTTTTCTCTGTCTCTTTGCATTGTTCGTTTAAGAAGGCTTTCTTGTCTCCTTGCTTTTCTCTGGAACTCTGCAATCAGCTGGATATATTTTTTTCTCCTTTGCCTTTCACTTCTCTTCTTTTCTTGGCTATTTGTAAGGCCTCCTCAGACAACCATTTTGCCTTCCTGCATTTCTCTTTCTTGGGGATGATTTTGGTCACTGCCTCCTGCACAGTGTGACAGACCTCTGTCCCTAGTTCTTCAGGCTCTCTATCAGATCTAACTGCTTGAATGTATTTCTCACTTCCACTGTATTATCATAAGGGATTTGATTTAGGTCATACCTGAATGGTCTAGTGGTTTTCCCCACTCTACAGTTTAAGTCTGAATTTGGCAATAAGGAGCTCATGATCTGAGCCACAGTCAGCTCCCCGTCTTGTTTTTGCTGACTGTATAGAGCTTCTCCATCTTTGGCTGCAGACTATAATCAGTGTGATTTCAGTATTGACCATCTGGTGATGTCCCTGTGTAGAGTCTTCTTTTGTGTTGTTGGAAGAGGGTGTTTGCTGTGACCAGTGCGTTCTCTTAGCAAAACTCTGTTGTCCTTTGCCTGGTTTCATTCTGTACTCCAAGGCCAAACTTGCCTGTTACTCCAGGAATCTCTTGACTTTCCACTTTAGCACTCCAGTCCTCTATGATAAAAAGGACATCCTCTTTTGGTGTTAGTTCTAGAAGGTCTTGTAGGTCTTCTTATAAGAACTGTTCAAATTCATGTTCTTCAGCCTTACTGGTTGGGGCATAGACTTGGATTACTGTGATATTGAGTGGTTTGCCTTGGAAACGAATCATAATCATTCTGTTGTTTTTAGATTGCACCAACTACTGCATTTTGGGCTCTTTTGTTGACTGTGACGGCTACTCCATTTCTTCTAAGGGATTCTTGTCCACAGTAGTAGATATAATGGTCATCTTAATTAAATTCGCCTATTCCTGTCCACAAGTTGCGTGGCACAGCAAAAAAAAAAACCCCAAAACAAAAGGTTGTATCATCAGGACAAGTGTAGGGGCGGCTGAGCGGTCAGCAGGCGGGTGGCTCAGCACTCACACAAGACCAGAGTGGACCTGGGCTGGCTCTGCTGCTGACCACTGCAGTTGCTGGAGGGACAGCCCCATTCTGCTTCACACCAATCTGGGGCCCTGCCCCAAGGTCCCTCCCTGTTGGTCATCCCAGGAGCCAGCTGGTCGGGGTTGCTGTGGTTTTCCAGCAGCGGTCAGCCTGTCCGCAGTCCTACACGTGCTGGGGCAGAGCCGTCCTGAGGTCGGCCTGAGCTCCCCCTGCCTGGTGTCACGTGTCCTCCCGCGTCATCCTTGGCCTCTGCCCAGTAGCTCATGGTGGGAATCAGCCCCTGTGACTCAGGGGTCCCAGCACACGCCTGCCAGGCCCGCACCCCTGCTTGCTGTCCTGGCGCCACCTCGGTGGGCATGAGGTGGCCCAGCCATCCGGAAGGTGCTCTGAGCAAAGGGGCAGTTTCCTCTCTTCCCGTCCTCAAACGCCGGCTGGGGCTGAACCTCTCCTCCTCTCGGTCTTCTAGGACCTCACTGAAGAGCTCGGAAAGCACCAGCATTCTTCCACATCCTGACTTTCACCCTTTTCTTCTTTAAAGACATCTTTGTATTGTGGTTAAATACGGATGACATTGTTTTAACCACTTTCAAGTGTGTGTTTCTGTAGCGTTAAGCACATTCATATTGCAGTGTGACCATCACCACCACTGTCTCCGGAGCCGTCTCCTCTTCCCAAATGAAGCTGTGTCCTGACAGAACACTGTGTGCCCCCGTCCCCGATCCCCCAGATCCCCACCGCTCTGAGCCGCCAAGTCCTTGATCTCAGCTGAGCAGGCTCACGACACTCGTCCTCGGGTCTGGCTCCCTCACATCTCCTCATTTATGTCCTCAAGGCCCGTCCGCATCATGGCCTGTGTCAGAGCTTCCTTTTTAAGGTTAAATAATATTCCATTGTGTGTGTATGTGTGTGCATGCATGTGCGCACGTGTGGATGTGTGTATGTGCACAGCACACTTGGTTTACCCACTGTCCATCGTCGGGCACTTGGGCGGCCTCCTCCCTCATCTGCTGTGAGCCCAGTTGTGCAAAGAGCTCTTCTGGTCTCTGCCTTCGGTTCTTGAGCGTGTGCGCCCAGAAGTGGGATTGCAGGATCCTCTGATAGTTGTGTTCACTCTTTGAGGAGCCGCCACGCTGTTGTCCACGGCGTCTGCGCGTTCCAGCTCCTCCCACAGTGCGCAGAGGTCCCAGGGTCTCCACGTCCGTGCCAGCACGTGCTGTTCGTTTGACAGCAGCCATCCCAGGAGTGCGAGGTGGTCCCACTGCGGTTCTGAGTTGCGTTTTCCTGATGATCAGTGATGTTGAGCATTGTTTCATGTGCTTTTTGGCCCTGTGTGTGTCTTCTTTGGAGAAATCTCTGTTCAAAACTTGGTGGTTTGGTTTTTAGTTCAGCTACAGAGTTCTTTATTCAGGGTGTGAAACCCTTATCAGATACGTGGTCTGCAAATGTTTTCTCCCATTCTATAGATTGTCGTCTTATTCTGCTGTTTCTTTTGATGCACAAAATACTTGAGTTTTCATATCTTTTTTCACAGAAAACTTTTTTCCCTCTCTTGTTACTGTGTCTTTGCTGTCATATCCGAGATCATTGCCATATCTGATGTGTGAAGCCTTTGTCCTGTGTTTTCTCTGAGAGTTTTGTTGTTTGGGGTCTTACATTTAGGCCCTATTTTGTTTTTACTCTTTCTTAAACTGCAGTGTGGTTGATTTACTGAGGTGGCTCCGTGGTATAGAATCCACCTGCCAGTGCAGAGACACAGGTTCAATCCCTGGGTCGGGAAGATCCGCTGGAGGAGGGCCTGGCAACCCACTCCAGTATTCTTGCCTGGAGAATCCCATGGACAGAGGAGCCTGGTGGGCTGTACTTTGTGGGGTCGCAGAGTCAGACACGACTGAGCACGCACGCATAGTAGATTTCCAGTGCTGTGCCAGACCCTTCTGTTTTTAACCAAGTCCCTCTCAGCCTGGCCTCCAGAGACAGCAGGCGGGTTGGAGGGGTTGAACCACCACCCTATTGCTCTCGCAGGGCAGCAGGTGCCTCCTTTGAAGGCCAGCCCCAGGGGTGGGCTGCTTATTGCTTCGGGTTTGCCCCATCCGCCTGTACCTGTGGTGGGGGGGCAGGTGAGGGCAGGTACGAGCTTCTGACCCGTCCAGGCAGAGAAGCAGTCGGGAGAATGGAGAGCAACTGCTGCACCTGGAGGGCAGGTCACCCAGGTCCCCAGATCTCTCAGCACCTTGGGCTACGAGCAGGAAGAGAGCACCTTGGGCTGAGCCTGGGGCTGAGACCATGTGTCCCCATGCCTGTCATATGCCCAGCTGGCACGGTGTTGGGAAGACTGAGGGGCAACACACACACAGCCCTTCCTGTGCTTTTTTATTGAGAAGAGAAACAGGCTGAATCCTGGGTGTTATGGGGAGGTGAGCCCATGCAGCTGGTGGGCCAAAGGACAGTCAGACTGTTGGTCACGGTGGGGGAGGGGGTGTCCTGCGGAGGGGAGGCAGCCGGTCCGCCCTGGGGTCACCTACTGCTCCCTCCACGCCGTGCCCCTTCCAGCTGAGGTGACTGGTCCACCCTGGGGTCACCTACTGCTCCCTCCACGCCGTGCCCCTTCCAGCCGAGGTGACTGGTCCACCCTGGGGTCACCTACTGCTCCCTCCATGCCGTGCCCCTTGCAGCCGAGGTGACTGGTCCACCCTGGGGTCACCTACTGCTCCCTCCGTGCCGTGCCCCTTCCAGCCGAGGTGACCGGTCCACCCTGGGGTCACCTACTGCTCCCTCCACACCGTGCCCCTTCCAGCCGAGGTGACCGGTCCACCCTGGGGTCACCTACTGCTCCCTCCACGCCGTGCCCCTTCCAGCCGAGGTGACCTGAAACCCTGTTTCCTTTGTTAAGGGAGCAAAGCTTATACTGGCTGGCGATTCAGCAGCTGCCCACAGACCCCATCGAGGAGCAGTTCCCGGTCCTGAATGTGACGCGGTACTACAACGCCAACGGGGATGTGGTGGAGGAGGAGGAGACGTCTTGCACCTACTACGAGTGCCACTACCCTCCCTGCACGATGATCGAGAAGCAGGTGCGTGCGGGCCACTGCCCAGGGCTGCGTGTCTCCCCTGCCGGGCTGCCCGGCCAGAACCAGGCCCTCCAGCCTCAACTCGGGGGCCGGGGCCCTGGGTCCGCGTGTGACCAGAGCGGGCCCTTCTGTGTCCTTTCAGCTCCGGGAGTTCAACATCTGCGGGCGCTGCCAGGTGGCGCGCTACTGCGGCTCGCAGTGCCAGCAGAAGGACTGGCCGGCCCACAAGAAGCACTGTCGGGAGAAGCGGCGCCCCTTCCCCCACGAGCTGGAGCCCGAGCGATGACGCGGCAGCCACGCGGCTCCTGGCTCCCTGGCGGCGGGCTCAGCAGCCGACCGGGCGGGCCCGGGGGTCACCCTGCACTGGCTCCTACCCCCGCCCAGCAGCCAGAGGCTCCCCCAGAGCAGAGACAGCTGGGAGGGCCAGCCGGACGCTTCTCATTATTTATATGTTAATATGTTTGTAAACTCATGTACAGTTTTTTTGGGGGGGAAGGCGGGAGGGTTCAGAGGTACAAATAGGGTCGTTTGCTGTAACGCTCACTGGGCGGCCGGGCCAAGGCGGTTGGGGGGCAGCAGGCACAGTAAAGTGGGGCCGCCCGCACCCTGGCTGTGCTCTGCTCTCTGCCTCAGGTGGCATCCATGGGCACAGATGGTGAGGCTGCATTCCACCCGAGTCCGGGCCTGGGTCGGGGGATAGGAGACGCAGACCTGTCAGGCCCGGCGCACTGCAGGGCGCTTCCTCACCGGCCGCTGTTGTCACCCACATGCCTGGGCGCTCAGGGCGGGGGCGTCACCAGCCTTGCTGAGGGCCCCTGTGACTTAGAACTTGCCTGGGCTCCCAGTGGCCTGTACACCTTGCTGAGCCCCCCAGGGGCCACACGCAGCTGTGCCTGCGACCCTGTACCGTCCCGGCTCACCCCTGGCCCCACGTGGCCTCACAGACTCCCCGCTGTCTGCCAGGACGCCCCGTGTGTGCCTCCCTGACCAGGGCCAGCTCCTGGGTGGCCTTTGGTCTGTGAGCTGAACTTTCCATGGCTGCCTTTGAAGAACTTGGAGGCTTCTTGGGCAAGTGTGTCTAGAGAATAGGACTGGGGAGATGGGTGCTAACAACGTGGGGAGCAGGCGGGCACCTCAGTCCCAACCCCGAGCGAGGGCTTTCCTTCAGGGGAAGGGACCCCACGTGCCCATGGGCTTTTGCTGAGAAGACCAGGCTGCCGTGGAGGTCAGCCATGGTGCCTCTTCCAAGTTCAAGTCTTTGCTGGAAGGGGGTCTGCTCCAGGTGCCCCCAGACCGCCAGGGCACTTAGAAAACCGTCGGGGAAGAGGATATATGTGATTTTGAGAGGCAGTCCTGCAGACCCCAGCTGGCCTGAGGTCCCCTCTGGCCAGAGCACAGGGTTGGGGAGTGCCATGCAGCCAGTGTTCTGGGATCTGGGGCCACGTGTGCTCGATTCACCTTCAGAACCAGTCTCCTGGGATGAGCGCCAGCCTGCAGGCTGTGTGCTTGGGGGAGTGGCCAGCTTGGCCCTCCAGCTGGTCTAGATTCCCGGACTAGCACTGACTCCCCTGTGGTTAGCTAGTCCTCAGAAAATTTCACTGGAATGGAAGTGCTGGAGTCTCTGCTGACTTGGAGGACGTCACGCTGGGTGCTGACCTAGTGTGCTCGTTGCTGTGACTCAGGGCTCGCCTGGAACAGCCGTGCCCTGGGGCTTGCTGTCAACTGGCTGGGGGGGCAGGCATAGCTGGTGGCTGTCAACTGTGGCTGGGGGGCGGGCATAGCTGGTGGCTGTCAACTGTGGCTGGGGGGGCGGGCATAGCTGGTGGCTGTCAACTGTGGCTGGGGGGGCGGGCATAGCTGGTGGCTGCCCCCTCTTGGTGGCGCTGTCTTGTGCTACTGGTCAGACTCTGAGTCTGGGCTGGTTCAGGGCCCTGGGTGGAGCTGAGAGGGTGGCTGTGGGGCCGAAGGCTTGCTTACTGCCAGGGCCCCTGGAGCGGCCACCCCAGGAAGGTGCCCAGGGCCCACAGACCATCTGCATCCCTTTGCTTCCCCTGGCCTTTATTGGCTATCTGGCCCCTGGCTCTCCTCTTCTGATTGCCCTGCCCTCTTGACTTTTGTAGCCACACATCTGAGAGCAATTGAAAGTTCAACATTCATGGCTCTTACCTGTTAAGAGCGAGGCAGGGGGCTGCTTGGTGTGACTGCCTTTTGCAGCAGATTAGATCAAGGTGTGTGGCTCAGCCACTTCAAGGTGCCCTCCTGCTTCCTGACCAACCTTTCTACTCTGCTTTAGCTGCCATCTGAACAGCTGACTGTTTTTCTAGCCATAGAAACCACAGGCTAACCACCCAGATGTCCACGTGGATTTCAGTCTTGTCCCATTTCCTGCAGCTCCTCTAACAAAGGAGCACAAGCTGGGCGGCTTAAAACAGTGTAGGGTCTAGGTCCCGCACACCAGTCTCAGGTCAAGAAACGGGCAGGGTGGTGCTCCCTCTGAAGGCTCCAGGCTCTTCAGCTTCCAATGGCCTCAGGCAGTCCTTGCCTTGTAGAGGCTTCACACCTCCCAGGCTTCTCCTGTGGGTGTTTGTAATAGACCACATCTCCTCTGAAGGACGCCCGTGATACTGGATTAGGGGTACACGAATGACCTTATGTTAACTGGATGGCCTCTGTGAAGACCCTGTTTCTGAAGGTCACATTCTGTGATGTTGCAGATAAGACTTCAGCATATCTTTGGGGAAGGACACACTTCAGTCTGGGAGACTGAAGGACAGGGAAGTCTGGCTGCCTGCGGTCTGTGGGGTCACAGAGACACAACTTAGCCACTAAACAATAACAGCATTCAGTTCATAACTATCTAAGGCTTGCCTTCCCCAAACTTGTTCTGGCTTTGTTGAATGGTGCCAGCACATAACTCGGTTTTCCAAGTCAGAGAGTGAGTGTGCTGGGTCCTCCCCTATATCCTGTATCTAATGGGAAGAGACCCCCACCTGCCCCTAGAGCGCGGACACTGTCTCTTCTCCATGTCTGCTCAGCTTCCTGCTCACCGTTGGCGCCTGGGGCCCACCCTGTCTCCGTTCTCTGCTGCCCTGGCAGGGCTTCTGCGTCCACTGCTGCGCTGCACTTGCTGCCCACAGGCAGCTAGCTCCCTGCGGCGGACGTGACCAGGGAGAGGGAGGGCAGCCTGTGCCCAGGCCCTTTGGGTCAGACCCCGGACTCTGCTCCCCGAAGGCCCAGGCCCGCGGCATGGCCACCTCCACGCCCTGCTTTCCTCTGCTCCTCTTTCAGAGTCCAGCCCTCAGGGGACTCTGTGCCGGACGCTCGGGTGCCGGGTCCCAGGCCGGCCTCGCCGCCGCACAGGGCACGCGGGGCGGGTTGAGGTCCGCCGGCCAGCAGGGGGCGCGGGAGCGGGGCGTCCTGGGGCAGGAAGCCCCGCCCCGGAAGAGGCCTGGCGTCGACGGCGGAAGTGGAAGCAGTGCCGTCCGCCGGCTGGGCGGCCCCGGACGCAGGGCGGCCGCGCTCCGCGCTGTCAACGTGGGTACCTTCCTCCGCCTCTGCCGCGCGCTGCCAGCCACCACGGCCGCCGCCGCGTCCTCCGGGCGCGCGGGGGCCGACGGCCGCGTCCAGCTGCTGCAGGCGGTGGACACGGAGCACACCGTGGACTCGGTGGAGTGGTGCCCGCTGGCCGGCTGCAGGCACTTGCTGGCGTGCGGCACCTACCAGCTGTGGAAGCCGGAGGACCGGCCCGCCGACGGGGAGTGCCAGGTGCGCGGGCTTCCGGGCCTCGGGCCTCGGGCGGGCTGCGGCCCCAAGCAGGCAGAGTCCCCGACTCGAACTCCTCTCGAGAAGGGCGAGGAGAGGCTCCCGAGAGGCAGAGCCGACCGCAGGCGTCGAGACCTCTGGTCTGCAGCGGTGAGGCTGGAATGGAGACGTCTCGTGCGGAGCCACACGGGGTGGACGCGACCTTGGCCTGTGGCCGGAATGTAGGTTAGAAACGGCGTCCCGAAAGCGGGATGTCGTCTGTTTGCCGGCGTGGCCCAGGCGATGGGTGAAGTCTAGAGCAAGAGAAAAGGGGATGTCATAGGAGCTCTACCTAGTGCCTTGAAGGCGCGCGCTTAGGCGGATCCAGACCCAAGCATTTTTAAGAGTGAAAGCTGGCGCTGGGACCGTCCTAGGCGGGCAGACTGTGTCCCATGGGAATCCTAACCACAGCTCCTTTCTGTTGGCCCCTTTAGAAGCATTCTTTCCTAATCCAGGAAAGACGTTTCTCCAGCTCAGAAAATCAGAGTTCCCGAGTCTTGGCAAACCTCTTTCCCTGTCCCTTTTCCCATCCTTTGGGTTCCTCAATGTCTGTTAAGGTATTCAGAGAACACGTCTGCATTTTTTTGTAGAGTGAACTGGATGTTGACAAGCCTCCAATTCGTTTGGGTCGTCTCTACCTGTATAGTTGCAATGAGGACAGCTCTCCTTGCCCCCTGGTTGAGGTCCAAAGAAGAGATACTTCTGCGATCCTGGACATGAAATGGTACACATTTGGTAACAGTCCCCCTTGGTTGGAATTTGTCATGAAAACCTGATTGTTTTCAGAGGAACCTGATGCCTGGCAGCATTCAACAAGACAGGGAGGCATCCGCATGAAGCTGGGGTTCATTTCTTGCCTCTCCTCTCTTTCTTGCCTGTGGAGGCTGCTGTAAACTTGGGGCTCATTTCCTTTTTCAGTTTCCAAGCTGCATAGGTACTGTCGGTCTGTCTGGGAGCCAATGCTGATTTTCTGCTTCATAAACTGGAGGATCTTGTAGGAACAGAACTGTAGGCTCCAGACTGGTTTTGGAGCCGAAATCTGTAACAGTGAGTCACAGGGGCCTGTTCTATACTCCGGGCACATCCTGTGCTCTGACTGGCATGTGCCTTCTCTCCTAGGTGTCACGCTCCAGTGGCTGGCCATCCCCTCTTGGGCGTGGCAGATGCTTCTGGGTCCATAGAGCTCCTCCGCTTGGTGCCATCTGAGGTCAGTGACTGGGCTAGGCTTAGTGAGGGGTGCAAGGAACATGGAGGGAGGCTGTGCTGAGACGAACATTTTTCTAGGATGATCTCTTCAGTCGTGAACTTTACCATGAGATGTTCTAAGGTAGCACAGTCTCTTTTAAGTTCATGGCTTCTACATCTAAGTGCAAGAGGAAGACACTTTGAGTGTCACCAGCAGAGGAGCTGAAGCGACAGGCAGGTCCTTTAACCTGACAGGGGACCCGAACACCCTGTTAGGAAAGCCTGGGCCAGCATTCTTGGGCTGACGGTGCTGGGGCAGGAAGAGCAGTGTTTTCTGGGTCGAAGTGGTGTTTATCATTGATAATTAAGAGAGCATAGGATTCCTCTAGGCTTCCCCAAACACGTCTCAGAGAATCAAGGCCTCTCCTGCAATTCAGGAGACGTGGGTTCAATCCTTGGGTCAGGAAGATCTCCTGGAGGAGGGCATGGCAACCCACTTCAATTTTCTTGTCTGGACAATCCCATGGACAGGAACCTGGCAGACTATGCTCCATGGGGTCACAAAGAGTCGGACACGGCTGAGCAACTTGGTGATGATTCCTCTGTGTCATCCCCCAGGCATCTGACAGCAATCCCATTTCACACATTTGTAAAATGCCCACATGTTGGGGGCGGGAGCAGGTGAAAGAAAGAGCGCTGACCATGTCCTGACTCAGCGGGTGAGGGGAGTGGGGTGGAGGTGCCGATGCAGGCGCTGCGAGTGGGCCTTGGAGCCGGTCCAGCTGGCCT
Organism: Moschus berezovskii; assembly: GCF_049115385.1. NCBI lineage: Eukaryota > Metazoa > Chordata > Mammalia > Artiodactyla > Moschidae > Moschus > Moschus berezovskii. Next base: position 443,161 of record NC_142470.1, read on the forward strand.
CGGGTCCACGGCGCTGAGCGCTGGTGAGGACGGCCTTGCTTCAGACCTGCTGAGAGCAGCAGCCCTGTCTCAGGAAAGATGGCAGGAAAGCCTGAGGAGGACTGGGCTCAGAGCCAGAGCTGGAGGCAGGAGTTGGAAAGCCAGGAGTCAGCACAGCTGCCAGGACCCCGCAGGTAGAGTCAAGCCCCCGCAGGTAGAGAAACGGCGCTTCCATGGCTGGCTGTGTCTGGGGGAAGTGAGTCAGAGAAAAGTTCCCTTTGTCTTGTCCCTGGAGGCCCTGCGCGATGGGAACCCACAGCAGCAGTGCTTCCAAGAGGCTGCATGGGCACTGCGCTAGTCTCCAGGAGGGCTTGGGCAGCAGAGAGACCCACTTCCCCTGAGGTCTTGTGTGTGGGCAGGTCCTCCTTCAGTGGTGAGGGCTCCTGGAGCTGGTTTTGCAGTGTCCTCAGGCTCTGCTATGCAGGGGTGCCTGAGGACACACGTGCACTGGAGTAGACAGTGGCCGGGGCCGCTCGTTCCCCTGTGACGGCTTCTTTCTCTCTAGCAGGACACTTGGATGCTACAGCCCTGCTCCCGCTTGGCCCTGGAAAAGCAGTGTCTGGCCTTGTCCTTGGACTGGTCCACTGGGAAAGCTGGAAGGTGAGGACCAGCAGTGGTGGGCCTGAGTCTTGGCTTTTTCGTGTGAGAGACAGAAGGAAAACCACCTTGCTGGCCGTGACTGTTTCTCTCACGCCTGGAAGTGTCACTGCCAACCCTTATCTTGAAAGAAAAAGGGGGCATGTTTTCACCAGGGGAAGGTGACCCTAATTTATTTTGACAAGCTTATGGCAGCTTTGGTTTCTGCACAGGCAAGCCTCTTAGGAGGCTTGTTCACATACCAGGGCCTGGAGAGCCTCTCTCTGCTGTGTTTTGGGGGCATAAAGTGTCCCTGCTTGGGAACTGCAGGAGGTGAGGAGTTTGGGGCAGTGAGTCGATTTCAGCCAGATTCTCGATTGGTTCCCTGTGTCCAGGGCCAGTGACCAGCCCTTGAAAATCATTAGCAGCGACTCCAAAGGGCAGCTCCACCTCCTGAAGATCAGCGAGGCGGGGCCCGGATTGCAGGCTGTGGTCACGTGGCAGGCCCATCAGTTTGAGGCCTGGGTTGCTGCTTTCAATTACTGGCAGACGGAAGTCGTGTACTCAGGTTGGTACCCTCCACTGAGGGTAGGGGCGGGAGGGAGCAGAGGAGACACAGGCCAAGGGGGCGATTTCCTCCGGCCGTTTGGGGAGAGCATACTTCGGGGCAGAAGCTGAGCTGGTGCTCTCGGAGCTGTCCTTGGAGAGCGAAGTGCAGTTTGCCCAGGCACTGTGGGCTCTCTGGTGGCGCTACTCCGCTGTGGAAGCTCCCCCGATGCTCGTTCCCTGGGAGGGGTCCTCGCTCTCCTTCACAAGTCCGGTCGTCTGGGTCAGTGCTGAGCTGTCATGTTGGGGCTCAGGCTTGCTTGTCCCCTTTTGGAACGGTTTCCCTCCCAGGTTAGGCCAGCGGCAGGGAAGATTGGCTTCCTGGTGCTGGGCGTGGTGCGTGTGGACGGGGTGGTGACGTGGGCACCAGGAGCCCCTTGCACCCTGGTGGCCGTGGCAGACACGGGGCTCTGAGGGAAGATGGCCGAGGGCTGCGGCATCCTCAGAGCCCGGAGAGCAGCCGAGGCCTCGTCTCCTGCCTGGGTGCTGGTGGCGTGCTGTGCTCACCACGAGCGGGACAGCCCCAGAGCCTCGTGCAGAGGAACAGCGTGCTGCCCAGCCCAGGGGGTGGGTCCAGAGGCCTGCCTGGTCATACCCCGCATCCCTCCCGGGCATCGAGGCTTTGCGGTCTGGGCTGCGTCTCCCTGTGGCCACGCACCCTCCGCCCTGCGTGCTCGTCCTGCGCCAGCCTGTCCTCCGCCCCGCTCGTCTCGCCCTCCACCCCGCGGGCTCGTCCCATGCCAGTGTGCTCGAGGTCCCGCCCGTGGCCTCTTCTCACTCCGCGTTGTCACTCTCCCAACTCCGTTACCGCATCTCCTCCACAGACACTGTGCTTTGCAGGTGGGACCAGACCTTTCTTCTGAGCTCTGGCTGCATTATCTTGCCAGCTCCCCACGCTCATGCTGGGGTGCCCGCCAGCACTTCCCTCCGCAGGCTCCAGCCATGCCTATGCTCCCGTGTGTCCCTGCCGTGCCCTGTGCCCTGGGACAGGGTCTGGGCACCCAAATCAGATGTCTCTGTCCGCTCGCCCCTTCTGAGAGTGTGTGTCTTGGTTTTGTCTTCTGAGCGTTTCTCGGAATTGGCTGTATTTCTCTTACTCTCTTTCTGCTTGTCAGGACCACGGTCCCATGCTGTGGTCATGGCAGAGCCCCGAGCAGTGGCCTGCGTTCTCCATGGTCACCGCAGAGCCCTGCCTGCGTTCATGCTCAACCTCTCCTGCCCAGCCTCCTGTTCGAGGACGGAGCAGGTGGTTGAACACGCGAGCTTCTCCCTCCGCGGTCGTGACCCTTCTGCAGCTCCTGCCCAGGGTGCCCAGCAGAGCCCCGGGCCTTACGAGACTGGGTCTGTGCCTCCCTGGCTGGCCCTGCTTTGAGCGATTCTTCCTTGCTCTCAGTCTTCTTTTCCTCAACTTCTCTGCTTTCTCTAATCTTAGTTTAATTTTTCACAGGTTAATTCTACTTTTCTGGCAGGGCCCAGCTTAAAATCTCGTCTTTAGAAACACTGCACAGGTTCAGTCCCTTGACACTGGCGCCCTGTCCTCATTCTGTTTATTAATTTTTTGTCACATCACAAGGCACATGGATCTTAATTCCCCAACCAGGGATTGAACCTGCATCCCCTGCACTGCAAGGTGGATTCTTAACCACTGGACGGTCAGGGATGTCCTCAGACCGCTTATGATTTTGTGTTTAAGGCTTATTTTCCGCTGAAAGGGAATCTTTTCTGGAGTTTTTGCTGTTGCACCCTTGAACAGACTCAGGGAGAGCAATAAAGACTTGACTTTTTGAGCTCTTGTTCATGGATTAATTTTTCTGCTTTGAGGCTTAGCTAATGCAAGCCACAGTGGAGTGAAGACAATGTTTCAGCAATTCAGGATCGATTCATTCATCCACCAAGCGTCTGTTGAGCACCTCCCACATGCCGAGCACTGTCCCAGGGGCTTGGGATGTGTCTGTGAGAAAGACAAAGGCCCTGCTTTCACTGAGCTTCCAGCGCTTGGCGGAGACAGACAAGCAGTGCCGAATATAACACGCTTGGTGGCGAACACACTTTGGAAGGAGGAAGGGCAGACAGGCAAGGGTATCGCGTGCCGTGGGTGGCACAGACTGCCCTGCTGTGGAGCCTTGTGTGTCTTGAGCCGTGAGTGTGGAACAGGAGGTGAGGGGTCACGGACACAGGGCGCTAGGCTGAGGCCCCTGGGAGCACTCCGGCATTTGCTCAGAGTGGAAGGGAGCCACTGCGGGGTGTTGGACAGAGGAATGTTCTCTGACTTAACATTTTAAAATTTAAGAGGATCTTTATCATTTTAATGAAAGAACATGAAGAGGAACTAAAGAGGCTGTTGATAAAGGTGAAAGAGAAGAGTAAAAAAGCTGGCATAAAACTCAGCATTCAAAAAGCAAAGATCACAGCATCTGGGCCCATCACTTCCTGGCAAATAGATGGGGAAAAAAAGGGGAAGCAGTGACAGACCTTATTTTCTTGGGCTTCAAAATTGCTGCAGACGGTGGCTGCAGCCACGAGATTAAGACACCTGCTCCGTGGAAGGAAAGCTAGGATAAGCCTAGACAGCATATTGAAAAGCAGAGACGTCACTTTTGCCAACACAGGTCCATATAGTCAAAGCTATGGTGTTTCCAGTGGTCATGTGTGGATGTGAGAGTTGGACCATGAAGAAGGCTGAGCACCAAAAATTTGGTGCTTTTGAATTGTGGTGTTGGAGAAGACTCTTAAAAGAGTCCCTTGGACAGCAAGGAGATCCAACCAGTCCATCCTAAAGGAAATCACTCCTGAATATTCATTGGAAGGACTGATGTTGAAGCTGAAACTCCAATCCTTTGGCCACCTGATGCAAAGAGCTGACTCATTGGAAAAGACCCTGATGCTCGGAAAGATTGAAGGCAGGGGGAGAGGGGGACGACAGAGGATGAGATGGTTACACAGCATCACTGACTCTGGGCATAAATCTGAGCAATCTCCAGGGGATAGTGGAGGATAGAGGAGCCTGGCCTGCTGCCGTCCATGAGGTCACAGAGAGTCGGACACAACTTAGTGATTGAACGACAGCCTTAGCTATTGTGTTGAGTGTAGACTGCAGGGGGGTGAGGGTGTAGTCTATAGAGACCTGCTGTTCGCAGGGTAGGGATGAGCTGGGGGCAGTGGAAAGGAGGAAAGGTGGGGAACTGCCGCGTGAAGGTCGATCAGGAGGAGCTCCTGGTGGAACGTGGAATGTGAGAGAAGGGAGCCCGGTGTGTAAAGAAACCGCAGCCAGTTCTCTACGGATCTGCCACGGAACGGCAGCTTATGTTCGAGGCCCACTGGTAGCTCTGCTGGGATGCTGGCTTCTGCTGCTCCAAGGCGAGGCTCACGCTCCCCCCGCCCGTCTGTGGTGTGCCCAGGCGGGGCTGGGGCTGGGTGGGCGGCGCGCTCAGTGCTGGCCGTGTGGTTGGTTTGCTCCTTCTCGTCCTCTCTGCCCGTCGTCCTCAGGGTGCCGTGCCCATCTCTCGGCGTTGCTTTTCTCAGACTGGCTGTGCGTCAGGGCCCGGCGTTGCTTTTCTCAGACTGGCTGTGCGTCAGGGCCCCCACTCCCCTCTCGTTTCTGTCGCTTCCGTTTCCTGAGGAGAAGCTCTTCTGCTGCGAGGTTACCAGGGACCTTTCTCTCTAAAACACACGGAAACGTGTCGCCAGTTGCAGGCGTCTGCAGAGCCTCCTGCAGACACGTCTGTTCCCAGCACTCAGATGTGGCCACGCCGGCTGCAAGTGGCAGGAGCCAGAAGGGTTGAGTCCATGTGGCTGGTCGCTCTGCCCCGTGACTCTGTCTGCCCTTCTCCTGCGGGTGTGGCCCGTCATCCCCTTCTTCCCCGCAGCATGTGAAGACATGGTGGCGGCACAGCTTGCTGCCTCTGGGGCTCGCGTGCCTGTGGCAGCCTGCCCGTGTGGGAACACCTCACAGACGTGACTGCGCCCCGAGAAACGGCCGGTGCCCGTCCTCAGCGTGCCTCCTGGCCAGTGGGGGCGGTTTCTGTTTCTGTGCAGGTGGGGACGATGGCCTCCTGAAGGGCTGGGACACGAGGACGCCCGGCACTGCCGCCTTCAGCAGCCGCAGGTGAGTCCTCGTGGGGCCGGCCCCGCCGCCCCGCCCCAGGCTTCCGCTGGGGAGCTGCAGGGCTCCTGCTCAGCCCCGCCCTCCTGCCCCCCACCCCGGGCTTCTGCCGGGGAGCTGCGGGGTGCCTGTTTAGCCCCGCCCTCCCCCCCGCACCCTGGGCTTCTACTGGGGAGCTGTGGGCTCAGTCCCCCGCCCTGCCCCAGGCTTCTGTTGGGGAGCTGCGGGGCACCTGCTCAGCCCCCCGCCCCCCTCAGACACTCCATGGGCGTGTGCAGCATCCACAGCAGCCCCCACCGTGAGAACGTCTTGGCCACAGGAAGGTGAGTCTCGGCTGTGGTGCCGATTCCCCCTGCGGCCGCTGTGGTGTCTGACTGGCCCGCTCTTGGAACCAGAGTATGGGTGTGGGGGGCTCAGGGAGGGACTGCGTCCTGGAGGGGTTGGTCCGGGTCTCCTGGGAGGGGTCCCCTGCCCCTGGAGCCCTGCTTTCCTACATGCTGCTTGAGATCTGTGGGTTTTAGCTACGACGAGCATGTTCTCCTCTGGGACACGCGGAGCCTGCGGCGGCCACTGGCGGACGTGCCCGTGCAGAGCGGGGTGTGGAGGCTCAAGTGGCACCCGTTCCACCGCGACCTGCTCCTGGCGGCCTGCATGCACGGCGGCTTTACGATCATCAACTACCAGATGGCAGCAGGTGAGCGGTTCCACGCCCCTGCGCACCACGCTCTTCCTCTGTCCTGACACGTTCCCAGGTTACCCAGCCTTGCCGTGAGGGTGACTCCAGAGCCTCAGCTTCAGCTGCTGCTCTCTAATCGCAGTCTTTGCCTATCCGGCTCCGTTATCTGGGTGCCTCTGCACCCAGCGATGCCCAGCGCCACTGGGGCCTGCAGGGTGGTCACCACTGCAGCCAGATCGGGCTCAGCTGCCGACACGCGTCAGCTGCTGCCCTGGTTCTTCTTCCTGCTCTGGGCAGAACCCAGCAGGGCCCGGACCGTCAGGTATACTGGCCTTCTCACCAGGGGTCCCTCACATTTTCTTCTCTTGAAGCCCCACCCCGCTCTTGCCCTTCATCCCCCCCGGGGTCCTGTCCCCTCCTCCCTAGGAGCAGGCGGCTGCTTCACCCCCACGCATTCCCGACCGTCTCCGGCCGGCGGTGGCCTCCTCCAGGCTTCCTCGTCTGAGCCCTCGGCTCTGCTCCTGCCGTGTCACTGCCCTTTGTCCTGTGGACACTCTGGCGGTTCTCTGCACTCTCTTCCCTCTCTTAGTGTAGGATTTACAGTGATAGATTGCCTTCTAAACGCTGCTTTCACTGTGTCCCATGAGTTTAGTGTGTTGTATTTTTATTTTCATTCATCTCAGAAAGTATTTTCCAACTTCTTTGTGATTTGTTCTTTGACTCATTGGTTACCTTGGAGTATGCTGTTTAATTTGCACAGTTTTGAGAGCATCCTGAATTTCTGTTCCTGATTCGAGCTTTAGCGTTACTGGGACTCGCTGTGGCCTGGTGGTGGTCCGTCTGGGGAGGACCGTGTGCTCTGTCCCCGTTGGGGGCAGGCCCAGCGTCTGCTCTTGTTTAACTGGGCCGCAGTTGCTCCAGCTGTCCTTGCAGGCCTATGTCTGTTTCCTCCCTCACTCTGTCAGCTTTCATTTCAGAGACTTGGAGGCTTGAGGTGTGTATACGTATGGTCACGGTTGTGTGTTTTCCTGATGTGTTGACTCTTCTCGTTACAGGATGTCCCTGTTTATCTCTAATGACATTTGTTTTCAAGCCTCCGTTGTCTGGTCCTGGGAGAGGCACTCACGCTTCCTCACGGGTGCTGTTTGCTGTCAGTCTGTCCGTGGCTGTGTGTCTACAGCACATGGCCTGTAGGTTTTGCGCTGGTGTTGGGCCTCCCGGAGATGGCGCTCTGCCCTCTGAGTGAGGGGTGGCAGCCGCGAGATGCCACTTGTCCCTCTGTTGCTTGTGTTGCTGTTGGCCATGTGGTTCCGGAGACCCCTCCCCTTCTGGCTCCTCCGGGCTCACTGTGGGTTCTCCCCACCACGCCCTGGACAGCCTGCTTTCCGGGAAGTCCTGGACCCTCTTAGTAGTGAGCGTGTGTTCACATACGTGCATGTGTGTCTGCACACCTGCACGCATGTGCGCGCACGTTGGTACATAGATGTGTGCCCATGTTGTGTGTCTGTGCCTGTGGACTTACGTGTGTGCACACGCGTGTGTCGAACACGAGTCCGTGCTGACACGTCTGACTCACTCCAGCACCACAGGTTTCTCTGTGCCGGCCCTGTTCTGCGTCTCCCTGGCTCCCAGCCAGTCCTGACTCCTGTGCCTGAGCCTGTGCAGTGCTCGCCCCAGCACAGGCAAGCCCACACGTTTCAGTGGGTCCAGATGCTCTTGCTGTTCTGTGTGTTCCATTAGTTTGATTTAGTCAGTGTACTGTGCTCAGGATTTACTTGGATTAGAGTTGCTTTTTCCTTCTGTATGGCAATTATATTTGAAATACAGTTAGGTTCATTTCTTTTTTTAAAGGATGTTTTTATTCATCCTCATTGATTTAATTTTTCTTTTGAATGTGTAAAAACATTAACAATGTTCTAGAAATGGAAATTACATTAGGAACTTCCCTGGTGGTCCAGTGCTTAAGACTCCATGCTTCCACTGCAGGAGGCATAGGTTCAATCCCTGACTGGGGAGCAAAGATCCTGCGTGCCACGGTGCAGCCAAAAAAATAAAAAAAAATGTGTTAAAAGGCATGCTCAGATCCGGGAGGTAGTGAAGGGCAGGGAAGCCTGGGGTGCTGCAGTCCATGGGGTCACGGAGTCAGACATGACTGAGCGGAACAACAGAGATGCCAGTCCTTTTCTTACTTGCCCCCACTTACCTCTTGGAGGTAGCCTATCCATTCGGTTTTTGTTACAATTCTGTGTCTTTCTGCAAAAGTTTGTATGTATGTTTATATATGCATGCTTCTCTTTTGGTACACAAAAAATATTCTGTATAAATTGATGTTTTGTTTACTTCACTTTTAAAGCACATCCTGGAAATCACTCCTTGTTGGTTCATAGAGATCTTTTTTTTTTTTTTTTTAAGTTCTATAGCACTCCATTTAGTGGGTATACTCCAGTTTTTTCTTCCAGTTTTCTCTATGATTATTTGGGTTATTTCTAGTATCTTATCATCACAAATAATGCTTCATATATGTTGTTTTGCGTATGTGTTTCTGCTTGTTGGAGGTGTATCTTTAGGGTTACTGCCTAGATGTGGGATTCCAGGGTCCATAGACCGATATCTGATTTCATCATCTCACCAGCTACAGATGAGAACCCTGCTTCCCCACAGCCTTGCCAGCAGAATGTGTCACCAGCTTTGGAATTTTGCATCTGATGGGTGTGCAGTGACATCTCACAGTAGTTGAAATTTGCATGTCCCTAATTAGGAGTGAAACTGAATATATTTTCACTTGCCTGAAGGGCTTTATATTCCTGTTTTTCTGAATTGTCTTTTGCTTATTTTTCTCTCTGACTTCTAGTCTTTTTCTCCCTTGGTTGAAAGACTTCCTGTGTATTAGCCCGTTGTATTAGTGGCATCAGCCCTTAATCTTTGGTTTATGTTGGAAATAATTTTTCTGTTTCTTACCTTGATTTTGCCTATAGTGTGTTTCCTCCCATACAAAAGCTGGGTTTTTTTAAGTGTAATCACATTTATAGGTTTTGTCATTGAGTCTCGATGTTTGAATCTTAGTTAAGAAGATAGCCAGGTTCTTTAAGTGTAATCACATTTACAGGTTTTGTTATTGAGTCTAGAAGTTTGAATCTTAGATAAAAAGATAGCCAGGTTCTTTCTTTAAGTGTAATCACATTTATAGGTTTTGTCATTGAGTCTGGATGTTTGAATCTTAGTTAAAAAGGTAGCCAGGCTCTAAAGGAGTGCATCAGTGTTTTCTCATACTTGTCGGACGCCATCTGTTTACAATTAGAATTTTGATCCGAGTCCTCTTGTGTGGTATGTGGAACAGTCCCGACGCCGTTCCTGGAAAGCCCGTCCTCCCCCACACCCCTACCTGCAGTGTCTCGAGACACCAGCTCTTGTGTGCAGGCACGTCCCGTCTGGACCCTGCATTTCTTGTCTTCTCTTCTGCCCCCCGGCTGTCTCGCTGTGCTCACGCCTGCTCTTTAACTGTGGGACACTCAGTGCATTTGTTAGCGTGGGCTTGCTGCCCCCTCTAGGTCTTTCTCAGGGACTTCCTGACTATTCTTATGTTTGAACTTGAATGTCAACTTAGCTTGCCCCAGAAAAAAATGTTTATTGGTTTTTAATAGGGATTGCGTTAAATACAAATTAACTTTGCATCTGACTTGTCATCTGGGAGCTTATTCAAGAAAAGGGTTCTTTCCACTCGTTCAGATCTGTTCTTGTATCTTTTTGCAGTTGTTCACTCGCTAAGTCATGTCTGATTCTCTGTGACCCCAGGGACTGCAGCGTGCCAGGCTCCTCTGTCTGTCCTTCACCATCTCCCGGAGTTCACTCAAACTCATGTCCATCGAGTCAGTGATGCCATCCAACCATCTCATCTTCTGTCGCCCCCTTCCCCTCCTGCCCTCAGTCTTTCCCAGCATCACGGTCTTTTCTAGTGAGTCAGCTCTTGGCATCAGGTGGCCAAAGTATGGGAGCTTCAGCTTCAGCAGCAGTTCTTCCAATGAACATTTAGGGTTGATTTCCTTTAGGATTGACTGGTTTGATCTCCTTGCAGTCCAGGGGACTCAAAAGTCTTCTCCAGCACCACAATTCAAAAGCATCGATTTTTTGATGCTCAGCTTTCTTCATGATCCAGCTTTCATATCCATACATGACTGCTGGAAAAACAATAGCTTTGACTACATGGGCCTTTGTTGGCAAAGTGATGTCTCTTCCTTTTAATACACTGTTTAGGTTTGTCATAGGTTTTCTTCCAAGGAGCAAGTGTCTTTTAATTTCATGGCTACAGTCACCATCAGCAGTGATTTTGGAGTCCAAGAAAATAAAATCTCTCACTGTTTCCATTCTTTCCCCATCTATTTGCCATGAAGTGATGGCACCAGAGGCCATGATCTTAGTTTTTCGAATGTTGAGCTTTAAGCCAGCTTTTTCACTCAACTCTTTGACCTTCATCTAGAGGCTCTGTAGTTCCTCTTCACTTTCGGCCTTTATGGTGCTGTCATGTGCGTACCTGGGGTTGTTGACATTTCTCCCAGCAATCTTGATTCCAGCTTGTGATTCATGCAACCCAGCATTCCGCATGATGCACTCTGCACAAAGCTTAAATAAACTGGGTGACGATACACAGCCTTGATGTACTGCTTTCCCAGTTTTGAACCAGTCCACAGAGCTCCCTTTCCTTCTGTGTGCAGACGTTGTCCATCTCTTGCTGACTGTAGCCCTCAGAAACGTAACGTTTTGTTGCTCCTGTAGGTGGGCGGTCTCTTCTAACTGAATTATTGTCTGTCTGAAAGTTGCTGGGTTTTTGTTGGTAGTTTCATATTCTGCCAATTATAAACGTGTGTTTCCATTAGTTTTGCTAGTGATCTCTTGGGTTTTGCAAGTAAGTATTGTATCATCTGCAAAAGATAAGTTTTATTCTTTATTTCCAAGTTCAATGCCTTTAGTTATTTTCTCATTTAACTTCATTTACTGGTGTCTCCAGTATAATTTTAAAAAAGAGTGGAAGACATCTTGCCTTATTCCTGACCTTAAAGAGGGGCCCTGCTAGTTCCCATGTAGTTTGATGATATATAAGGACTAACCATTATATCTACTACTGTGGGCAGGAATCCCTTAGAAGAAATGGAGTAGCCATCATGGTCAACAAAAGAGTCCGAAATGCAGTACTTGGATGCAATCTTAAAAATGACAGGATGATTTCTGTTCGTTTCCAAGGCAAACCATTCAATATTACAGTAATCCAGGCCTATGCCCCAACCAGTAATGCTGAAGAAGTCGAAGTTAATCGGTTCTATGAAGACCTACAAGACCTTTTAGAACTAACACCCAAAAAAGATGTCCTTTTCATTATAGGGGACTGGAATGCAAAAGTAGGAAGTCAAGAAACACCTGGAGTAACTGGCAAATTTGGCCTTGGAGCACGGAATGAAGCAGGGCAAAGGCTAATAGAGTTTTGTCAAGAGAATGCACTGGTCATAGCAAACACCCTCTTCCAACAACACAAGAGAAGACTCTACACATGGACATCACCAGATGGTCAACACTGAAATCAGATTGATTATATTCTTTGCAACCAAAGATGGAGAAGCTGTATACAGTTAGCGAAAACAAGACCAGGAGCTGACTGTGGCTCAGATCATGAACTCCTTATTGCAAAGTTCAGACTTAAATTGAAGAAAGTAGGGAAAATCACTAGACCATTCAGATGTGACCTCAATCAAATCCCTTATGATTATACAGTGGAAGTGAGAAATAGATTTAAGGGACTAGATCTGATTGATAGAGTGCCTGATGAACTCTGGACGGAGGTTCGTGACATTGTACAGGAGACAGGGACCAAGACCATCCCCATGGAAAAGAAATGCAAAAGAGCGAAATGGCTGTCTGAGGAGGCCTTACAAATAGCTGTGAAAAGAAGAGAGGCGAAAAGCAAAGGAGAAAAGGAGAGATATAAGCATCTGAATGCAGAGTTCCAAAGAATAGCAAGGAGAGATAAGAAAGCCTTCCTCAGTGATCAATGCAAAGAAATAGAGGAAAACAACAGAATAGGAAAAACAAGAGACCTCTTCAAGAAAATTAGAGATTCCAAGGGAACATTTCATGCAAAGATGGGCTCGATAAAGGACAGAAATGGTATGGACCTAACAGAAGCAGAAGATATTAAGAAGAGGTGGCAGGAATACACAGAAGAACTGTACAAAAAAGATCTTCACGACCAAGATAGTCACGGTAATGTGATCACTGACCTAGAGCCAGACATCTTGGAATGTGAAGTCAAGTGGGCCTTAGAAAGCATCACTACTAACAAAGCTAGTGGAGGTGATGGAATTCCAGTTGAGCTATTTCAAGTCTTGAAAGATGATGCTGTGAAAGTGCTGCACTCAATATGCCAGCAGATTTGGAAAACTCAGCAGTGGCCACAGGACTGGAAGAGGTCAGTCTTCATTCCAATCCCAAAGAAAGGCAATGCCAAAGAATGCTCAAACTACCGGACAGTTGCACTCATCTCACACGCTAGTAAAGTCATGCTCAAAATTCTCCAAGCCAGGCTTCAGCAGTATGTAAACCGTGAACTCCCAGATGTTCAAGCAGGTTTTAGAAAAGGCAGAGGCACCAGAGATCAAATTGCCAACATCCGCTGGATCATGGAGAAAGCAAGAGAGTTCCAGAAAAACATCTATTTCTGCTTCATTGACTATGCCAAAGCCTTTGACTGTGTCAATCACAATAAACTGTGGAACATTCTGAAAGAGATGGGAATCCCAGACCACCTGACCTGCCTCTTGAGAAACCTGTATGCAGGTCAGGAAGCAACTGTTAGAACTGGAAATGGAACAACAGACTGGTTCCAAATAGGAAAAGGTGTATGTCAAGGTTGTATATTGTCACCTTGCTTATTTAACTTATATGCAGAGTACATCATGAGGAACGCTGGGCTGGAAGAAGCACAAGCTGGAATCAAGATTGCTGGGAGAAATATCAATAACCTCAGATATGCAGATGACACTACCCTTATGGCAGAAAGTGAAGAGGAACTCAAAAGCCTCTTGATGAAAGTGAAAGAGGAGAGTGAAAAGGTTGGCTTGAAGCTCAACATTCAGAAAACAAAGATCATGGCATCTGGTCCCATCACTTCATGGGAAATAGATGGAAAAACAGTGGAAACAGTGTCAGACTTTATTTTTTGGGCTCCAAAATCACTGCAGATGCTGATTGCAGCCATGAAATTAAAAGACGCTTGCTCCTTGGAAGGAAAGTTATGACCAACCTTGATAGTATATTAAAAAGCAGAGACATTACTTTGCCAACCAAGGTCCGTCTAGTCAAGGCAATGGTTTTTCCCGTGGTCATGTATGGATGTGAGAGTTGGACTGTGAAGAAGGCTGATCGCCGAAGAATCGATGCTTTTGAACTGTGGTGTTGGAGAAGACTCTTGAGAGTCCCTTATACTGCAAGGAGATCCAACCAGTCCATTCTAAAGGAGATCAACCCTGGATGTTCATTGGAGGGACTGATGCTAAAGCTGAAACTGCAATACTTTGGCCACCTCATGTGACGAGTTGACTCACTGGAAGAGACTGTGATGCTGGGAAAGGTTGGGGGCGGGAGGAGAAGGGGACGACGGAGAATGAGATGGCTGGATGGCATCACCGACTCTGTGGACATGAGTTTGAGTGAACTCCGGGGGTTGGTGATGGACAGGGAGGCCTGGCGTGCTGTGATTCATGGGGTCGCGGAGAGTTGGACACGACTGAGCGACTGAACTGAACTGAACTGAACTGAAAGTGTGTCCTTGAAAGAAAAGTGAAAGTCATTCAGTCATTTCTGAATCTTTGCAGCCCCGGGGCTGTAGTCTGCCAGGCTCCTCTGTCCATGGGATTCTCCAGGCAAGAACACTGGAGAGGACAACCATTCCCGTCTCCAGGAGATCTATCTGACACGGGGGTCGGACCTGGGTCTCCTAATCGCACGTGGACTCTTCACGTCTGAGCCACCTGTCCTTAGTATTCATCAATTTCTGCTTTCTTGAGTGTGTTTTAAAATCAGGAATTGCTGATATTTTTGTCAAATGCTTTTATACTGTCTGTTGAACTGTATTATTTTTCTCCTGGGACATATTTATATGGTAAACTTCGTTTATGGATTCTCTAATATGGGGGGTACATTCCGGAAATAAGTTACACTTGCTTATGGCTTTGTTTTGTTTTAGTTGTCAAAGTATTTTTAAGTTTTCTTTTATTGAGGCATATTTAACTTACATTATTATGTCTCAGATATATAATATAGTGACTCACAATTTCTAAGAGCTCCACTCTGTTTACAGTCACTATAAAATTCTGGCTCTGTTCTGTGCTGCACAGCTCAGTCCAGTCTCTCAGTCGTGTCCGACTCTTTGCGACCCCATGGACTGCAGCATGCCAGGCTTCCCTGTCCACCACCAGCTCCCGGAGCTCACTCAAACTCATGTCCATTGAGTCGGTGAAGCTGTCCAACTTCTTATCCTCTGTCTTCCCCTTCTCCTGCCTTCAATCTTTCCCAGCATCAGGGTCTTTTCCAGTGAGTCAGTTCTTTGCATCAGGTGGCCAAAGTATTAGAGTTTCAGCTTCAGCATCAGTCCTTCCAATGAATATTCAGGACTGGGATTGCCGTTAGGATGGACTGGTTTGATCTCCTTGCAGTCCAAGGGACTCTGAAGAGTCTTCTCCAACACCACAGTTCAAAAGCATCAATTCTTGGTTTTCTTTATGGTCCAACTCTCACATCCATACATGACTACTGGAAAAACCATAGCTTTTACTATACGGACTTTTGTCAGCAAAATAATGTCTCTGGTTTTTAATATGCTGGCTGCTGCTAAGTCACTTCAGTCGTGTCCGACTCTGTGTGACCCCATAGATGGAAGCCCACCAGGCTCCCCTGTCCCTGGGGTTCTCCAGGCAAGAACACTGGAGTGGGCGGCCATTTGCTTCTCCAATGTGTGAAATTGAAAAGTGAAAGTGAAGTCGCTCAGTCGTGTCCGACCCTTAGCGACCCCACGGACTGCAGCCTACCAGGCTCCTCCATCCATGGGATTTTCTAGGCAAGAGTACTGGAGTGGCTTGCCATTGCCTTCTCCGAATATGCTGTCTAGGTTTGTCTTAACTTTTCTTCCAAGGAGCAAGCATCTTGTAATTTCATGACTGCATTTGCCAACTGCAGTGATTCTGGAGCCAAATAAAGTCTGTCACCGTTTCCATTGTTTCCCCATCTATTTGCCATGAAGTGATGGGACCGGATGCCATGATCTTAGTTTTTTGCCTGTTGAGTTTTAAGTCAGCTTTTTCACTCTCCTCTTTCACTTTCATCAAGAGGCTCTTCAGTTCCTCTTTGCTTTCTGTCATAATGGTAGTGTCATCTGCGTATCTGAAGTTATTGATATGTCTCTTGGCAATCTAGATTCCAGTTTGTACTTCATCCAGCCCAGTATTTCACATGTATATATTGAATACATATATTTCAAATATATATGTATTGAATGTATCCTTTTCTGAGGTGGGCTTTGTTGACGTCGCGCAGGAACTTAGTTCGCCTGCTAGGGAGCGAGCCTGCACGCCCTGCGGTGGAAGCACAGCGCCCTAACCACTGGGCCGCCAGGGACGTCCCTGTACAGTGTGTCCTTGTGGTGTGTTTATTTCGTCTACAGTAGTGTAGTCCGTAACTTGGCTTACCAGATCGCACTGTGGTAAAGAAATCTGCCTGCCGGTGCAGAACATAACAGAGACGTGGGTTCAATCCCTGGGTCGGGAAGATCCCCTGGAGCAGGAAATGGCAACCCACTCCGGTATGCTTGCCTGGAAAATTCCCCTGCAAGGAGGAGCCTGGTGGGCTACAGTCCGTGGGTCTCAGAGGGTCAGGCATACACACATGTGAACGTTGGGGTGCCTGTGTCTTGAGTTCTCTTCCCTGTCCTTGGATATGTGCCCAGCAATAGACTTGCTGGGCCCTGTGCTTGGTGGGCCTGCGTGCCGTCTTTTGAGGGACCCCTACCGTCTTTCAGTGTCTGTGCCAGCGAGCATTTCTGCTGACAGTGCGGGCGCGTCTCCCTGACATTTGGTATTTGTGGCCTTTTGGATGATGGCCATAGTGACAGGTGTCAAGTTATCTCATTGTGGTTTTCACTTGCATTTCTCTGGTGATTAGCACTGTTGAGCGTCTTTCCGAGTGCCCTTCGGCCGTCTGTGTGTCTTCTTTGGAAGCTCTGTTGTCTTTCTCAGTGTACTACTGCATTCTGGCGCCTGCTTTCTTTGGGGTTTGCAATGTTGTTCAAAGATGACACAAAGTTTCTTTTGTGCTATTCATCAGCATTATGTTTGGTTCATGTGAAAATCAAAACAAAAAATGTGAAAAATTTTTTTCATCTTATCATTTCTTAAATAATTTATATGTCATTTGGGTTATTATGTTCAAGATGTGGTGAAAATTCTCCTATGACTATCTGGGCCTGATTTATTGTTGAATGATGGTTCTGTGTTAACTTGCTCTATATTTTTCTGTGAAAGTTGCTTTGTTTATGCTTTATGTCTCTATGGGGGGTCAAAATTTCCTAATGGTTATTTCCTCTTTACCATGTTTTACTTTGTATAGTTACACAAACAGCTGTGTCTCTCTTCGCCTAATTAGGTTAGTGGGGTGTCTACTTTCTTTAAGAAGCAGGGTTTGAGCTCTCATAATCACCACGTTGCTGCTGCTCTCAGCCTCATCCGCTCCTTTTACCTTTGTTGTTTCTCTCCTTCTGCCTCCTTAGCTCTTTTTCTAGCGTTTTGAGTTGGGACTACAATTCACTTGTTTATTACTTTGCCTTGTATCAAGTATTTTTATGTCTGAATTATTCTCTGATTTAAGTATAGTTTTAGGTCCTGATATGTGGTGATTCCACTTTCATTTTTATGAAGACATTCTGCGATTCAGGTTTGTGTTTCCCCTTATCCCAGTGAGGCTTAGTCGGTGGTTTAAGCTTCCTCGGTGGACACGCTATTTTGTGTTTTGGCCGCATTATTGATTTTGACTCATTGTGCTGTGAGCAGTGTCACTGATACTCTTCCTCCTTCATGGAGCCATCCGAGCGCCTGCTGCCCTGCGTGCCTGTTCAGCTCTTGCTGCAGTGCCCCTGAGCAGCAGGCATCCTGCATTACCATGTGGTGTTGCCATGTGGCAGGAGGGTTGCTGTGTCTGCCTGGACCACGAGTGGATGCTGCCCATGGTCGTTGGATGTGAAAGTATCATGGGCCTTTACTGTCCCAGCAGCCCTGCCTCCCAGGCCCCCAGATGTTCACACTGAGGGGCAGGGCGGTCTCCTTGGAGCTTCCTTCTGTGGTGGTGCCAGGTGCCTCTCTGCTGTCTGGGAGAGCTCAGCACGAGGCTTCTTTCTGGAGCCTCCTCTGCTCAGGCAAAGCCCTGGCTGGGGAGGAGGACCTCTGGTGCGTTGGTTGTACCCTTGGTCTGTTTCCTGACGCCAGCTTTGGCCTCTCCTCTTCACTGCTCGTTCTGGTCATGGTTCAGTCTGGTCACGATTCCGAGTGCTGCGGCATCGATCCCTATACCGGGGACGTGGTTGTGGTGTCCAGGCGACTGAAGACTGAATGGCCGGACACTGGACCTTCCAGCTGGTGACAGTTTTCTAATCCTGTTTTCACATCCCCAGCTCACTGGCCAGAGGTTTTCTGCAGCTGCTTTTGCCAGCCTCGGCCTTGACCTGGACCCTTGACCACCTCAGGTTTGGTGACACCGCATCATGTTTATTTTTTAAATTTTTATTTATTTTTGGCTGTACTAGGACTTCATTACAGTGCAGGCTTTTCTCTAGTTGCAGAGAGCAGGGGCTTCCCACTGTAGTGGCTTCTTTCTGCGGCGCACCAGCTCTAGGGCATGTGGGCTCAGTAGTTTAGGTTTAGTTGCTCCACAGCACGTGGGGTCCCCCAGATCAGGGACTGAACCAGTTTATCCGGCATCGGCAGGCAGCTTCTTTACCACAGACCACCAGGGGGCCCCTCACCATTTCTTTCCCTGGTCACGTGTCACTTTTCACCCTTTCTCAGCAATGTTCTGTCCAGAATGAGGTCTGACATTTTCCAGTCTTGCCCTTCGTCTTCAGAGTTGCCATGGCAACTCACAAGGACACCTGCTCAGGCAGTGAGTGACTGCTTTCCCCATTCAAATCCAGACTCTCTAAGGGAGCCCTGTGTGCCGGGACGCTTCTGATGTGTTGCCAGTCCAGATGACAACTCAGCCATGTCCACGCCTGTGTGGTTCCTCACGCACACAAGCTTTCCTTGTGGCCTGTTTCACGCATGCTTGTTCCCTTCATTTCTGATACACCCCGTTCCCTCTGTCTGGCTCACTCTGAGTCCTCAGGCGCCCTGGATGGGAGCTCCGTGGTGCAGGATGCCTCCTCTCTCAGGCACACAGAGTGCATTCACTGCAGGATGAAGGTCTGCTCTTCTCTGCTTGTCTGTCTCTCAGCAGTCCTCTGCGTGACACACGGTGGTTGCTCTTGGAAGTTTCTCTTTGAGGGTGGGCAGGGAATGTTGGGGGTGGGTGATGAGATTAACTCTGGCTAAGTTTCCTGGGTCGTCTCGCTCCAGAGGAAGAACAGGAAGCAGTTTCTCTGTCCTACCCCTTGCCCAATTCGCTGGTGTACGGAATCGACTGGTCCTGGCTCTACTTCTGCCGTCTGCCACAGAACCAGCCGTCCTACCCTGGCAGTGACCCAGAAGCCGGAACAGCAGACCAGGACCCTACCCTGAAGGCTGCAGACCCGTCACCAGCACCCTCTTCAGAGCGTTCAGCTGACAGTGATGGAGTGGGTGGCACCACCCAGCAGAACGAAAGCAAGCTAGAGGCTCCTCTGCAGCCATCTGCAGAGGACAAGGAGGATGTCCGGCTGCCTACTTCAGGGATCAAGATCTGTGACTGTGACCAGGATTTGGAGGCAGCGGACTTTGACATCAGCCTTCTGGCCACTTGCTCCTTTTATAATCATGTTCTTCACCTCTGGAAGTGGGAGAACATTTGAGCTGGGGGAGACCTTGTTTGGTTTGACATGGTCAAGACAATTTCCACAAATAAAACCGAGAGTACATCTTTATCTTTTTTGAGAATGAAATGTACCCAGGCTGTCTCACTGATATTTTGGTTACATGAAGTTTTCTGTATGGGGTTCAGTGCATCTGTGGAATTTCCTCAGTAGATAGAAAAGCTGTTGGCCTCTGATAAACCTTATCTGCTGGGCCCTTCAAAATGGTGGCTCTGTGGCAGCAGAGGGTGAGGTGGAGGAGGGGCTTGGTTTCCAGCTCTCAAACTGGTCAGTTTCCTGTGTTTTGATTTTTAGTTCTTCATACTTATATAAGCAACTATTTACATTAACTAAAAATTTTAAAGCTACTTTATAATACCAAAGTAGTTTGTTTTTGTGTTATCAGAAGTAGTTTTATATGAACATTAAAAAAGATCATGGCATCAGAAGTGCTTGTATAGCCTCCTGTGCAAATAACCAAAAAGAAGGGTGTACTGCTTTAGCAAACCGTGAACTTGAAATATGTTAAGTCCTATATGGTGGAATAGTCACACTTCCTCACTGTGGCTTCAGTTAAACTGGACACAGCTTAACTCCAGGAAGTACTGGCCTTGCAACTGCTCTGACTCCCATAGGTGAATTCCTTCTCTCTCTGTGGCATCTGTCACCTCCTCAGCACCCACTAGTAGGATAGGGAGGTGTTCTGAATCAGAAAACACAAGCTTCTATCCTTTATTTCCTGAGAGAGCTGTCAGCACAGGTCAGAATGCACTAACGTTGAACCCTCCCCCAGAGTTTATCTTAGGGAATGTCACTTAAGGATCAATTAAACAGAATTAGGATCTGAGGAACTAGGCACTGAAACAGAACATAAGAGCAAAGAGACTAGAGATGATCAGGAAATAGTTTGGCAGCAGCTTCCCGTGTGGCCTCATCTTCAGCTTTGCCCCAAGGCGGGGAGTTTCACCAAAATAAACTGCTTTGGGACCCATAAATGTGCTCATTGGTCGTTCCCTGGGGTGAACTACTCAATGCTGTCAGGTGGTTGGAGCTGCCTTGTGAAGTATCTCCCGCCTGCAAGCTAAGCCACATGTTCTTGCCTACTTCCCTCTCGGTAGGGGTTCTGGTTTGGCTGGCACCTGAGAACGTCGCCTAGGTCTCTACTCCTTAACCTAGAATACGTGGCGTGCTTCTTTTACACAGTGAGGAGATGCCCAAAACAGCACGGTACGGTAGCCAAGGTCTTTAATATAGCAGCGAAACGAGGGAACCGCCCCGCCACCCCGGAACTAGGCTGGGCGAGGAGGGTCCAAGTCCTCGGTCGCAGACACATGCGGCGCGGCCGCCGACCACTCCTAGCGCGGGAAGTTCTTGGGATACAGCTGGAAGAGCTTGCCTTCCTGCGTGGGTTCAAAGCCGTACCGTTCCAGGTGCTCGGGGTCGAAAGTCCCGGCCTTAAAGTCCCTCTCGATAGCCGGCGCCGCCGTCTCCAGAAAGAGCTGCTTGGCCGTCAGGGGAACGTCTGTGCCCTCCGGGGCGCGGTAGTTCACGTAGGGCTTGAGCTTGAAGCCGGCCAGCTCGGGCACCACCAGCTCCGGGACCATTTCCTTGACCAGCACGAACCTGCCGCCGCGACCTTGGAAGCCAACGCCCTTGGCACCGCGGCTCTTGTAGAAGGTGCGCGGGCCCCGCTTGCTGGTCCACTTGCTCATGCGGTCGGCGCCCCGCACCAGGGCGCGAGCCGCCCCGCTCAGGAGACCCATGGCGAGGCCTACGCACACCCACCACGCCGCCGCCGGCTCCTGGCGCCTCGGATTCGGGCCCGCCGCGCGGCGCCTTCGGCAGCTTCCGGCCCCACCCGCCCCCGCGTCGCAGGAAGAGCGGCTCCAATTGGCTGCGCCGTGTCGAATGTGCAGCCGGGGCC
Source organism: Moschus berezovskii (assembly GCF_049115385.1). Classification (NCBI taxonomy): domain Eukaryota; kingdom Metazoa; phylum Chordata; class Mammalia; order Artiodactyla; family Moschidae; genus Moschus; species Moschus berezovskii. The sequence continues at coordinate 464,156 of NC_142470.1, forward strand.
CTGCGAGAGGGCGGGACCGGCGGTAGCCCGGCCAATGCGCGGGGAGATCCCTCGTCCGGGCGGGACGCCAGGAGCGCGGACGTCGGGGGTGGGGCTTCGAGGCGGCGCCCGGACGACGGGACGTGGATATCGGGAGCGCGGACGTCGGGGGCGGGGCTTCGAGGCGGCTCCCGGACGACGGGACGTGTGTATCGGGAGCGCGGACGTCGGGGGCGGGGCTTCGAGGCGGCTCCCGGACGACGGGACGTGGATATCGGGAGCGCGGACGTCGGGGGCGGGGCTTCGAGGCGGCTCCCGGACGACGGGACGTGGATATCGGGAGTGCGTTCGTCGGGGGCGGGGCTTCGAGGCGGCTCCCGGACGACGGGACGTGGATATCGGGAGCGCGGACGTCGGGGGCGGGGCTTCGAGGCGGCGCCCGGACGACGGGACGTGGATATCGGGAGCGCGGACGTCGGGGGCGGGGCTTCGAGGCGGCTCCCGGACGACGGGACGTGGATATCGGGAGCGCGGACGTCGGGGGCGGGGCTTCGAGGCGGCTCCCGGACGACGGGACGTGGATATCGGGAGCGCGGCCGTCGGGGGCGGGGCTTCGGGGAGGCGGGACGGGGGCGCGCGGTGCTGCTGAGTCGCCGTCTAGCGCCGCGAAGTGGCCAGCTTAGGGGTTCGAGTCCGTGAGCAGAGGTAGCCATCATCTCCCCCAGCCCGCGCGGGGACGACACTGCCCCCCAGGGCCGCCGGCGCCCCCAACCCGTCTGCTTCCAACCCGACGTCCGTCATCTCGACCCCCGCTTAACTCAACGCTTCCCAACCTCGACGCCCGCCCCCCGACCCCGACGCTCCTCAACCCGACACCCCTAAACCAGGTGCCCCCTACACCAGACTCCCCCCCAGCCTGAGAGCCTTCAACCGGTCGGCCCCTTAACCCCTACCCTCCAAGCCTACGCCCTAACACTCAAGCCCCCTTAACCACGCCCTCCCTAACTTCCGTGCCTTCAGCCCCCCTGCCCCTGGCTCCCCCAGTTCTCCTGGACTTGACCACCTTCCCTCTGGCCCCACGCTGTGGACCAAGCGGAGCAGCTGAAGGCGCTTCCGTCGTGTGGCAGGTGCTGGGGGCTTGAGCTTTGTCCCCCTGGAGCCTGGTGGGCTTCGGGAGATGGGACTGGGCAGGGCTGGGCGGTAGAGCTGGGGTCAAGGCACTCCTGGTCTTTGAAAAGACTTGAGAAGAAAGTTTCCCACAGGGGACAGACCAGTGAGCAAATGCAGGTGGCTCTGCACCTGTCTTCTGCTCCCTGACGTGTCTGGGTGGGATTTTGGAAGAGACAAACCCTCCCTTGCTGTGGCCCTTCTAAGAGACCTGGGAGCCACAGGGTGAAGGCCCTGGACGTGGCTCCTCCTGGAAGAGAGGTCAGGTCCGCAGGGCTACTCCTCAAGTTAACCACAGCCCGGACCAGCATGCCCACCTCCGGGGCTCCACCACACTGGGTGGGAAATCCTGTGCCCAGCCCACTAGGGAGGGTCTGGCGCACAGCCTGTGGTGGCCACACACCCCAACCCCTACCCAGCCTCAGCCTCCTCGCCATGGTCCTGGAACTCCCGGCTGCACTAGGCCTTTGCCCAGCTGCCCACACTTGTCTTTGACTGACTGGGAGAAGAACCCAGGGCTTGGCTGCAGTTCTCAGTTCCTTGGGCAACCACACCAGGGCTGTTTACAGAGAGGCAAGTGGCTCCCTTTGCTTGTGAAAAGCGTCTTCTCCATGGAGAGCACAGTGTTTCATCAGAGTTTTCCTCTCAATAGACATGTAACTTAATGTGGACAGGAATTCAGGGTAGGGCTGGGAGGCACAGCTTTGCACGTGAGCCTGAGGTGGTACAACCTGTGCCCTCCTTGGAACCAGTCTTTCTTCTTTTGTTTCACTTTTTAGCCATGGAGCAAGAGGAGGACACTGGCCCAGAGGTACAGAACCTGAGGAGTCCAGTGAGGAGTCAGCCTGAAAATTCCCAGTGTGGCTGCTCCTGGACAAGGAGAAAGCTGCCCTGCAGCAGCTCCTTGAAGTCGGCTGCCTGTGGGAGTGGCGTGCGGGCCTCTCTTCCCCTGTCAGGACTGAACCCCTCCCTCCTGTTCCTCAAGGTCACACTTGTCAGTTCCTGCTTCCCTTTAGGAAGCCCACTTGCTTTGAGGTAGGGCCTTTTTCCTGTGGAACATCTGTAGCCACATTACAATGGCTTTTATTCCTAAACCGGAAAATTAGATGCATTAAAACAGCATTGAAAAGCTGAAAAGTTGGAGATGCCAACCACTGGAGACTGTATGAATAGGCCTGGGTCACTCTCATGACTGTTCCCCTGGCTCCTCCCTGGGGTGGCTGAGCTCAGCGGACACACTTCTGAGGAGGGTGCTTGTCTGCCACCCAGTGGAGGTGGTCTCTAGCCAAGCACACAGCCTGGGCCAGGAGGGCCTGGGCTCCTCACTCTGAGGCAGAAGCCCCCACTGCTTCCTCTGCTTTTTGAGCCAAGTTCAGAGGGTTGAGTCTTTGGATCACTTCCTTGTTCTGTCTTGATGTAACATTCTGCTTTTGAAACGCTTTTCTGAGTGCATTGATTTCCTCGGGTTTTCTGGCATCAGTACTCTGTGTGATCCTGGCTCTGAAGGATTAGGCAAGCTGCTTTAGTCCTTGGCACTTGTGTAAAAGCTTGACAGAATTCACACACACACGCACCGCCCTCCTCCCTCAATCCATCCTGTTCCTGACTGCTTGGAAGGATGTGAGTACCAGGAGGAGTGGAGCGTAGTTACTTATTTGACTGGTTTCTTGTCTTTGCAGGGAACCTGCCAGCATCCCCTGTATAGGCGGTCCTAGCCATCTGCCCACTCACCGTTCCACGCTCACTGTTTTCTCTTACCTTCCTGTCTTTCTCCCTGGGGTCTGGGCTTCTGAAGCTCCTTGTTAACTCCCTTGCTGGGAGCCCTTTGCTGCTATGTGCTGGATTTAATGTCCTCCAAATCCAGCTGGCTTGTTAGGGTTTCTCAGCACTGCTGTTGTGTGGGCTTCTGTCCGCCCTTGGGCCAGCAGCATGTGGTCCTGCTTGTGATGAGAGGGCACAGAAGAGGTGGCCAGCCAGATTTGCTCCTCTGGACTTGCATCCTGAGGAACAGGGAAGCTGAGATTGGAGGGCTCAGTTGCCCGGAGCATTTGTTGTCAGTGCAGTGCAGCTGCTGGCCCTGCCCAGCCATCCTGTGGGTGGCTAGCCCTTCTCCAGAGCAGATGGACTCGGGCCCTCTGCTACCTGATAGGCAGCTTCATTTTGGAGGTCTCCAGGGCTGCTGACTTTTTCCCTGACCCTCAGCTCTGTTCTTGCTCCCTGAGAAGCCGGGGCTGTGTCCATCCTGGCCCTTCCTGACTTCAGGCTTCTCCCCTAGGCGGGCATCTATCTGGCCACCCTATGGTCCTGGGGTCTGGAACTGATGGAGCAGCATTCCCAGTCCACCATGGTAACTACCTCACTGCTCCCAGGTGATGGGCGGGCCTCAGAATCAGTGGCCCCCGTCACCCGTGGCTGCCTGGGGCCCTTTGTGTCCAGCCTGTGTTTGGGGTTGGGGAGGTCTTGGTGCCTTGCTGATGGGTACTCTGTCTATGACCTTGCCCAGCTGCTGGGGATTGTAATTGGAGTCCTCCTGGCCCTGGCTCTCATAGGCACCACCATCTTTGTGTACAGAAGGGTTAGCCAATTCCGTGAGTATCTTGCTTGAGGCTGTTGCTCCAGTGGGGGAGGGAGGAGAGGGTGGTAGGTTCGGGTGATTTTCCCTGTGTTTTAAGCTCCTGCAAATAGCTCTCAAGGCATAGTGGCTTTTGTTGAAAACTGCTGGCCTGTCGACAGCACGTCGGATCCGTGGAATTTAACTGTGTCCTGAACTCTCTTGGCTCTCATTTCCAAGAAGAGATGAAGTCCCGCTTCCTCTGCTTGGGTGTGTCACGGCCCAGGAACAAGAGGCTGTGTGACGCAGGGTGGGCAGGACAAGCTCAGTGTGCACACACAGCTGCCCGCTGTGCTCAGGCAGCACCTTGGCACCCCTTGCAGGACAGGTGCAGCCCAGTCCTCAGTACAGGTTCCGGAAGAGAGACAAGGTGATGTTCTATGGCAGGAAGATCATGAGAAAGGTAACTCATGCTGCGGCCCCATGCTCCCTCAAGAGGGGCTGGCTTCAGCCTGTGCCTAGGGCCGCGCAGGGCCCCAGGGCTTGAGGAAGGTCTGGGGCGGGCACATCACCTAGAGAGGAAATGAGCCAGGAAGGAGGGAAGAAGCCCCTCCAAGGAGCATCCCCAAGTGCGTCAGGCAGAGGGTCCTGGCTCCTGTGCAGATTGGTGGGCCTCCCATGATTCGGGCCCTGCAAGGTGGAAACTCCCAGGCCTCACTTCCCAGTGTCACGACCCATCTTGGGGATGAGCAGCATTTGCTGGTGGTCCCCATGCCCTCCCCCACACTGAGGACCAAGGGCTCAGCAGACTCCCAGAGGCTTACTGTGCCACAAAGGCATGCTTGAACCATTTGCTGATGTGTAAAAATGTTTGTTTGTTTGTTACTTTTTTCTAGATACGCAGTTAGTTTGTGTTCTTTGTAGAAAAACTGTCAGAGGAGGAGTCACGTGGCTGTCCCTGGGTGGCTCCTTCTCCTCAGGGTCAAGTGCTGTGAGAGGGAGGTTGGTTTGGGCTGCCATGTCTGCTGGGGGCGGCCCTGGCCTGTGGTGTGCGGGCTGCTGCTGTCTCGTGTGGGGCCGCATGGAATGACCCACGAGCAGGTCTTGAGGCGCTCGTGTGTGGCTGGACCTGGGGCTGTCCACAGACGACCCCGCTGAGGACTCTGTGTTGGCAAGCTGGATTTGGCCTCAGAAGGACAGGAACGTGGTCCGGTGGGGCCAGAACCCCTTGGGGAAGGAGGCGTCATGGTGACTGCGCCGACAGCCACAGCCGGCACCATGCGGCAGACGCAGCTTGGGAGCTGCCCACGGGGGCTGGCTGACGCCTGGGTAGGAGCCAGGCCCTTTGTACTCCTCGGCAGCGCTGTTTGCGGCGGTCCAGTGGGCCTGGACTGTGAGGGGAACAAAGAGCTGTCCAGGCCGGGAGGGTGTGCAGGCGCTGGGGTGGTGTGTGCCAGCGTGACGGGTGTGAGGAGGAGGGCGCTGGCCTTCCAGGAGAGGGACGTAGGGCCGAGGACGTCGAAGCTCTCGGAGCACGGGCTGTCTGCGGACGTGGCCCCGTGTCCACTGTCAGCAGCGCCGAGGAGGTTCCCTGTGTCCTGGGAGGCGAGCAGGTGGGGCCGGGCCGGAATGCTGGTGTCAGACCCGCAGGGACCACGTCCTGAGGGCTGGGACCGACCCTGAAACTGGGAGCTGGATCCCACAGGTCTCAGAGTCCAGACTTAGCCGCCCCCTTTCATTCTTCAGGTGACCACGCTTCCCCACACACTTGTGGGGAACACAGCTGCCCCCCGGCAGCGGGTGAGGAAGAGGACCAAGGTGCTGTCTTTGGCCAAGAGGTACTGGGAATGCCCTTCAAACCAGTCAGGTCCCAGCTGCCCTCCCCAGTGGGCTGTCCGTGGCTTCCCTGCTATGGGCCTCACAGCCTGAATGCTCTCTGCTTTATTTTTTAATTTTTGAAGTATTTAATTGACTAATTGATTTGGCTGCCTCGGATCTTAGTTGTGGCACTCAGGCTTTGTTGCTCTGTGGCATGTGGGATCTTAGTTCCCCAGCCAGGGATCAAACCCGCGTCCCCTGCATTGCACAGTGGATTCTTAACCACTGGACCACTAGGGGAGTTCCTTACTGTCTGCTTTTGAACCCCTTTGGGCCTCTGCTCCAGGTGTGTGCCTCTTTGCTTTGTAGGATCCTGCGGTTCAAGAAGGAATACCCTACCTTGCAGCCAAAGGAGCCCCCGCCCTCCCTGCTGGAGGCTGACCTCACAGAGTTTGATGTGAAGAATTCTCACCTGCCGTCAGAAGTTCTGTACATGCTGAAAAACGTTCGGTAAGAGAGAGGCAGACCTGGAGGCTTTCTGTGTCCTCGCCTGGCCTCCGAGGTGTCCGTGCCCTGTGGCCACAGATGGTTGTGTCGGCAAAAAAATCAGTAAACAGTCTGTAACAGGAATAGAAAAGAGTCTTATTTGAGCCAAACTGAGGACTGTAACCCGGAAGACAGCCTCTCAGACAGCTCTGAGGAACTCTTCCAGAGAAGCGTGGTTTTCAGCCCAGTTTTATATCTTGTCCGAATGAAGACTGTTAAACTAGTCAGGGATACGTGCCTTCAGGGTATCGAAAGAAATCAAAGCCAGATCAGCACTTCCACGGCGAGTCAGCATGGCACTGACACCTGGGAAGGGAGTCTTACCACGGAAGGAGCAGAGGATTGATATCCCAGGATGGGAGGCACTTAGTCCTTATGTTTGACTTGGGCGTTCTTTACTTCTGGTGAGTGTTCAGATTAGTTGCTCAGTCGTGTCCCCATGGACTACAGCACACCTGTCCATCACCTACTCCCGGAGCTTGCTCAAACTCAGGTCCATTGAGTCCGTGATGCCATCCAACCATCTCATCCTCTGCCGTCCCCTTCTCCTCCTGCCCTCAGTCTTTCCCAGCATCAGGGTCTTTTCCAATGAGTCAGTTCTCCGCAAAGCGGAGGTGGCCAAAGCGTTGGAGTTTCAGCTTCAGCATCAGTATGCATGCCCTTTAATAATTAAAGCAGATGTACAGTGTGTGTGTGATCAGCCACAAACAGGATTTTCTGTCTGGTGAGCATAAAGTGGGTGCTCACACACGGAGGAGCCAGAATGACCTCTCTGGACCCCAGCATGTGATCATTTCTTTTATTGCTTGGCAAAACTTCTCTCCTCTGGCTGTCACTGCCCTCCTGGTGGTGAGCAGAGCCTCCTTGCTGGTTCTTTCCCATGTGTGTCTGCTTATCAGAGTTTCTGCCTTCAGGACGATGCAGAGTGAGTGTGGGAAGTGAGCGGCTGGATGGAAGATTGAAAGTCTGGCTCCCCATCTCTCCCTGGAAGCCCCAACTCCTCTTTCCAGCACTTCACTATCTGCCCTTGGTTACAGAACTGGCTCAAACGCACAGTCCCGGCCTGAGAGTTCTCTGAGCTCCTGGGACAGCAGCTAATGGGGATCCCTAAACCTCAGGCTCCTGTCCTGCTGGCGACCAGCCGCTAGTGCTGCAGGCTCTGTGGCCCTTGGAAGCTCTCCCTGTGGTCTGGCCAGCGGGGACAGTGGCTTCTGCCCCCCGCTCCTTCCTGAAGGCGTCCCGCGTGTTCTGTTTTTGTAGGGTCCTGGGTCACTTTGAGAAGCCACTGTTCCTGGAGCTTTGCAAACACATGGTGTTCGTGCAGCTTCTGGAAGGGGAGTACGTCTTCCGGCCGGGGGAGCTGGACAACAGCATCTATGTGGTGCAGGACGGGCGGCTGGAGGTCCGCGTCCAGGACTCGGTGAGAGCCCTCGGGTGGGGCAGGGGCGCTGTTGTGTTGGCACTCAGTGGTCTGCCCTCTTGAACATTTCTCAAGTTTTCCATTGAAAAGTTAGTGCAGAATTTATTTTATTTTATGTAGATAGGAGATTCATATTTTATTTCTCCAGCAACACATATATAGTTGAATATAAGTTAAAAGCTAGCTTGCACACCAAAACCAGGTCCTTGAGGTGGTTCAGTTGAAGACGTAAGGCCTTCAGCTGGCTCACGTGAGAAGTGTACACTCCTAGGCCCACCTTTTGGGATTTTGCCAGTCCTGAGTTCATCAAAAATTTCTTCCATATTCTGAGGTGTCAGATCCGGCAGTAGTTGTCATTGAATTGAACTGTTGGTTCATTTATACAGGTCCCTAAAAGCTCCAGCTAGGAGTGAAAAGTTTGTCAGATGAAGTCGTCCCCCTACCTTTCTGCTGAGCATTCCTGAGTGATTGCCAGGAGTCGGCAGAGTTTTGAAGTGTGCAAGGTGGAGTTGTGCAGCCATGAATATGATTCTTTCCAGTTGGCTTTCGATTATATATTGTATGAGAAGTTGCTGCTTCAGATGCTCTCCCTGGAGGTACTTGTGAAACCTCTGCACCTGTTTGTAGTGGAGCTGGGCAGCCATCCCTTCTGTCTTCAGGCTGGAAGCCGAGCTGCTGCTCTTTGCCCTTCTGGGTAGTTTTCTATAGTTGCCTCTGTCCTTTTCTAGTTTTCCGGTGCAAACTCCAATAGAGCATCTGGGTTAGTCTCAGGAGTGTCTCTGGGCAGACTGAAGGCCCCTCCAGCTCCATTCTGCACAGCTGTCTTGGGCAAATTCTTTCATGCCTTCTCCACTGGGTGGTGAGGCTGGCTTTGCGGACCAGAGCACTGTGGAGAGAAATGCGGAGGGCCAAGCTGAGGGCCTTCGGAGTGCAAAATCTCAGTTTGAGTTCTTTGGAGGGAAAGACACATTGGACCACAGCTGCCCTTGATGCGGCATGCCAGCCTCCGTGACACAGGGGCTGTGTGGTGGCTCCCATCTCTCCCACTGCCTTAGGACCCCTCAGTGGGTGGGTACTGATCTGTAATGATGAGCCACACGCGTGTCTTATTTTCAGGTTTCAGGCTATAAATAATTATAACTGTAAGAAAATAATCTTAACTGTAAGAAAATAATCAAGGTATTAATTCAGCTGGAAGCTAACTCCTTGCTGCCTGCCTCTGTTGAATTATGTGCTTAAATCACAGTTACCGGGCGATGGGGGATCTCTAGACCAAGCCTCCTGGGTACTTGGTTTATTTGCCTGGCGCTAAGTGACCCAGGCTTCCCACTGTAGACACTCAGTGAACTCTGGACTGTGTGCAGTTGCCCCCATTCCCAGACACGTGAACTTCCCACCTGCTGGGCCCTGGGTGGACCTGGCCCAGGACAGCTCCTGTATGTCCTTCCAGCGTTTAGATCACAGTGTTGTCGGGGTACAGGTCTCATGTGTAGCTTTGTCTGTGAGTGACCTGGTGGGATAATCAGAAAGGATGTGCTTTCATCCAGTCTCCCTCCGGGGGGGGGCTGCATGTCATCTGCCTGGCAGGCCTTCCCAAGAGGGCCAGAGCCTTTGGCCCAGATGGAAGGGCTCCTGGACTGTGACCTGTGCCAGGTTTAAACAAGTTCAAAGGTATTTTTCTGGGTCACCCTGAGATGAAGTTCCTACCCTAAATCACCAGCATTACATGGTTTCCTTTCTCCTTTAATCTGGTGGGAAAAAGTATGTCAAAATGCTATCATTTATACTGAGAGTAACTGCGTTTGGCTCCCACAGTCTTTTGGTTAGGCCCGCCAGCTCTCTCAGGCAGACCCTCCCGGGGTTGACAAGATGCCGTCCGAAGGCTCAGCTGGGCCTCCTGTCCTCTTGGTCACCCTCACCCTTCTGTTCCCGTTCCGTACGTCGACAGGGTGCAGGCTCTGCCCCGCACGACCAGTGGTGGGTGGTGGTTTGTCTGGCCAGCCTGGCCTCCCACTGCGGGTGACTCTTCTCTGCTTCCCAAGCGCAGGATGGCACTGAGGTGACGGTCAAAGAGGTTCCGGCTGGAGACAGCGTCCACAGTCTCCTCAGCATTCTGGATGTCATCACTGTGAGTGTCTCCCCTCCCCTGGGTCTGCCCGGACTCAACTCGACAGCAGGTCCCTCAGCGCCCAGGCCAGCTCTCCAGTGACGGGAGGGTCACCCTAGAGGGTGGGGGATGTGCCAGGAGTGGCCTGAGCGGCTCTGACTGAGTGTCTGAGGGGAGCCCGGAGCTGGCTTATGCGTTTGGTGTCTCTTAAATGGTCATTCTCTGCACTGAGTAGCATGTGCCTGGGCTCCAAGCATCACATGCGTAAAGCGCCACAGGATGGAGGCCATCTCTCCTGTCTTCAGGCCCCAAGGCCCCTTCCCACTGGAGGCCCTTTCTGGGCCTTCTGTGCTAATGTGTGTCCTTCAGTCATTTCTTCAGCTCTTGTGCTGTTCATCAATGCAGTGAAAGGTCTTGTGTGGACACTGTTTCCTGTGTTTGAAGGCCAGTCTGTAGGGCAAATCCTTAGGAGACTCCAGTGAGTCTCCCACCTGCCTCCCACCACAGAGACTGAACCGCCAGGCCTGTGAGGGCACCTCACCCGCTAATGAGCCGTCTCATAGCGGATGTTTGCTGGTCGTCTCGCTGTAGCTCACTGTTTGCTGAACCCAGGGTAGCAAGGTGCGGCGGGGAGGCTGAAAGAAGCTGTGAGGAGAAACTGCAGCCTTCTTCATTCTCTCTTGACGGCGTCGGTGTTGCAGCAGACATGCTGCTCTCCTCTCGTGGTGGCCCATGGACACAGCTGTGCTGCACCGTGAGGCACCATGGCACGGACGTCACGTAGCCTTCGTGCAGTCTCAAGGGCTTTTCAGGTGGAGCGTCTGCACGTCTGCAGGACAGAAGTGGCCCGTGGCCCAGTGGGTGCATCATGCCGCACACGCGCAGTGCTGTCAGTGGTCTCAGCTGTCACGCAGCCATGTTCCGGAGCGTGCGGCAAGAGCCAGAGGCCCTGGGCTGAGTGGCCTGGCCACCGTGGTCCTGGCTGACTGGCCCTTTCCGTATACTAGTCCAGTTGGTTAAAAAATAGCACCTTATTTTAGTTTATGACTTATACTTTTTATCGTGGAATATTTCAAACATGTTCAAAAATAGAATAGTAAAATTAATTTATTTCTATCGTTGGCTGCAAAAGGCTCAGCTTAGTGTGCCTCATTTCCTCCAAGTTAACTGGAATTTAGTATTTAATTTTTTCTTCTGATCAAAACCTGCTTACAGTAAAACGAATCTTCAGTGTGTGTAGCTGTTCTGATACATGCATGCACCTGTGTCACTGAAAAGGTGCCTTTGATTTTAGTCTTATCCTTGGAAGTTACATCTTTTGCTTTTCTTTTTAGCTGTGTACTCAGGCAACTTGTACTTCAGTTTCTCCAGACACTACACAGAGGGGTCTCTGGGGCAGTTCAGCAGAACCGTGGCAGGGGTGCCTCTGTGCGGGCCCAGGAGTCTAGGAGCTTGTGTGATGCTGACCGTGGCTGGACCCCTGGTGGGTGTTCGCCAAGCCAGCCCTAAGTTGTTGTGCATGACAAGGGGTGACAGGCTCCAAATGGAGACTTCAGGGTTGTCTGTGCTCAGCCCACCCCTGTCAGACCAGTACACATGCTTTGAGCTGTTTGCGGGCCGGGGGTGGAGATGTGCCTAGAACTCCGGGTCTCTGTCTGCCCCCAGGACCTGGCCTGCCTTTAGCACATGCTTGGCCAGGGCTGAGAAGGACACCACCCGCTCTGAGCAAACCTGCCTGCTTCCCTCCCAGGGGCAGCCCCTGCCTGGAACCTTGTGCTGGGAGAGGGCACCCAGGTGTGCCCGCGGGGCCGTGGGAGGGTGGTTCTGTGGGGTCTGGCCTGAGTGTCTCAGTCTGCAAGGTGTGCTGTAGGCCTGGGAGGTCTAGACAGGCTGTCCGTCGTATGGGGGGGCTCCTAGGCAAGAGTGAGGGGCGGTGGAGGCTCAGGTCTCACCTCTTGGTCTGCTACTGATGCCGATCCTATTGTGACTTCTGGGCTGAGCACCGCCTGTGGCAGCTCCTTGGGCTGCGTGCTGAGAGCAGGGCCAAGTACCTGCTGTCTTCCAGCCGCTGCAGTCCCCTTGGCCCGGGTCCCCTCAGGCTTGTGTCCTGTCCGTACAGTGCTCCCGGGCAGGACTCTTCCTTCCTCGAGTGTGGGGGCAGAGAGCGGGGAGGGGGCGGTGTTTGGAAAAAACAAGTCTGTACTGGGTTAAATGGTCATTTGGAAGGACGTCATTTTTGCCTCACCAAATGTGTATTTGCGATTTAAAATACTTTTTATTTGTTCTTATCAAAATCACCTGCTGCTGCTGCTGCTGCTAAGTCACTGCGGTCGTGTCCGACTCTGTGAGCCCGCAGAGGGAAGCCGATGTTGCTGACGCTCTGTGCGGTGCGGTTGTCTGTCCCGCCAGCCTCCCCCAGGAAAGGCCGCTTCTAGCTGTCTCAATCTCCTGTGTGCAACTGCGGCCCTTGCTGTGTCAGGATTCTTCTGTCTCAGTTTTGTTTTGACTTACCGCTGCAGAAAATGCCCTGCTTGCCTCACCATGCTGCTCCTCTCATCCCACCTTCTGGGCGTTGTTGGCAGCTGAGCCTGTGGAGCCTAGAGGTGACTTTCTTTTTCGTTTGCCCTGGAGTTGCCTCATTTTTGGTTGCTTAGTTTTCTGTGCGTGGCATGCACTGCTGCCCTTGTCTAGTATTCGGTGAGTCGGAAGTGACTTCTGGGTCCCCAGGTTCTGTCCCCCCGTGAACTTCTGGGCCACACGGTCCAGCCCCCGTCCCGGGGGTGCTTTCTTCCTTCCTGGGCAGAGCTCCCACCTCCTCTCTTGATCTGCCTGTTCAGGTGAAGCAGATCCTCTGTTGCTTCCTGAGAAGTGTGCAGAGAGATTGGGTTTTGAAACCTTACAGATCTAGAATTGTCTTTATTCTGCATTCCCTTTATCTTTCTATTGTACTTTTAAGGAGATTTTGTTAACTTTAGTTTCCAGATCTTCCATTGAAATTTTAATTTCTATCAACATTTTTTTCCGTGGAAGTCTAGTTGACTTACAGTGTTGTTTTAATTTCACACATACAGCAAACTGATTCAGCTATACGTGTGTATATATATATTTCAGATTCTTTTCCATAATGGTTTATTACAGGTTATTGAATGTACTTCCCTGTGCTATAGAGTAGGTCCTTGTTTGTTTCCTATTTAAATATGTTGTTGTTCAGTTGCTGAGTCATATCCGACTCTTTGTGACCCCATGGACTGCAGCACACCAGGATCCTCTGTCCTCCGCTGTCTCCCGGAGTCTGCTCAAGTTCATGTCCATTGAGTCAGTGGTGCCATCCAACCATCTCATCCTCTGCCGCCCCCTTCTCCTCTTGCCCTCAGTCTTTCCCAGCATCAGGGTCTTTTCCAGTGAGTCAGCTCTTTGCATCAGGTGGCCAAAGTATTGGAGCTTCAGCTTCAGCATCAGTCCTTCCAGTGAATATTAAGGGTTGATTTTCTTTAGGAGTGACTGGTTGGATCTCCTTGCAGTCCAAGGGACTCTCAAGAGTCTTCTCCAACACCACAGTTCAAAAGCATCAATTTTTTGGTGCTCAGCCTTCTTTATGGTTCAACTCTCACATCCGTGCATGACTGCTGGAAAACCATAGCTTTGACTATACGGACCTTTGTTGGCAAAGTGATATCTCTCTGGTTTTTTTTCACGGAGCAAGTGTCTTTTAATTTCATGGCTGTAGTCACTGTCCACAGTGATTTTGGAGCCCAAGGAAATAAAATCTACCACTGCTTCCACTTTTCCGCCCATCTATTTACCATGAAGTGATGGGACCAAAAGCCATGATCTTAATTTTTTGAGTGTTGAGTTTTAAGCCAGCTTTTTGACTCTCCTCTTTCATGCTCATCAAGAGGCTCATTAGTATCTCTTCACTTTCTGTCATTAAGAGTGCTATCATCTACATATCTGAGGCTACTGATATTTCTCCCAGAAATCCTGAGTCCTACTTTTGGTTCTTGCAGTCCAGCATTTCAAATGATGTACTCTACATATAAGTTAAATAAGTAGGGTGACAGTATATAGACTTGAGATACTCCTGTCCCGATTTGGAACCAGTGCATCGTTCCATGTTCGGTTCTAACTATTGCTTTTTGACCTGCATGCAGATTTCTCAGGAGGCAGGTATGGTGGTCTGGTATTACCATCTCTCTAAGAATTTTCCACAGTTTGTTGTGATCCACACAGTCGAAGGCTTTAGCATAGTCAGTGAAGCAGAAGTAGATGTTTTTCTGGAACTTTCTTGCTTTCTCCATTATCCACTGAATGTTGGCAATTTAATCTCTGGTTCCTCTGCCTTTGAAACCCAGCTTGAACATCTAGAAGTTCTCAGTTCACATACTGCTGAAGCCTGGCTTGAAGAATTTTGAGCATAATTTTGTTAGCATGTGAAATGAGCGCAATTGCAAGGTACTTTGAACATTTTTTGACATTGCCTTTCTTTGGGATTCAAATGAAAACTGACCTTTTCCAGTCCTGTGGTCACTGTTGAGTTTTCCAAACTTGCTGGCATATTGAGTGCAGCACTTTCACAGCATCATCGTTTAGAACTTGAAATAGCTCAGCTGGAATTCCATCACCTCCACCAGCTTTGCTCATAGTAGTGCTGCCGAAGGCCCACTTGACCGCACACTCTATGATGTCCAGCTCTAGGTGAGTGACCACACCACTGTTGATCTGGGTTATTAAGACTTTTTCTTATATAGTTCTTCTGTGTGTTCTTGCCACCTTTTCTTAATCTTTTCTGCTTCTTTTAGGTCTTTACTGTTTCTGTCCTTTATTGTACCCATCTTTGCATGAAATGTTCTCTTGGTGTGTCTAATTTTCTTGAAGAGATCTCTAGTCTTTCCCATTCTATTGTTTTCCTCTATTTCTTTGCATTGATCACTGAGGAAGGCTTTCTGATCTCTCCTTGCTATTCTTTGGAACTCTGCATTCAGATGGGTGTATCTCTCCTTTTCTCCTTTGCCTTTCGCTTCTTTTCTTTTCTTAGCCATTTGTATACTCTCCTCAGACAACCACTTTGCCTTCTTGCATTTTTTTTTATTTGCAATGGTTCTGGTCACTGCCTCCTGTTCAGTTCAGTTCAGTTCAGTCACTCAGTCGTGTCTGACTCTTTGCGACCCCATGGACTGCAGCACGCCAGGCCTCCCTGTCCATCACCGTCTCCCGGAGCTTGCTCAAACTCAAGTCCATTGAGTCGGTGATGCCGTCCAACCATCTCACCCTCTGTCGTCCCCTTCTCCTCCTGCCCTTAATCTTTCCCAGCATCAGGGTCTTTTCAAATGAGTCAGCTCTTTGCATCAAAGTATTGGAGTTTCAGCTTGAACACCCGTCCTTCCAGTGAACACCCAGGACTGATCTCCTTTAGGATGGACAATGTCACGAACCTCCCCATAGTCCTTCAGGCACTCTGTCTACCAGATCTAACCCTTGAATCTATTCGTCACCTCCACTGTACAGTCATAAGGGATTTGGTTTAGATCATACCTGAATGCTAGTGATTTTCCCTACTTTTTTCAATGTAAGCCTGAATTTTGCAATAAGGATTCATGATCTGAGCTACAGTCAGCTCCCGGTCTTGTTTTTACTGACTGACTGTATACAGCTTCTCCATCTTCAGCTGCAGAGGATGTAATCAGTCTGATTTCAGTATTGACCATCTGGTGATATCCATGTGTAGAGTCATCTCTCAGGTTGTTGGGAAAGGATTTGTTATGACCAGTGTGTTCTCCTGATCAAACTTGTTAACCTTTGCCCTGCTTCATTTTGTACTCCAAGGCCAAACTTGCCTGTTATTCCAGATATCTCTTGACTTCCTACTTTTGCATTCCAATCCTCTGTGACGAAAAGGAAATCTCTTTTTTTTGGTGTTAATTCTAGAAGGTCTTGTAGGCCTTTGTAGAACTGGTCAGTTGCAGCTTCTTTGGCATCAGTGGTTAGGGTATAGACTTGGATTACTGTGGTGTTGAGTGGTTTGCTTTGAAAACAAACAATCATTCTGTGGTATTTCACATACAGCAGTATGTATGTGTTAATCCCAAACTCCTCATCCCTCTCCCTTCTCCCTGGGGTAATGGTAAGTTTGTTTTCCATGCCTGTGAGTCTGTTTCTGTTTGTAAGTAAGTCCATTTGTATCATGTTTTAGATTTCACGGATAAGTGATGCCATGTGATATTTGTCTTCCCCCTCTGACTTCCTTCACTCAGAATGGTAATCTCTGGGTTCACCTGTGTTGCTGCTAATGGCGTCATTCTGGTTTTCTCATGACTGAGGAATATTCTGTTTGTGTGTGTGTGCGCACTGTGCACCACACCTTCTTTAACCGTTCATCTGTTGGTGGACATTTAGGTTTCCCGTGTCTTGGCCTTTGTGAACAGTGCTGCTGTGAACATTGGGGTGTGTGTGTCTTTGCTAACCAGAGTTACCTCCGGAAATTTGGCCAAGAGTGGGATTGCTGGATCATATGGCAGCTCTATTTTTAGTTTTTAAGGAACCTCCATATGGTTCTCCATAGTGGCTGCACATTTACATTCCCACCAACAGTGTAGGAGGCTTCCCTTTTCTCCTGTCATCATGTTTCTTATTTCGAGAGCTCTTTTTCCTATTTTTTTATGGATGAAGTAAGACGAGATTTTCTTTGCTCCCTATGTCACCTCTGATTAATCTGAGTTTCTAGTCTCTGCTTATTGGCTTCCACCTCTCCGATCTGGGCCTGTCATGTTACCGACAGTCCAGTTGTGTGCAAGGGAAACCCACGTCTGGCCTGGCCGCACAGCCCGTGCCTGTGAGCTGTGTAGACGTGGGTGCTCGTTTGTCTTGTGCCTGGGGTTTTGCACCTTTTACACACTTTCCTCCAATCCCACCTACCCCATTGTTTTAATTTTCACAAATTTGTTTTGAAATATTTCAGATATACAGAAAAGCACAGCGTAGGAAGCAAACGTGCCAGCTGTTAGCCAGGTGAGACAGTGATGACCCTGTAACTCGGGCTCGCTGGAAGCTCTTAGTACCCTTCCGCTTCTCTCCACCCTTTCCTGGGAGGCAGCCGCTTTTCTGGCTTTTCTCTGATATTCTGCGAAGCGCGGTGTAACCGCTGTGGCTCACTCCTCCGTGGTGTCGTGCTCTGCAGGGCTCCGCAGCTCCCTGGTGTGTGGGGGTTCCCGGCGTAAATCCCTCCGTGGAGACGTGTTGTTCCAGTTCCGTTGTCTGCTCACTACCCTTTGATCTACTCATTGTTCACTGCCAAGTTGTGATTGTTTTCTGTGGTGGCCAGGGCCACAGAAAACATTCGTAGACATGTGCAGGTGTGTGCCAGGCCCGTGCACACCCCTGCAGCTGTCTCACCTGTGCTTTTAAAGTTTCTTGGTGAGGTTGAGGGCATTGTTTTCCTAAGTAAGCCAGTCTGCTTGAGCTGTTTTTAGTGTCAGCTGTTGAGTTGTCATTTTCTCTTCCCACCCTGCCTCTTAACAAAGAGACATACTCACAGACATAGACACACACACACGTCCTCCCCGATGCCGGAACTGATGCGAGTTGCTATCTGTTAGGGCTTGTGGGGTGGGGTTGTGGGGACGTCCCTCCCGTTTCTCCCGGGGTCTCTTGGCTGCTTGGCTCCCTGGTGAGTGCGAGGCATGCTGCCAACACAGGTCTTGTGGAGCTGGCCTGGGAACGCAGCGAGGTCATGTCTGAGAGAGACCCTCACCCCTGTCAGCCCACGAGGAGGGCGCCCGCTCCCCGCAGAGCAGCCAGTGGCGCCTGCGCGTCAAGGGGCCGAGCCTGACCTGGCTTGGCCTCTGCCTCTGCCTCCCGGGGCCTCTGGCGCTGGCCCCCAGGTCCTGTGCTGGACGCCTGGCAGGTGGCTGCTCGGTGTTGTTGGGGCTCCTACATCTTGTGGTGTGGTCGTGGATCTTTTTGGGTCAGCCTCCTCTCTCTTTTTCTTATTGTTTTGAACTCTTTTTTTGGTTTTTGTAGGTGTTTAAAAATTCAGGTGCAGTTAGTTGGTTTACAGTGTTGTATTAGCTTTAGCTGTGCAGCACGGTGACTCAGTCATGCTTCTGTGTCTGTGTCACTGTCCCCTTTTAGACGCCCTTTCCTTCAGCCTTCTGAGCACTGTCCCTGTGCCACAGAGCAGGACATTGTTTTGTCTGTTTTATACACAGGGGTGTGTCCATGTTCATCCCAAACCCTGCTTTATCCCTCCCTCTGTTTCCTCTTTTAGAATCGCAAGTTTGTTTTCTGTGAGTGTGTTTCTGTTTTTTAAACAAGTTCATTTGTATCATTCAGAAAAAAATTATATATTCACATGACAGATTCCATGATATTTGTCTTCGACTCACTTTACTTAGTGACCCTGGCGAATCCATGTTGCTGCAGGTGGCATTGCTTCGTTCCTTTGTTGTGGTTGAGCTGCATTCCCCGTGGGCTTCCCAGGTGGCTCAGTGATAAAGAATCAGCCTGCCAAGCAGGAGACACAGGTTCGCTTCCTGGTCTGGGAAAGTCCTCTGGACAAGGATATGGCAACTCACTCTGGTATTCTTGCCTGGGAAATCCCATGGACAGAGGAACCTGGCAGACTACACTCCATGGGTCTCAAAGAGTTGGACACGCCCTAGTGACTAAACAGCAACCGTGCCCCATCCTGTACACGCACCGCACGTCGTCTTTATCCGTTCGTTTGTTGGTGGACACTTAGGTTGCTTCTGTGGCCTGGCTGTTGTGAATAGTAGTGCTGTGAACGTTGGGGTGCATGTATCTTTTTGAGCTTTGGCTTCTCTGCGTTCATACAGGGACAGCCTTCTCTGTATAAAGGATCTGAAGCAGGCAGAAAGGACTTAAAGGCTGAAGTGATACAACTAAGCCCACAACACACCGAGGACCCCTTGAGCCAGAGCCCAGTGTTCCCAACCAACAGGGCTGTTTGGAGGAAGGGGCATTTTCCATGTTCACTCATGGACAGTCAGGTCAGGAGACTGGACCTCCACTAGGTTTTACCTGTGTGAGTGCTTTTTTGCAGGGCCTTGCATACACGTAAAGCAGGGCTGTCTAACAGCAGCAGCGGTGAGCCTCGCCACACAGGGGAGCCGCTCTCTGGCAGTTTATTAGGCGTCTTCATTCTGGCTTTCAAAGAAGAGAGACACTGAGATTTTATTTTTAATAAGAATGAAATAGAATTCCAGTTCTGCTGTGGCAGAGTGATGCTACCATAGCCTCTCTCTCCTGCTGATTACAACAGAAGCTCTGGGTAGAAAAAGCAGTTCCCCAGGAACCTGAAAATGAAAGTGGGTAGATCGCAGGTGGGAACTGAAAACAGGAAAAGCAGCCCAAGGACGGTCAGTTCCCTGGGTCTCCTCTTTTCTCTCAGTGCTCTGCCTCAGGGCAGCCCGCTCATGTGCTCTCTCAGTCTGGGAGAGAGAGTGCAAGGGTCTTGAGAGTCTCAGGGCAGACAGAGAGCAGCATGGCACAGGCCAGCACGGCCATGAGAACCAGGCTAAGATGCAGCCTCAGCCCTGGTCTCAGACTGAGGGGCATTGGTGCCAGCAGAGCCGAGCACTTGAGGCGTCACCCGAAAGTCAGAGATGCTGGCACCCAGCCCCACACGGCAGTGGGATGGGGCGGGGAGTGAGACAGAGCTTGTGGTTTGAACCCAGCCAGCTTGATAACTTGCTAAAACATTCAACATTCCCCAGAAAATTGGAGCCTAACCCTATACATCAGTAATAGTGTTGAATGCATCAATTGAATGGTGGTCAGTTTAGATAGAAATACTAATATCCAGCTACATGCTGGCTTCATAAAACTACTATAGCTCGAAAGACTTAGGTAGGTTGAAAAGAAAAGAATATGATAGACTCTGTCATGAAAACTCAAAACCGAAAGACTGCATTAACGTTGGACAAAGTAGGCTTCAGACCGCAGACTGTGTGTGGGGTGAGGAACCCCACTCGTCAGGAGCAGCCCCACAGGTGTATCCTCCCAAGAGTGGGATTGCAGAGGCGGAGCAGAGACTTACAGATGTGAAGGGGGCAATGGGTCTCTAGCTGTGGCTGACGACCCCACTCTTTCAGCCATCAGTAGGGCCGGCAGACAAAGTCTACGGAGGTGCAGAAACTAACCAGCACCATCAGCCTCCTTGCGCAGTTAACTCAGCGGGCATTTACTGAACACTCATGCCAACAGTAGCAAGTACATTCCCTTCATGTGGACATGGGGCACTCACAGTGCATACTGTTAACATATTCTGGGTCATAAAGCAAATGGTAGTAAATGTCAGCAAACTTGGAAAACAGCAGTGGCCAAAGGACTGGAGTCATTCCAGTCGCAAAGACAGGCGACGCCGGAGAACGCTCAGCCTTCTCTGCAGCTGTGCTTGTTCCACACGCCAGGAGGGTCACGCTCAAAGTCCTCTGAGCCAGGCTTCAGCAGTGCATGAACTGAGCACTTCCAGGTGTACAAGCTTTACTTAGAAAAGACAGAGGAACTAGAGATTAAATTGCCAAAAAGGGAATTCCAGAAAAGCATCTACTTCTGCTTCATTGACCATGCTAAAGCTTTGACTATGTGGATCACAAAAAACTGTGGAAAAATTCTTAGGTATGAATACCAGACTACCTTACCTGCCTTCTGAGAAACCTGTGTGCAGGTCCAAAAGCAACAGTTAGAACCTGACATGGAACAACAGACTGGTTCCAAATTGGGAAAGGAGTATATCACGGCTATATGTTGTCACCCTGCTTATTTAGCTTATATGCAGAGTACATCATGTGAAATGCTGGGCTGGATGAATCACAAGCTGGAATCAAGATTGCTGGGAGAAATACTACCAGTCTCAGATACACAGATGACACCATTCAAATAGCAGAAAGTGAGGAGGAACTAAAGAGCCTCTTGATGAAAGTGAAACAGGAGAGTGAAAAAGCTGGCTTAAAACTCAACATTCAGAAAACTAAGATCATGGCATCTGGTCCCATCACTTCATGGCAAATAGAAGGGGAAAAGTGGAAGCAGTGACACATTTTCTTCTTTTGGGCTCCAAAATCACTGTGGACGGTGACTGCAGCCATGAAATTAAAAGACACTTGCTCCTTGGAAGGAAAGCTATGACAAACCTAGACAGCGTATTAAAAAGCAGAGACATCACTTTGCTAACAAAGGACCGTATAATGAAAACTATGGTTTTTCCAGTGGTGATGTACCAATCTGGGCTTCCCTGATAGCTGGTAAAGAATCTGTCTGCAATGTAGGAGACCCCGGTTCAATTCCTGGGTCAGAAAGATTCCCTGGAGAAGGGAACAGCTATCCACTCCAGTATTCTGACGTGGAGAATTCCATGGACTACATAGTCCCTGGGGCCACAAAGAGTTGGACACGACTGAGCAACTTTCACTTTCATGTACCGATATGGGAATTGGTCCACAAAGAATGCTGAGTGCCAAAGAACCAATGCATCTGAACTGTGGTACTGGAGAAGACTTTTGAGAGCAAGTGTCTTGGATAGCAAGGAGTTCAAACTAGTCAATCCCAAAGGGAATCAACCTTGAGTATTCATTGGAAGGACTGTTGCTGAACCTGAAGCTTCGATACTTTGGCCACCTGATGCAAAGAGCTGACTCACTGGAAAAGACCCTGATGCTGAGAAAGATTGGGGGCAGGAGGAGAAGGGGACGACAGAGGATGAGATGGTTGGATGGCATCAACGGACTTGACTGACTGAATGGACTTGAGTTTGAGCAAACTGCAGGAGATAGTGAAGGACAGGGAAGCCAGGCAGGCTGCAGTCCATGGGGTTGCAGAGTATTGGAACTTCAGCATCAGTCCTTCCAATGAATATTCAGGGTTGATCTCCTTTAGGATTGACTGGTTTGATCTCCGTCCAGTCCAAGGGACTCTCGAGAGTCTTTTCCAGCACCACAGTTGGAAAGCATCAGTTCTTCCGTGCTCAGCCCTTATGGCCGGAGGATAGGTAGAGGCAAATTCCCGTCCAAGATGTAGGCAGAGACCTCGTCCTCTTTCGGGTAATCGACATGGCGGTAGGTGTGAGCGCCCCCTTACAGGCCAGCCCCCACTCCAGCTCCAGCTTTAGCTGAGGTTTTGGTAAATAATTCCACAATATTTAGCAAGGAAAATGAAAACTTTGTTCACACAAAACCCGGTATGGAAATATTTATATTAGTTTTATCTGTAATTGCCAATACTGGGAACAACTCAACTGTCCTTCACCTGCTGGATGCATAGCGCTTCCCAGGTGGCTCAGTGGGTAAACAGTCTGCCTGTAAAGTAAGAGATGCACGCAGATGTGAGTTTGATTTCCAGTTCAGGAAGATCCCCTGTAGGAGGACGTGGTAGTCCACTCCAGTATTCTTGCCTGCAGAATCCTATGGACAGAGAACCTGGCGGGCTGTAGTCCATGAGGTTGCACAGAGTCAGACATGACTGAAGCGACTTAGCGTGTAAGCACGCATATGCTGGGCACATGAAATTGTGACGCATCCGTCAAACAGGCTGGTTCTCATCAACAAACAGCATAGACTCCTGGTATACCAACAGCATGATGACCCTCAAGTGTGTTATCTCAGTGGCAGGAACCTGGCCCTGTGTGATTCCGCTTATGTGGTACTTTGACAAAGGAAAACATCAGTTCAGGAAAACGCTGGTGGTTGCCTGGAAGCAGCACTCAAAGGAGAGGTAGTGGCAGGACTCAGAACTGTGAGCCAGAAAGGGCCGCGGCTGCCGCCTGGGAATGATGACAGACTGGGAAAGCCAGCTTTGCTGTCGAGCACCCGCCAGTTCCCAAGTGGCGCCCAGCCGGTCCTTGGCCACCTGGAGCTGCGCTAGTGGCCAGGCAGGGCTCAGCAGGCTTGTTGGGTGGGTGGTCCTGGCGCCAAGTGGCCTTGCCAGAGGCCTAGGAGAGCAGGGTGCTGAGAGCTGTGATGCTTGAGGCTGCACGAGGGCTGGGGGAGCCAGCCTCCGCAGTCTCAGGGCTGGCCGGTGCGGGCTGACCAGGGCTGTCATTGCAGGGCCACGCTGCGCCATACAAAACGGTGTCTGCCCGCGCTGCTGTCCCCTCCACCGTCCTCCGGCTCCCAGCTACGGCTTTTCAAGGAGTTTTTGAGAGATATCCTGAAACTCTGGTGAGGGTGGTGCAGGTGAGTCACTGCTCCAGGCAGTCAGTGGTGCACTGGCCGTCTCAGGGAGGGGCCCAGGGTCGAGGCCCTGAGTGTCTCATCATCGGCTTACTGAGCCCTGGGGCCACGAGGCATGTCCGCAGTAGTGGAAGTGACTTCACTGGCAGGACGGAGTGCTGGCGACATGGGGTTCAAGGTGGGTGTTGGAAGAACTAAGATGGTTTTTTTAAAACCTTGTAATACATATATTGCTGTAAAAATTAATATTGATAGCTTCAGTGAGGTCTTCAGACTGCCTACTCTGTCCCCAAAGAACTCTTGTTAGTATTAAATGTCTTGACTTGAAGTAATTTTAGAAACTTGTAGAAGCAATGGAGGTTCCTTCTGCCCTGTGCCCACACCTTGCGTGCGGGTTGGGTTGTCTCCACCGGGGGCTCTGCAGCCCACGAGGCCGGCGGGCTCAGCCCTTGGCAGGCCCGGCCCGCCCAGCTGGCCTGTCTCTCTCTCTGCAGATCATCATGGTGCGGCTGCAGAGGGTCACCTTTCTGGCTCTGCACAACTACCTGGGCCTGACTACGGAGCTCTTCAACCCGGTGAGTGCCGGCCCCCATAGTCCTCGGGACAGCCACTGCTGCAGGGGCGCCCCATGATCCTCGGGACAGCCACGGCTGCAGGGGCGCCCCATGATCCTTGGACAGCCGCTGCCACCCCAGGGGCACCCCATGGTCCTCGGGACAGCCACTGCTGTGGGGGTGCCCCATGGTCCTCGGGACAGCCGCTGCCACCCCAGGGGCACCCCATGGTCCTCGGGACAGCCACTGCTGCAGGGGTGCCCCATGATCCTTGGACAGCCGCTGCCACCCCAGGGGCACCCCATGGTCCTCGGGACAGCCACTGCTGCAGGGGCGCCCCATGATCCTTGGACAGCCGCTGCCACCCCAGGGGCACCCCATGGTCCTCGGGACAGCCACTGCTGCAGGGGCGCCCCATGATCCTTGGACAGCCACTGCTGCAGGGGCGCCCCATGATCCTTGGACAGCCGCTGCCACCCCAGGGGCACCCCATGGTCCTCGGGACAGCCACTGCTGCAGGGGCGCCCCATGATCCTTGGACAGCCACTGCTGCAGGGGCGCCCCATGATCCTTGGACAGCCGCTGCCACCCCAGGGGCACCCCATGGTCCTCGGGACAGCCACTGCTGCAGGGGCGCCCCATGATCCTTGGACAGCCGCTGCCACCCCAGGGGCACCCCATGGTCCTCGGGACAGCCACTGCTGCAGGGGCGCCCCATGATCCTTGGACAGCCACTGCTGCAGGGGCGCCCCATGATCCTTGGACAGCCGCTGCCACCCCAGGGGCACCCCATGGTCCTCGGGACAGCCACGGCTATGGGGGTGCCCCATGGTCCTCGGGACAGCCGCTGCCGCCCCAGGGGGTGCCCCATGATCCTTGGACAGCCGCTGCCACCCCAGGGGCACCCCATGATCCTCGGGACAGCCACGGCTGAGGGGGCACCCCATGGTCCTCGGGACAGCCACGGCTGTGGGGGTGCCCCATGGTCCTCGGGACAGCCGCTGCCGCCCCAGGGGGCACCCCATGGTCCTTGGGACAGCCGCTGCCACCCCGGGGGCGCCCCATGGTCCTCGGGACAGCCACGGCTGTGGGGGTGCCCCATGGTCCTCGGGACAGCCGCTGCCACCCCGGGGGCGCCCCATGATCCTCGGGACAGCCACGGCTGTGGGGGCGCCCCATGGTCCTCGGGCAGCCGCTGCCGCCCCAGGGGTGGGCCAGCAGACAGGCCGGGGCAGGGTCTCCTGGGGATCAGTGCTGAGCTGTCCCGCCTTTTGGGTCTCAGGGGCCTCCATGTGGTTCCCCTCCAGGAGGGCCTGTGGTTTGGCCAAACTCCGCTTCTCTGGTCCCCCTGCTCCGTGCACGTGGCTGCTCTCCTGGCCCCTCACCCGGCCTGTGCCGAGCCAACACCCAGCAGCGGAGCTGTGCCCCTGGCCTGCCCCTTGCCCTGGGCCCCTCCTGAGGGCACCTGGGGCAGCGTGCCCTGCCCTCGACCCTGCCTCAGTCCAGGCTAGTAGATTGAGCTGATGGCTGTGGGGTGGGAGAAGCCGCTTCACCCCCTCAGTTCTGGTGAGCAGTAGGCATGA
This sequence comes from Moschus berezovskii, assembly GCF_049115385.1. Taxonomy (NCBI): domain Eukaryota; kingdom Metazoa; phylum Chordata; class Mammalia; order Artiodactyla; family Moschidae; genus Moschus; species Moschus berezovskii. Next base: position 489,065 of record NC_142470.1, read on the forward strand.
CGTGGGGGCCAGGGGGGCCCAGAGCCTCGTGAGCCACACTCAGCAGGCCCTGCAGGCTGAGCGGGCGTTCACTCAGCCTCCACACCGCGCTTGGGTATGCCGCCAGTTCTCACGCCTGCCTTTGCTGACACTAGAGGGCGCATCCTACGTTATGTTTCATCTTAATGGAGTGTATTGGCCACTATTTAAACATGATGGAGTTGGCAAGACAACAGCAAGCTGGGCCTTCCTTGCCTTAAACCTTCCTCTTTCTGGGTCACCGGTGCCCTAGTTGGTCACTGCCTCCCTTCCAGTTGCCGAAGACTGGTGTCTCCCCGCTCGCAGGACCCAGGAGCTGGCCCAGGAGCGCTCCTGAGGCAGCCCTGCTTCTCCCCATCTCAGGAGAGCCAGGCCATCCCGCTCGTGTCTGTGGCCAGTGTGACTGCCGGGAAGGCCAAGAAGCCGACGTGCTGCAGTCTGGAGGAGCGGCCGGAGAGGCCACCTCGGCCCCAGGAGCCCTGCGGCCCAGGTTCTGCCCACCCCGGGGCCAACCTCCTACCCTTGGGTCACCAGCTGTGCCCTCCAACACACATCCTGCCACCCGCTCCTCCTGGGAGAGAACCAGCCAAGGGCAGGCCCCCAGCTTTGCCCTCTGCATGCACTGCTCTGAGCACTTGGGGAGCATCGGTTTGGGGAAGGAAGCTATTGACTCGGCTTGTCTCCTGGAGTCCCCTCTGGGATGACAGTGACGCACAGGCACACTGACTGCTCTGGGCCCTATCCGTTTATGAATGAGGAGCGGGGGCTGGTGGGGGCACCTAGCCAGGCTCTTTGGGGTGCTCAGAGCTGGGCGGCAGACCTGGGAGGGCAGCCAGGGCTGGCGCTCACTTGCCACTTGCCTGAGCAGGCGGGCATGGGTGATGGGCCAGACAGGTGCAGGTGATGAGCAGCTGGCCTGCGGGGGCAGGTGGCAGGGTCCGCCGGGGGCTGTCCCCAGGCCTCCAGTCATGTGGTCTGTGTGCTCTGGGAGCAGAGGCCTTGCCTCATGCTGGCTCCTCCCAGCAGATCGTGGGGGCAGCCGCGCCGCAGTCTGTGGGCCTCTGCCCAAGAGGAGCCACCCTGTCCTGCTGCCTTCTGTCCATGAAGAGGTGGTGGCCGAGCTCAGCCAGGCCCAGGCCGACATCGAGGCCTCTTCGGCTCCCGCAGGTAAAGGACCCTCTGACCTACCCAGACGGCCAGCACACTCTGGGTCCAGGGGCCCCTGTGCCTGCGTCCTGTCCTCCGTGGGAAGCCGCAGTGGCTCTGCATCCCTACCCCAGCCTCCGTGTCCAGGGTGTTTCCCTGGTTGGGCCCTGCACAGCCGTGCTGTAACTGCTGACTGCTGCCCTCCCTTTGCCCCTGAGCTGGGCTGTTCTAGCAGGCTGCTGCCTCCACTGTCTCCTTAGTACCCCAGCCATCGCCCAGCTTCCCTCCCCAGGAGGTGCCTGCACCTGCCCTCTCTGCTGTCTGCTTTGTCTTGTCGGGTTGCAGTTGCAGAGAGGGTTCGTTGTGACCTCCAGTCAGCAGTCAGCTCTCTTCCCTCTCCCGGGCACCTCCCTGACAGGGACCTTTGCTGCGACCTCAGCTGGCCGATGAGACCTGCCGTGTGTGCTTGCCCTCGGTGTGTCCCGGCCGTGGGACGCTGTTGGGGCCCCCGAGGACTGCTCTGTCTTGTCTTCACATGAGTTTCCTGGGTTGCTGGCAGGTTTAATCGTCTCCTGGTGTGTTGGAGAACTGTTTGGGTTCCCTCTTTAAGAACTGTCTGTTTATTTTCTTTGCCCATTTTCTGCAGGGTTTCCTGAGTTCGTTCTGTTGGTTTGCATAAATTTTTCGTATGCTCCAGATAGAGATCTCCCATCAGTTTTAATGTCCACATGCCTTCTCCCGGCCGCTGTTTCTGGGACACAACCCCTCGGTGTCCGTGTCTGGACCCCGCCGTGGCGCTGTGACTGTGCTCTGGGTCTCACTCGTCTCTCCTTCTTATTGGATGTAAACACGTTCTTCTGGATTCTTGTCTGGTGGCTTTTAAGGTTCACTTTCCGTGTGCAAGCCATTCTTTCCTCACGGTTCCCTCTTGCATTACACTTAGAACATTCGGCGTTTTCTTCCTCTGTCTAGTGGTAATATTCCCAGCACCATCCACAGAGCATTCTTTCACTTTTCTGTTGCGTTTTCCAGGGCTACCTTCATTCAGTAACACCTTTCTGTATCTACAAAGATTTTTTTTTAAGTGAATTTTCTTGAGGTAAAATTAACTTATCATAAAATTCACCCTTTTAATTATTTATTTTGGCCATGCCACATGGCTTGCAGGATCTTAGTTCCAAACCCAGGGAACTAAGGGGGTCTGAACCTGTACCCTCTGCAGTGGAAGCGTGGAGTCCTAACCACTGGAATGCCAGGGAAGTCCCAGACTTCACCCTTTTAAAGTATACAATTCAGTGGTTTTTAGTATTTTCACAAAGTTGAACATCAGCCTCCGCTACCTAATTCCAACACATTTTCGTCACCTGGTGGAGAAACCCCCAGCCCATCAGCCATCACTTCCCAACTCTTGGCCGCTTGCTGCCCACCTGCTTTTGTCTGTGGATCTGGCTGTCCTACCTGTTTCATTACTTAGAGCTACGAGGAATCTTTGTGTTCTGTTTGTGTATTTATCTGTTTTTTCACAAATAGCAAATTATTCTTTATTTTCATAAACTGTTTATGGTTGTGTAATGTGCATACAGAATGTGCAAGCCCTCGGGGACTCTGGATGAATTTGCATAAACTGAGCTCCGCTGTGAGGCCAGCACCCAGAAGGGATCCCGGTTGGGGACCCCGCAGCTTCTATCAGCAGTGGTGCTGTTATCATCCTGTGCCCTCACATTCCTCTGACCTCTGAACCCTGAGACTGGCTTTGAGTCTGGCTTCTGCTCAGCCTGGTGTTTGTGGCTTCAAAGTGCCGTGTGGCCACACACCATTCTTGGCGTGAAGCGTTGCCTCACTGTGAACACACATGGCACCCGTGTGTCTGTGGAACTGCCGAGTGACGAGGACATGTGTGCTGTGTTTAGCTTGGGAGATGCTTCCGGGGTTTCCTAGTACTCACCCGGTTTACACCCTCCCCGGCGTCACGAGCCTGTCTGGTTGCCCCATTCTGCATGCTCCAGGCCGTGGCTGCCTGCCGTGTGTGGCTGTTTGTATTTAAATTCCAGCAGGTCGGTTCGCAGCCCCACTCAGGTGCTCACTGGCCTCGCGTGTCGGAGAGTCAGCACACGGGCCAAGCCGCTGGGGCCGTGCAGCTCAGAGGCCCAAAGTGCCCAGGGAGTCTTCCACTCTGCTGTGGCCCCTCTGTGCCCTGCAGCCAGGCCTTGTTGTGGCTGTCGCTCCATCCTCCTGATGACTTGTGAACCTGAGGATCTTCCATCTCCTTGGGGAGAGGGTTTTTATTGCCTTTTGGCCTTTTTCAGTTAGTTTGCCTTTCATTTTCTTATTGATTTATATGAGTTCTTTAGATATCTTCTGTATGAGCTCTTTGTTGCATGTCTGTATTAAAAATATTTTCTGTTCACTTTTCACTCTCTTAATAGTATCTTTTGATGAATAGAAACCTTTTAAGAGTCCCATTAATCAAATTTTTTCTTTTGTGGTTAATATATTTTGTGTCCTGTCTAGGAAATCTCCCTGCAAGATTTGACATTTTATCTTTCATGTGAAAGTGAAAGTCACTCGTGTCCGACTCTCTGCGACCCCATGGAATTCTCCAGGCCAGAATACTGGAGTGGGTAGCTTTTCCCTTCTCCAGGGGATCTTCCCAACCCAGGGATCAAACCTAGGTCTCCCGATTGCAGGCGGATTCTTTACCAGCTGAGCCACAAGGAAAGCCTAAGGATACTGGAGTGCGTAGCCTATCCCTTCTCCAGCGAATCTTCCCAACCCAGGAATCAAACCGGGGTCTCCTGCGTTACAGGAGGATTCTTTACCAACTGAGCTATGAGGGAAGCCCTTTATCTTTCATACTCTTCTAGAATTGAATCTTTTGTCTGAAGTGGGTGGGGTTGGGATATATTTCTTCTATGTGTTATCCATTTGCTCCACCATATTAAAAACATGTTTAGTGATTTTTTTTCAGATAAATAACAGATAACTAAAAACAATAGCAATCCACATATAACAAAATCTGAGTGTGAAGCATCTAGCTCCATGAATATACCTAGTTAACATCCACACAGGGACAGACATACCTTTCCTCTGGTCTGTACAGATAATGCTATCTTAGAGGATGTGGTTCTGGCAAAAATCTGAGATATACTTAGTCACCCCTTGGCTTCCATAGGGGATTGGTTAAAGAACCTGCAGTGGGTACCAGACCCAAGTCCCTCACATGAAAGGGTGCAGTGCAGTCAGATGGCCCCTCAGATGGGCACTCAGGTTTCATATCCGTGGATTTAACCAACTGCAGATCGAATTCCATGAACTGGCAAGCTATATTCAACATTATAAATAGATTGTATAACAGCAGGTCAATGTAGAAATGTATGACTTTTCATATATGCATGTGTTTATCACGGGGAGCGTGGTTGAGTTTTATTTTTCAAATAGATACTGGCATCATAATGCTTTGACTTATTAATAATAAATAATAATATAATAGTACAGCATATTGGTATGTATATAATATTATGATAAAATACTACGAGTGCATAGTTTCTTAGGATGGACAAAAGTAGTTACTAACTGCTGTGTTTGTTTTAAAAATTTCAAAACCTTATTAATATAAGAAAATCTTTATACAGATTTAAATATCTTCCTATGAAACATAATGTTTAAAAAATTAGTGGATATCGGTCTTTGTAGGGGGCTTCCCTAGTGGCTTAGATGGTAAAGAATCTGCCTGCAATGCAGGAGACTCAGGTTCGATCCCTGGGTCAGGAAGATTCCCTGGAGAAGGGAATAGCTGGTTCCTGTTAATAATCCATTTTTTACTTTTTCATACGAGTACAAACTGCATTCACTTGTCCCGTGAAGGGCGGTATTGAGGCAGAGTTGCTCTCAAACCATAGGCAGACCCACAGCTGCTCCTTCCCGCCTCCCGGGTTCCACCGGCCCAGTGGGAGCAGCCGGCCTTGCTCCTCCCTCTCTGCCTGGGACTGGGCTTGGCCATCCTTTGCCTGTCATGCGGTTGTGACCGCAGCTTTCTGTGAGTGCCTGAGGCTGCTCTGTCTCTAGTGTCACCTACAGGTCTGTTCACTCAGCCAGCCCTGCCCTGGGTGGGTGCACAGGACCCGGTGTGTACAGGGCGCCAGCATGGTATCCTGAGTCTCCCCTCCGTTTGCAGGGGCCACAGCAGGTGCCACCTCAGACCTGAGGGTGGTGTGTGCCCGAGCCCGGGTCCTGCCGCACACAGAAGGGCGCCCCAGTGGTGCTGTGGCCAGCACGGTAGGCAGCTCCCCGCCCCGCCCCCACGCTGAAGCTCCCTGCGGGCCCGTGTTGGGTCAGGTCCCAGGCCGGCCAGCCACCTGCACCCTCCTGATCATGCTGCCTGTGTTTTTCTCCAGCCCAGGAAGAGTGTGGTTGTTGCAGAGACCCCACTGGCCGTCCTCCCCAACTCGGACGGTGCCTTGGACGAGTCTGTTGCCAGCAAGAAGACAGACTCCATCCTCAGAGCTGCCACACAGGACCTGCTCACCCTGATGAAGCTGGATGTGCGTGACCCCGCTGCCTCCTCTGGCTGGGGTTGGTAGGGGGGGCGTCTGCCTGTCCTGGAGACCCTGTCCTCAGAAGTCCCTCTTCTTCAGGCAGCTGTTCTAGGGTAGGGGTGGCCATGGCTACCCCTTCCCCCGGGCAGGGCTCAGGACGGCGTCCTGATTGTCCTGATGCTGGTGTTCCGCAGACCCCCTCCCAGGGCAGTCTGGGGTCCTTCCCCTCTAGGTGCCCACAGGGGACAGGACACCACTCAGGATGCTAACAAAGGGTTAAAAACGTGCCTTCATCACTTACATGTTTTTTATTTATCTTTTCCCTTCACATGAAAAGCTGTGCGTGCCTTGTAAACAGAAAAGCATGAAGCCACCTCGTCCCAGACTAGACTGTTAGTGCTCCCAGCCACAACCCCTCTTCCTCCCGGGGGACGGCTGCCCAGTGCCTGCATGTGCGCTGGGTAAGAGGGACTCGTCCTGTGTGTCGTCCAGGTCCGCTGCCTGGCCCAGAGGCTCCGTCCACACCAGTGTGGAGCTCAGTCACACGCGGGTCTGTGTCCCCTCTGAGCTGGTGGATGAGGGCTCTGTGCCAGCAGTCAGAATTTGGGGGCTTTTCCATCTTAGATAGAAGTGGGGGTGCGGGCTTGGCTTCTAGCGTTGATGCGGTCTCCTTGGTCGCTAGTGGGACTGAGTCTCTCATCTCTCTGCCTTTGCCTCTGGTGGGGGAGGCACCTTCTGCCCGTTTCTGTCTTTCACTTTCAGGCTTCTGGGGTTTCTTTCCAGTTTTGAACGAGAGTCCTGTGCTGCGTGGGTCTTGCACATGGTCGTCTTCTCTGGGATTTGCCTTTTTTGCCTTCTGAGTGGTCTTTCTGGTGGACGAAGTTTGTAATTATAACGCAGCAAGCATCGCTTTTTTTCTTTTATGGTTGGTGCTTTTTGTGCCTAAGAAGCACCTCCTCACTTTGGGTTCATGAATACTTTATATGCTGCTGTCTAAAAGCCTTACTGCTGCGCCTGTCTTAGGGTTAAAGCAGATGGGGTTAATTTTTGTGCGGGATGCAGGGAAGGACTGGACTGGTGTATTTTTGCTCATGACTACCTGGCTGGCTCAGAATCATGCTGTCTCCAGTGTCTGTCGGGATCTGGCCTGTCTGACTCCTCTGCGGTTTCTCTCTTACTTCCGGCGCCGTGCACGGCAGCGTAGCTCTGCATCCAGGCTGCCCTCCTTGAGCCCCAGAAAACAGGTACAGATGGGGCCTCCCACACCCCTCGGCTCATGGGGACTCCTTTCCTGGCCTCCCTGGGCAGGAACTGGGGGGTTTTCATGAAGGTTTTGTCATCTGCACTCGCACACAGCACAGCCTCCTGACTGGGTCAGCTTTCAGGCCAGCGCTGGGGTGCACAGGCACCTCCAGCTGACCAGTCCAGATGCTGCCGCGTGCCAGTTCTCGGGCGCGGGGAGCCTCCTTGCGTGCAGAGGGAGGCCAAGGCTGGTGCGCGGACTCCTTCCTCCTGGGGGACTCAGCCTCCTGAGGGACAGCTCGCGTCCCCTGGGCTGGGTGGGACTCGGCCTCCTGAGGGACAGCTCGCGTCCCCTGGGCTGGGTCTCCAGTTGCGAGTCAGCAGCAGCATGCTGCCTCCGGCCCGAGTATCTGCGGAGGAGGGCGTGCTCGTCTTCCCTCCTTTGAGGAGAGCTGTCTCCTTGTCGCTGTCAGGATAGGCTCTCTCGGATCGTGCAGTGCCACTTAGGCAGAACTGAGCGTGGGTTTCTTTTCATTCGTCTTGAACGAGACTCTGCGGGCTTCTTCAGTCTCTCTCAGTCATTGCTGGCAAATTATCAGCATTCTCTCTCCAAGTACCGCCTCTGTCCATTTCCTCTTTTCTCCCGCAGAGACGCGAATGAATGTGTGTTCTCATTTATTGATTATGAATCTTACCCTTTCTTCTGCTGCTGCTAAGTCACTTCAGTCGTGTCCGACTCTGTGCGACCCCACAGACGGCAGCCCACCAGGCTCCCCCGCCCCTGGGATTCTCCAGGCAAGAACACTGGAGTGGGTTCCATTTCCTTCTCTCTTGCGTGAAAGTGAAGTCACTCAGTCGTGTCTGTGACTCCTAGCAACCCCATGGACTGTAACCCACCAGGCTCCTCCGCCCATGGGATTTTCCAGGCTAGAGTACTGAGTGGGGTGCCATTGCCTTTTCTGCTTTCTTCTGCCTTTTCGTTATAAAACTCTTTGAAAGAAATAGAAATGGTGATGTTTTTATTTAAGTTCACTAATTCTTTTAACAGAAGCAGGTCTGCTGTTAAGCCTGGGATTGAATTCTTGAGTCTGGTTCTCCCCTGTTGCCATGCTGGCAGGCCTGCTTCTTGGGTCCGCTGCCGTGGGCCCAGCTGTCGCGTGCGTCACCCGTGTGCGTGCGTGCCACGTAGAGTCCCTCCCTCGGAGTCCCTCTGGCCCTCTGGCCCCTCTGGCCCTCTGGCCCTCTATCCCCTCTGGCCCTGGCTTGTGGTGTCTAACCTCTGACTGGGCCTGGTTGTCCTTGGTGACTGTGTGCTATGCATAGTGTTTATTTGTAGAAATTACATGAGACCAAAGGTGACATTATTTCCTTCAGAAAGGAGTTCTCTTTGCTTTTGCCAGAAATCTGGGCCAACTAGATGCCCCAAAGCTGCACTTCAGAATTCCTCAATTATGCTTAAAATTTTATTTATTATATCTAATCCATCAATAAAATTTTCAGATTATTTTAGTTGATATTTTCTCAGTCTCATTTTAATAATTTTAAGCAAACTTATTTTTATTATTTTATTTTTCATATTCAGTAATTGGTACATCCAGTTTATTTTTTATGTTCTTATTCATTATATAAAGCTTTAGACATGTAAGAAGGTAGTGCCTTACGCACCCCCATGTCCCAAGCAGTAACCCTCTGCTCACGGCTGCTCTTGTTACGGCTCTGTTCCTAACCCCTCCTCCAGTTATCTTCTGCCTGGAAAGTTTCAGACACTGGATCGTCCCATGTCACCCCTCTCTAAAGGTTGAGGACCCTGTTTCAAAACAGAGCCGTGATATCATTCTCACAATTCAAGTGTTGAAAAGGCCTCAAAACATAATCCACTCAACCAGTTTTCATGTTTCAACTGTCATCATGAAATGTCTTTTTTCCACTATTAAAATTTTTTTAAAGCAGATTTTATTTTTTAGAGAAGAGCAGTTTTAGGTTGACAAAATGAAGCAGGTGCAGAGGTTTCCCGTGTCCCTGCTGCCCGCCGGAGAGCACGCACCGCCTCCTCTATAATCACCAGCCGGAACACTCGTCACAGTTCGGGAGCCTGCCTGGAGGCATCCTCACCCAGAGCCCACAGTTTCCCACGGGGCTCACTCTGTGGTCATGCCTTCTGTGGCCTTGGACACTGCGGACTGACATGTGCCCACTGTTGTAGCTTCAAACGGAGCAGTTTCACTGCCCTAACGTCCCCCATGTTTTCCTGCTCATCCTCCTCACCAGCCTCCAGCAACTCCTGACCTTTTACTGATGCTGTCGTTCGGCCTTTTCCAGAATGTCGTAGAGTTGGAAGCGTACTGTGTATAGAGTATGTAGAGTCTGTCACCTTTTCAGATAGGCTTCTCTAACTCAGTAGTTTGCATTCAAGTTTCTTCCATGTCTTTTCATACCTCGATGGTTTATGTCTTTTTTTGTGCTTAATAACATTCCGTTGTCTGGAGGGACCAGAGGTTCTTTGTCCATTAATCAACTGGGGAACATCTTGCTTCCTTCTCACTTTTGGCAATTACGAACAAAGCTGCAATATGTGCCTGTGTAGACCTACGTTTTAAACTCATTTGGGTAGATACTAAGGGGATGTGGTGGCAGGATCATATGGTAAGAGTATATTAAATAGTTTTGTAAGAAACTGCCACACCATCTTCCAAACTGGCTGCACCATGTTTACGCTCCTGCCAGCAGTGAATGAGTGTCCCCGCTGGTCCACATCCTCACCAGCTTTTGGTGCTGTCACTGTTGCAGATCTTGGCCGATTCTAATAACCGTGTAGTGATATCTCACTGCTTTAATTTGCATCTCTCTGATGACATATGATGGGGAGTCTTTCCACATGCTCATTTGCCATTTGTGATCCTTTGGTGAGAGGTCTGTTAAGGTCTTTGGCCCCTTTTTGAAACATATTGTTCTTATTGTTGAGTTTTAAGTATTCTTTGTATTTTTAGATAAAAGTCCTTTATCAGACATGTCTTCTGCAAATGTTTTCTCCCAGTCTGTGGTTTGTCTTTTCATGGTGACCGTGTCTTTCACCAAGCAGAAGTTTTTAATTTTAATGAAGTCAGCTTATGAATTCTTTCATGGATCATGGCTTTGGTGTCACATATGTGTTGCTCATCACACAATCCCAGGTCATTTAGATTTTCTCCTGTGGTCATCTTTCTAGGATTTTTATAGCTTCACATTTTATATTTAGGTCTGTGATCCATTTTGAGTTAATTTTTTTTAAGAGTAAAAGGTCTGTGTCTGGACTGGTTTTTTGCGTGTGGATGTCCAGTTGTCCCAGTGCCGTCTGTTGACAAGACTTTCCTTCCTCCGTCTGACTGCTGCCTTAGCCCCTGCATCAGCGATCACTTGGTTGCACTCACTGGGGCTCTGTTTAGGGCTCTGTGCTTTGCCCCACTGGGCTCTGTCAGTATTTCTCCAACCCCCACAGCCTTGGTGGCTGTCGCTCTGCAGTGCGTCTTGTGGTTGGATAGTGCCAGCCCTCCAACTTCGTGTTGACTATTCTGGGTCTGTTGCCTCTCCATGTAAACCTTGAAATCAGTTTGTCAATATCCACAGTGTAACTTTTCCAGTGAGTTGGCTCTTTGCCTCAGGTGGTCTAAGTATTAGAACTTCAGCTTCAGCATCAGTCCTTCCAATGAATGTTCACAGTTGATTTCCTTTAGGATTGACTGGTTTGATCTCCTTGCTGTCCATGGGCGGGAGGAGAAGAGGGTGACAGAGGATGAGACGGTTGGATGGCATCACCGACTCAACGGACATGAGTTTGAGCAGGCTCTGGGAGATGGTGAAGGACAGGGAAGCCTGGCGTGCTGCAGCCCATGGGGTCCCAGAGTCGGACGTGACTGAGCGCCTGAACAGCAACAGTAGAATAACTTGCAGCGATTTTGGTTGAGGTGGCGTTGATCTGCGATCAGGTTGGAAGAACTGGCACCATGACAATACTGAGTCTTCTTTTCCATAAACATAAAATATTTTCCCAATAATTTGGTTATTCTTTGACTTCTTTCATTGAAGTTCTATAGTTTTCTTCATAGAGATCTTGTGCATACTTTGTTAGATTTACACTTAACTATTTCATTTTGAGGCACGCTAATATAAATGTTATTGTGTTTTTAATCTCAAATTCCACTTACCCATTGCTAGTATATAGGGAAACAATTGACTTTTGTGTGTTAACTTTGCATTCTGTAACCTTGCTAAAATTGCTTATTAGTTATAAAAATTTTTTGTTGTTGATTCTTTTTAAATTTTTTTCCTGTATACAATCACGTTATCCATGAGCAAAAACAGTTTTGTGTCTTCCTTACCAGTCCTTAAGCCTTTTATTTCCTTTTCTTGTGTTACAAGAAATGTATAATGTTGAAAAGGAGTGGTGAAAGAGGACATCCTTGCCTTATACCTGGTTTTAGTGGGAAGGCTTTGATGTGCTCACCAGTGAGTGTGATGTTAGCTGTAATTTTTTTGGTCGATATTCTTTATCAAGTTGAGGAAATTCTCCATTATAGCTTACTGAGAGTTCCTATCACGAATGAGTATTGCGTGTGTGCCTGCTCAGGCACTTCAGTCGTGTCTGACTCTGGGCGACCCTGTGGACTGTAGCCTGCCAGGCTCCTCTGTTCCCGGGATTCTCCAGGCAAGAATACTGGAGTGGGTTGCCATGCCCTCCTCCAGGGGATCTTCCCGACCCAGAGGTTGAACCCAAGTCTCTTATGTCTCCTGCGTTGGCAGGAGCGTCCTTTACCATGAGTGCCACCGTTTTGTCAAGTGCTTTTTCTGCATTTATTGATAGGATTATGTGATTTTTCTTCTTCAGTCTGTTGATGTGATGGATTAATTGATTTTTGGACGTTGAACCAGCCTTGTGTACCTGGGCTAAATCCTGCTTGGTTGTTGTGTGTAATTCTTTCTATATGTTGTTAGATTCAATGGTCTAAATGCTTTGCCGAGCATTTTTTAATCTATGTCCATGAGAGATATTGATCTGTGGTTTTCTTTTCTTGTAATGTCTTTGTCTGGTTTTTGTGTGAGGAACATGCTGGCCTCATAGAATAAGTTAAGTAGTATTCCTTCTGCTTCTGTTTTCTGAAAGAGTTTGCAGAGAACTGGTATAATTTCTTCCTTGAATATTTGGTAGAAGCTGCCAGTGAATCGTTCTGGGCCTAGTGCTTCCTGGTTTTGAAGGTTATGAATTATTGACTTAATTTCCTAGTAAATACAGGCCTGTTCAGGTTGTCTGTCTCTTCTTGTGTGAATTTTGGCAGATTGTATCTTTCGGAGAATTGGCTGATTTAATTTAGGTGGTCAGCTTTGTGGGCGTAGAGCTGCTGAAGTATGCCTTTACTATCCTGTTAACTCCCATGGCATCTGTAGTGATGGCTCCTCTTTTGTGTATGATGTTAACCGTTTGTTACCACTCTCTTTTTTTCTTGGTTAGCTGAGATAGAGATTTGCCAATGTTTTTTGGTCACACCACTTGGCATGTGGGATCTTAATTCCCCAGCCAGGGATCAAACCTGCACTGCCTACATTGCAGGGGCGGAATCTTAGTCACTAGAAGTTGGAGGCTTCAGACTCACAGGGAAGTTTGAGGCTTATCAATTTTATTGATCTTTTCAAAGAACTAGCTTTCAGTTTTGTTGATTTTTCTCTATTGATTCCCTGTTTGCAGTTTCATTGATTTCTGCTCTCATTTTTATTATTTCTTTTTTCTTCCTTACTTTGGATTTAATTTGCTTTTCTTTTTTTAGTTTCCTAAGGTGGAAGCTTAGATTATTGATGTTAGCTCTTCTTTTCTGGTCTGTGGTCAGTGCTGTAAATTTCTCTCTAAGTATTACTTTCACTGTATTGCACACACTAAGTTGTGTTTTCATTTCCATTTAGTTCGATATATTTTAAATTTCTCTTGAGAGTTATTCTGTGACCCGTGTGTTATTTAGAGGTGTGCTGTTTAATCTCCAAGTAATTGAGGATTGTCCAGCTGTCTTTCTGTAGTTGATTTCTAGCTTCATTCTCTTGTAGCCTAGGAGCAGGTAGTGTATGATTTCTGTTCTTTTAAATTTGTGAAGAAGTGGTTTGTGGCCAGACTGTAGTTTATGTTGGTGAATGTTCCGTGTGAGCTTGAGAAGACTGTGTCGTCTGCGTTTTCACGTGAATTAGCCTGACGACTGACGATGTTGTTGAGTCCAGCTACGCTCTGAGCAGCGTCTGCCTGCTGGACCTGCCTGTCTCTGACGGAACGCAGTGGAGTCTCCAGCTGTGAAGTGGGCTCGTCTGTTTTCCCTTACAGTGCTGTCAGTCGCTGCCGTGTGTGTTCTGAGGGTCTGTTGTGAAGCACTGATGCATTATGTATTGGATTGTTACACAGTGGAGACAGTGGCTTTATTTTCTTGGCTCCAAAATCACTGCAGATGGTGACTGCAGCCACGAAATTAAAAGATGCTTGCTCCTTGGAAGAAAAGCGACGGCCAACCTAGACAGCACATTAAAAAGCAGAGACATGACTTTGTCAGCAAAGGTCCATGTACTCAGAGCTGTGGTTTTTCCAGTGGTCACGTGCAGATGTGAGAGGTGGACCGTAAAGAAGACGGTGCTGAAGCACTGATGCTTTTGGACTGTGGTTGGAGAAGACTTGAGCGTCCCTTGGACTGCAAGCAGATCCAACCCGTCCACCCTAAAGGAGGTCAGTCCTGGGTGTTCACTGGAAGCACTGATGCTGAAGCTGAAGCTCCAATACTTGGGCAGCCTGATGTGAAGAGCTGACTCACTGGAAAAGACTCTGATGCTGGGAGGGATTGAAAGCGGGAGGAGACAGGGACGACAGAGGATGAGACGGTTGCGTGGCATCACCGACTCCATGGACATGAGTTTGAGCAAAATCTGGGAGAGAGTGAAGGACGGGGAAGCCTGGCGTGCTGCAGTCGTGGGCTCAGAAAGAGTTGGACGGGACTGAGTGACTGAGCAGCAACAACACTGGACTGTCCCGTCTTCTTGGAGAACTGACTCCTTTATCTGCTAATATAACACCCTTCCTTATCCCCCATAAGACTCCTTTTCTGAAGTCTGCATGTTCCTGTCTGAAGTTAAGGTAGCTCCTCCTGCTTTCTTCTGATCAGTGCTAGCGTGATGGATCTTTCCCTACCCACCTAATTTTTTTGTTTTGAATTTACTTACGTATTTGGCTGTCGGGTCTTACTTGTGGCAAGGTCATCGATCTTTGTTGTGGCACTTGGTGTCTTTAGTTGTGGCGTGTGAACTATTCGTTGCGGCGTGTGAGGTCTAGTTCCCTTACCAGGGGTTGGGACACAGCCCCTGCACTGGGAGCAGAGTCTTAGCCCCTGGTCCACCAGGTCAGTGTCCCCTGTCCATTTCACTTCAGTTCGGTCACTCAGTCATGTCCAACTCTCTGCGACCCCGTGGACTGCAGCACGCCAGGCCTCCCTGTCCATCACTAGCTCCCAGAGTTCACGCAAACTCACGTCCATTGAGTCAGTGATGCCATCCAGCCATCTCATCCTCTGTCGTCCCTGTCTCCTCCTGCCTTCAATCTTTCCCAGCATCAGGGCCTTTTCCAGTGAGTCAGCTCTTTGCATCAGGTGGCCGAAGTATTGGAGTTTCAGCTTCAACATCAATCCTTCCAGTGAACACTCAGGACTAATTTCCATTAGGATGGACTGGTTGAATCTCCTTGCAGTCCAAGGGACTCTCAAGAGTCTTCTCCAACACCACAGTTCAAAGACATCAGTTCTTTGGTGCTCAGCTTTCTTTATAGTCCAACTCTCACATCCGTACATGACTGCTGGAAAAACCATAGCTTTGACCAGAAGGACCTTTGTTGACAAAGTAATGTATCTGCTTTTTAATATGCTATCTAGGTTGGCCATAGCTTTTCTTCCAAGGAGCAAGTGTCTTTTAATTTCATGGCTGCAGCCACCATCTGCAGTGATTTTGGAGCCCCAAAACATACAGTCTTCTACTTTTTCCCCATCTATTTGCCGTGACGTGATGGGACCAGATGCCATGATCTTAGTTTTCTGAATGTTGAGTTTTAAGCCAACTTTTTCACTCTCCTCTTTCACTTTTAACAAGAGGCTCTTTAGTTCTTCACTTTCTGCCGTGAGGGTGGTGTCGTCTGCATATCTGAGGTTATTGATATTTCTCCCGGCAGTCTTGATTTCAGCTTGTGCTTCTTCCAGCCCAGCGTTTCTCATGGTATACTCTGCATATAAGTTAAATAAGCAGGGTGACAATATATAGCCTTCAGTTTAGTCGCTCAGTCGTGTCCGACTCTTTGCTTCCCCATGAATCACAGCACGCCAAGCCTCCCTGTCCATCACCAATTCCCAGAGTTCAGTCAAACTCATGTCCATCAAGTCGGTGATGCCACCCAGCCATCTCATTCTCTGTGTCCCCTTCTCCTCCCGCCCCCAATCCTTCCCAGCATCAGAGTCTTTTCCAGTGAATCAACTCGTCGCATGAGGTGGCCAAAGTATCAGAGTTTCAGCTTTAGCATCAGTCCTTCCGATGAACACCCAGGATTGATCTCCTTTAGAATGGACTGGTTGGATCTCCTTGCAGTATAAGGGACTCTCAAGAGTCTTCTCCAGCACCACAGTTCAAAAGCATCAATTCTTCGGCCATCAGCTTTCTTCACAGTCCAACTCTCACATCCATACATGACCACTGGAAAATCCATAGCCTTGACTAGACAGACCTTGGTTGGCAAAGTAATGTCTCTGCTTTTTAATATACTATCTAGGTTGGTCATAACTTTCCTTCCAAGGAGTAAGCGTCTTTTAATTTCATGGCTGCAGGCAGCATCCGCAGTGATTTTGGAGCCCCCAAAAATAAAGTCTGACACTGTTTCCACTGTTTCCCCATCTATTTCCCATGAAATGATGGGACCACATGCCATGATCTTTGTTTTCTGAATGTTGAGCTTCAAGCCAACCTTTTCACTCTCCTCTTTCACTTTCATCAAGAGGCTTTTTAGCCTTTACATACTCCTTTCCCTGTTTGGAACCAGTCTGTTGTTCCATGTCCAGTTCTGACTGTTGCTTCCTGACCTGCATACAGGTTTCTCAGGAGGCAGGTCAGGTGGTCTGGGATTCCCGTCTCTTTCAGAACGTTCCACAGTTTGTTGTGATCCACACAAAAGCTTTGGCGTAGTCAATGAAGCAGAAGGAGATGTTTTTCTGGAACTGTCTTGCATTTTCAATGATGCATCGGATGTTGGCAGTTTGATCTCTGGTTTCTCTGCCTTTTCTAAAACCAGCTTGAACATCTGGAAGTTCATGGTTCATGTATTATTGAAGCCTGGCTTGGAGAATTTTGAGCATGACTTTACTAGCATGTTATATGAGTGCAATTGTGTGGTAGTTTGAGCTTTCTTTGGCATTGCCTTTCTTTGGGATTGGAATGAAAAGTGACCTTTTCCAGTCCTGTGGCCATTGCTGAGTTTTCCAAATTTGCTGGCATATTGAGTGCAGCCCTTTCACAGCATCGTCTTTTAGTATTTGAAATACTTAGTTTTTCTTAAAGTTTTTCTTTGGATGTGGACCATTTTTTAAAGTCTTTATTGAATTTGTTACAATATTTCTTGTTTTATATTTTGCTTCTTTGACTGTGAGGCATGCGATAGAGTTGCAGATAAGAGCATGTAAGGGCCACGGGGCAGCTATTGAAGGCGCAGCACGCACAATGGGGTGCCAGGAGGAAAAGCGACTTTCACTTTCCCTGTGTCCACAGTGTTCAGCCAACCACAGATCATGCAGTATTATATGTATTTATTGAGAAAAATCCACGTATAAGTGGACCTGTGCTTTCAAAGCCATGTTGTTCAAGGGTCAGCTGTATAATGAACTAGTAAACATTAGTGTTTTCCTGAGTTATGTGAGCCATTCTGGCAAATTACAGTTATGGGAACTCCTGATTTGTTGCCAGATTGGACGGAAGTGCGGGCAACCTGAAGACCCTCTACTTGCGGTTGGTGTCTGAGGAGGGGGCAGTCTTGTGGGACTGAGCCCTTGACCTGTGGGTCTGGTGACAAATCCAGGTAGTCAGTGTCAGAGTTGAGTCTGGGACGCTTGGTGTCTGAGGAGTTGGAGGAGGATTTGGTGTCAGAGGTATTCAGTGTGCAGTGAGAAAGAGTTTCCCTTTTAAATGCTGCACTGCTTTGTGGGCAGTGTGAGTGTCTTATAATAACAGAATCGTCGCAGACTCTCCCTCCCGTCCCTGTGCGTGTCTGTACAAGCCACATCATCTGAAGCACTGTTGCTGGTGTTATTTTAAACAGACTTCCTGTGAGGTTGAGAACAATTCAGGTTCTTACTTTACCCTTACCTTTCCTCTCCCGGTGCTCCCCTTCTGTATGGTGTAGATCTGAGCTTATGACCTGCATCGTTTAATTTCTCTCTGAGGAGCTGCTTCCAGCATTTCTAGGTCTACAGGTGACACGTTCCCTCGATTTTTGTTTCTCTGAGAACATCTGTTTCTCCTTCACTTTTGAAGAACAGTTTCACAGGGCATAGGCTTCTACGTTGATGGGTGTTTCTCTCAGCACTCTGCTGCTCTCTTCCTGCCTGCATGGTTTCAGAAAAGTCTGCAGTAAGTCTTATTTTTGTTCCTCTGAAATCAGGTGCTACCTCTGGCTTCCTCCAGGGTTGTTTTCATCTTTGGTTTTCTGTAGTTTGAATATGAGATGCCCAGTGTCATTTTTTGACCTCGATCCTGGTTGGTGTTCTCTGAGCTTCCTGGATCTGTGGTTTGGCCTGACACTAATTTCATTCATTATTGCTTGAGAAATCTCTTCTGTTCCTTTCTTTTCCTTCTGGTATTCCCACCGTGCACATTGTACCTTTAGTCGCTCCCTGGCCCTTGCATGTTCTGTTCTGTGTTCATCAGTCGTTTTCCTGTTTGCTTTCCTGTTTGGAGTTTTCTGTTGATATGTCTTCGAGCTCAGATTCTTCCCTCAGCTGTGTCAAGGCTGCTGATAAGCTCCTCAGAAGCACCCTTTGATTCTCTCACAGTGGCTTGACCTCTAGTGTTTCCTTTTGTCCTTCCTTACAGTTTTCACGTCTCTTGTCTCAGTGCCCGTCTGTTTTTACACGCCATCTGCTTTTCCGTTAGAGCCTTGACATGTTAACGTCGTCATTTTAACCTCCAGCTGGATCCCGACATCCTTGCCATGTCTGATCCCGATGCTTGTTCTGACTCTTCACATTAGTTTTTGCCTTTTAGTGTGCCGTGTAATTGTTTCTTGGTAGAAGGCGTGATGTACCGGGCCTGCGGTGGCGAGGCGCTGAGGCGTGGGCCTCGACGAGGTCTCAGCCTTTAGTGTGTCTGTGCTTCCGGACTGTGACCTTCCTGCTGTGGGTCAGCTTTACTCCTGACCTCTCAGGGAGACAGGATGGTGGGAGTAGGCTGGAGTTGGCGTTTCTCTTCCCCCACCACCGGCAGTGAGACTCAGATGAACTCCAGCAGGTGAGGCTCTGCTTAACTAGTTTCCCCTGAGGGCAGGCCTTGTTGACCAGTTCACAGTGGTTCCTTTCCCCTCCCCTACTGGAGGCCCAAGGCGATTTTTCTCTGCTGTTTTTTGGAGAACCTGGTTGAGCTCCTGGAGGAGAACCTCACTAGGCTGAGGGCCTGTGACCTGTCCCTGGAGTTTTCATCTCTCAGACTTGTTCCTTGAGCCTCCACACTTGGGGCCTACGGAGGTTTCCCTCTGTGGGCTTCATTCCTGCACCCCCACCTCTCCACGGGGAGAGGCGAGCACTTCTCTTGTGGGTCTGAGAGCTGTTGACATTTCAGAGTTTTCAGCATCCCTTGTTAGGACCAGTGGAGTCTTCCCAGCTCCCTCCTTGCTGGACCAGAAACGGTGTGTCTTTGAGTCGTCTCCGGCCTCCTGTTCCTGCTGTGCGAGTCAGGGTCTGAGTGAGTCCACGTGTTGCTGGTGGCGCTTTGTTTCTTCAGTCTCTCTTGAAAAACAAAACACAACCAAATTTTATTATGAGAACATACGGGGCAGGGGAGAGGAAGGTGGGGACCCGCCGTCCTGCAGAGCTGATGAGCTCACGCAGGCCCGTCTGCCTCCAAGAGGCCTCCCTGTGCAGCCACGCCCAGCATCCCGTTTAGCAAGGCTTCAGTATTCCTCCCTAAAAGACACAGGCTGCTTTTAGACACAATGCAGTGCCCTGTCCCCACCCCCAAACTCAGCAGCAGTTCTTCAGTCTTCTCCTGTCCAGGTCGCTCTGGAGGTGCTGAGTGGTGGGGCTGGTGGGCCCTCAGGCCTCTTCTCTAAAGCCCCTGTTGTCCTTGACCCGGAGACTGCCTCGTCCTCGCGTCTGACGGCTGGGCCGGCCCGCCTGCAGCCTGGGAGCCGGGGCGCAGGTCTCGCTCTTGGGCGGGCGGCGCGCGGCGTCCGTCTTTCTCTGTGGGTGTCAGCTGGCAGCACCGATGCCTAGGCTTAGACTCCTGCCACCTTGGCTTTGCAGGGCCAGAACTGGTGATTTAAGTACCATACCTGTCCTCTTCCCCGGTGGCGCTAGTCGTAAAGAACCCGCCTGCCAATTCGGGAGACAGAAGAGATGCGGGTTCCATCCCCGGGTCGGGAAGATCCCCTGGAGGAGGGCATGGCAACCCACTCCAGTATTCTTGCCTGGAGAATCCCACGGACAGAGAAGCCTGACGGGCTCTGGTCCATAGGGTTGCACAGAGTCGGACACGACTGAAGTGACCCAGCACGCCCGCACGCCTCCTCAGAGGTGACTAGTGGGTTTCCTCGATGTGCCTGTCCTACCATCACTGTGAACTGTGAACACAGCTGGTGTTTCCATGCCCTTGGCACTCACTTCCCGGGCTTCCCTCCTCACAAGACCCTGGGTGTGCTCCTGGGTGTGCTGGGAAGCGTGCTGTGAAGAGCTCCTAGTGTTGCTAGTAGGGGAAAGGGCACCCGACCAGGACGCTTGCCAGTCCGACCTGCACCGTACAGTCAACAAGTCAGCTTTCTCACCACTTCTGTTTCCTGCTGTGTCACACTGACGTCTGTCTGTCCTGTGCCAGCGTTCCCAGCTTGTTGCCGATGCCGTCCTCCAGGTCTGTCTCCAGGGGTGGCCCTCCGAGCGCTGGCGATGCCCTGTGGCTGTGTCTCTGCCTGGGGGCCACGGGCGGCCTTCACGTGAGCTCGTCTCTGTGCTCCCCGTCCTGACTCTGTGTTTCCGTTTCTAGGACCCTTCTCTGTTAGATGGCCGGGTGACACTTCTCCACGTCCCAGGGGGCACGGTGGTGTTGAGGCAGGGAGACCAGGTGAGGGAAGGCGGGGTCTGCGAGAGTGGTCCGCCCAGGACCGGCGCCAGGTGGAGCTCAGAGCGGGCAGCCTCCGTGTGGCCCTCTAGGCCCGGTGGTCACATGACGTGCGGTCCACTGTTGCTGAGCGCGGACGGGCTCTTGCCCTCAGGCCTGTGCAGCATCTGCAGACCTTTTGGTGGTCAGTGAGCCCTCCCTCTTCCTCGGTGGCTTTGTCCAGCCCAGCATGGGCATGTCCATCTGCACAGCCACGTTGCTGTTACCAGTCTCACCCAGGAAGTCAGGTACAGGAGGAAGCACTGTGTTTGCTCAGTCCTCAAACCTAATATAGATGAAAAATGATTTTGTTTCTCATGAATGAACGTGGGGCTTCCCAGGTGAGGCTGGTAGCGAGGATCTGCCAGTGCAGCAGGTGCAAGAGACCTGGGTTCAGGCCCTGTGTCGGGAAGACGCCCTGGAGCAGGAAGTGGCAGCCGTTCCAGTGTTCTTGCCTATGGACAGAATGGCAACCATTCTTGCCAGTGTTCTTGCCTATGGACAGAATGGCAACCATTCTTGCCTGTGGAAAACCCTATGGACAGAGGAAGTTGGCGGGCTACAGTCCATGGGGCTGCAGAGAGTCGGACACGACTGAGTGAGCACAAACGCAGGCAGTTTCTGACCCTAGAGCCCTGCTCTGCCGGGCGCAGAGACCCTCTCTCCAGCCTCCTGTGGTGAGGGCCACCTTCCCCAGCCCTGCACTGGCTGGGAGCAGGAGTCCTTCGTCTGCTGGTCGAGCAGGCCGACCTGGGTCCCTGTCCTGTGCGGGCTTTCCCTGGAGCGCAGCCCCCCGGCCAGTGCTGAGGAGGCAGAGCGGCTCGCAGCCCCGGGGGGCTGGGTTGGGGGCAAGGAGAGGCAGCCTGGTGGGGACCCTCTGAGGCCTCTTCCCCTCCATTCTGTCCTTTCTCCTGTTCTCTGGGGATAGGACAGGGGAAAGGCCTGTCCTTTTCCTGAGGCAGGCAGGCTGCTGGCTGGCCTTCGGCCCCCGGCCATCGGGCGCTGTGGGATAGCCTGTCCTGGGCCTTCCACAGCACCCAGTACCCCCAAGAGGCTGCACTGGAGCGGGGGCCACCTCCATCTGCCCCCAGCCCCTAGAGCCCTGCAGGGCCTGGCACAGGCTGCTTTTCATTTTTTCCATTTCTGACACACTGACCCTTCTCTGCTCAGACCAGGGAGAGGGGTCCCACGGGGTGGGGTGAGCCGATGAGGGAGGGTCCTGACAGGGGTTGCATCAGACTGGTTTCACAGGCACATATGCAAATGCTGGGCCCTGAGAGCATGTGCTGTGTGCCAGGCTGGGGGGGTGGGCAGGGGTTGTACGCAGGCTTTAGCCACTTTCAGGGGCGAGCTCGTGTCTCTGCCTTGCGCAGTGCTGAGCTGCTGGCATGTTGGTGTGGAGCAACTCGATGTGTAGGTGCCTCCAGAGCTGGGCGACTGCCGTGGACAGAGATGCCGAGAGAGCTTGTGCCCTGCGGTTGGTGATGAGTGACAGGATATTCCCAGCTAGTCTGGGCCTAGGGCCAGTTACATGAGCTGTGCAGGGGAAGGTAGGGCGCCTGCCCACCGCTGGCCTGGGCTTGGGCGCTCTGCCAGCTGCACCAGCGCCTGTGTTTTGTCAGGACACGAGTATCCTCTTCGTGGTCTCGGGGCTGCTGCACGTGTACCAGCGGCAGATTGACAACAAGGAGGACACGTTCCTGTTCATGGCACGACCCGGTGAGATGGTGGGCCAGCTGGCGGTGCTCACGGGCGAGCCCCTAATCTTCACCATCAGGGCCAACCGGGACTGCAGCTTCCTGTCCATCTCCAAGGCGCACTTCTACGAGTGAGTGCCCTGCTGGCTCCCGCGCGGCCCTCTGAGCTGGTCTGGTGCCCATGCACGTCTCCGCCTGGGCCCGGGACTGCCTGTGATTGTGTCTGTGCCGTGTGCACATGTGTGCGTGTACTGTATGTCTGCGTGTGTCCGTGTGAGTGTCCGCATGTGTGCGCTCACAGTGGTGCCTTGGCTGACGTCCCGAGGGACCCTGTGCACTAGTCCCTTCCCTCTGGAGGTGAGGCTCATGTCAGCTGCTGTCCTGACATCCCCTGGGTTCCTCAGGTGCTCCCACACATCACCCGAAGCAGAACTTTACATTTCCCTGACCTGACCCTGCTCCTGCCTTAGTCGTCTCAGAGACTGGTGACTTCATCTGCCCATTGCTTGGCCAAGGCCCGAGCCCCCCCGGCCCCGCACTCTCTGTGGCCCAGTGCAGCCAGGAGCTGAGCACTCCCCCGGCGCTGCCCTCCAGAGGCCTCCAAACCATAGCGGGTACCTGCTTGGCTCTACACCCCCAGCCTGGTTCACACTGGCATCAGGAGACAGTGGCTGACGTTTCTGCTGGACCCAGTGGTTTCCGGGCTCCAGGCCTCCACAGTCTCTGTCACTGACCCCTCAGCCACGCCCTCCCCTGTGCGCCCCCACTGCTCTAGTCTTCCGGCTCATCCTGGGGGGCTGGGGTTTGGACCCACTGCGAGGACTGGGCCCTTATATGTGGCGTGTGCTCCGACACTGGGTGTTGGTGACCACTGTGGAGGGCCTCCAACAGCCCTCCCAGGTTTGCAGGCCACTGGGCATACCCAGGGGGCAGGGGAGCAGGTAGCTGACCAGGGTCTGCGTGCTGGCCTCACCCTTGGCTCAGTGGGCGTTGTGGTAAGGGGGGAGGGGGACACCTGCTGCCTGGAGCGAAGGGTGCCCGGCAGACCGCCCAGGGAGCTGGGGCAGGGATGACTCCGGGATGCCCGGCAGCATCATGCGGAGGCAGCCGGCCGTGGTCCTGAGCGTGGCGCACACCGTGGTGAGGCGGGTGTCGTCCTTCGTGCGGCAGATCGACTTTGCCCTGGACTGGATGGAGGTAGAGGCCGGCCGCGCCATATACAGGTGAGGCCCGCCTTCCGGGCCGCGGGCGCAGAGGAGGGCCGCTCTGCTCTGCCTCGGGGGTGACAAAGGCAGAGGCCTCGCGGCCGCCTCCTGGCTTCCGTGCCCACGCTGCCTCAGACGCGCTCCCTTTTCACCGGCACAGTGTTCCAGGGCCCAGCGGAGCCGCGTGGAGACAGCGTTCGCGAAGGTGTTTGTGTGCCGGGTGCGGGCTCGGATGGGCAGCCTCAGGCCCGTGTCCTAACGGCTGAGTGCAGGCGTCCACGCTTGCTGGGTCAGACCTGGCTTAGAGCTACCAGTTTTCATGGTTTTAAAAATGAAAACTAAGATAATTATTTAAAGTCGTTTATTTAAAAATCACAATAAACCCTTTACATGTAAGTATACATATTTTTTAATGGAAAATAACGATTTTCCAAAACAAAAAAATGTAGTGAGAAGAATAGAGTTTCCGTTTCGCTGCTTCGGGTGGCCAAGGGCTTCCGGGCAGGTGCCCGGTCCGCCCCCACAGCCTCTGTCCCGCAGGCAGGGGGACAAGTCCGACTGCACCTACATCGTGCTCAGCGGTCGCCTGCGGGCTGTGATCCAGAAGGACGACGGCAAGAAGCGCCTGGCGGGCGAGTACGGCCGCGGAGACCTCGTGGGCGTGGTAGGCCCGCCCCGCCTCCTCGCCCCGCCCCCGCCCTCCTCGCCCCGCCCCCGCCCCCGCCCTCCTCGCCCCGCCGCCCCGCCCCCGCCCGCCCTCCTCGCCCCGCCGCCCCGCGCCCGCCCCGCCCTCCTCGCCCCGCCCCCCGCCCGCCCCACCTCTACCCCTCCCTGCTTCATGGCCGCCCCTCCTCCCTTCCCGCCTACGCTCCGCCCCCTCCCTTCCCTGCTCCTCCTCCTACACCTCACGCTCATCCCCTCACACCCTTTCCCTTCCCGCCTTGGGCGCCCACCTGGGTAGAGGCATAGGCAGTAGAATAGCCCAGGAGTTGCCTCCCACAGGCCGCCTCCCAGGAGAGCAGGTCTAGGGTGGGTTCGGCAGCCACCTTTGAGACGGTGGTCCCTCTGAGACCCGGAGGCCTTCGTGGGAAGGATCTATGTGGGCTGCTGGTGGCAGGCCCACAGCTCTCACTGATGCCTCCTTCCCCAGCGCAGGGTGCTGGGTGAGCCCCGTTTCCTCCTGCTCTGGAGGGGTCGCTGGGACCCTGCTCTCAGGCCTGCCTCCCGGCCCTGGGTTCAGCCTGTGGCCATAGCACCAGCTCCCATCCCCAGGTGGAGACGCTCACCCGCCAGGCCAGGGCAACCACGGTGCATGCTATTCGGGACTCAGAGCTGGCCAAGCTTCCCGAAGGAGCCCTGAACTCCATCAAGCGCCAGTACCCGCAGGTGAGGGCTGTGAAGTTGTGAAGTCAGAATGCCAGAACCTGGTCAAGACCAAGACTGCTCCCATCAGGCAGGCTGCAGGAGGAGGGCCGGCCCCCACTTCCCCAGACAGCAGTCCCCACTGGCTTAAGGGCAGGACTGCAGTGCCTGGCAGTCAGCCAGGAGGCAGAATGAGGGCAGCCTGCCCTGCTTCTGAGTCACGAGTGTGTAGACAAGGAAGTGGAGGGCCTGCACCTTAGCGACTTGGAGGAAGAGACAGGGCGGCTACTGGAGAGTCAGGAGTGGCCACTCTGAAGCTCAGGCCTGATCCATCCCCGTGAGCCTGTGTGTGAACAAATGAAGCAGCCCCCAGGTTATTTATGAAGTTAATATGACTTTAATACCAAAACTTGATAAAAATAACAAAGAAAATGGATCATTGTTTTTAGTACCATAGTTATAGCAGATCAACTATTAATGCAATAAATATGTGTGATTAGGGTAAGCTGACAACAGCTTCTCTTTTCAAAAATGATTCTGTACAGCATGCAAGAGCCACAAAAGCATGTTTCCTGTACAGTACCTCTTCTGCCATCTTGCAAACTGTAGCAATTAAAAAACTTTCAACTCACTTTATCCTCATGCAAAAGCGCTTAGAAGTAAATTATACATATTTTGACATTTCAGCTTTGAGTCTGCAACTTAAAAAAATTAGAATTAATATAACCAAAATAGCATTATTATATTTAAAAGGTAATTATTCGTGGATATCATGTAATACCAGCCCATGTCTGGCCAGAACCAGCACTCAGCACCACACAGTGACTCTTGGCTCTGGGGAGGTCCCTCATGGTCTGCCTTTGGGGGTTGCGGCTTCCCCATTTGTCCTGTTTCCTGCCTGGGGAAGACAGGGGCAGCAAGCCGGGGCAAGGTCGCAGGCCATGTGCCTGCCCACCCGCCTGTGACCAGACAGCGGCCATGTCACCATCCACTGCCCGGAGCAGTTTACAGCCGAGGCAGTTTTGAAACCGCGGTCTAAGGTGCTTGGCTTTATGGCTTACAGTGTGTGGTTGAGGTCTCTGTTCTTTCTCTGCCCCCAGGTTGTGACTCGACTGATTCACCTCTTGGGCGAGAAGATCCTGGGCAGCCTCCAGCAGGGAGCTGCAGCAGGTGCGTGCCCGAGCCTGGCACCTGGCAACGCCACCCACCCCGCCTGGAGCCCTGCTTACCTTGAAACTCCCCTCACACAGTGTTAGTTAGAACTTTTGTTTTCACACAGCAGACATGGTGTTTGACACTATTCCCTAATCCTGGCGTTCCAGGCTTCCTCCTGGTGTCCTCCCCTTTCTGTGTAGAGTTGCTTTGATAATGGTTCTTAAATTCTCTGAATTTTCCTGCATCAAAGGCTGTCTTTAAATTGCCTTTGTTCTGAAGGATACATGTTTCTGGATGTGCCATTCTGTCTTAACAGCCCTTGTATTTCAGCACTTAAAACGTTTTGTGCTACTTCCCTCTGGCCTCCACTGTGTCCAGTGAGAAATCCAGGCTTCGAATTGCTCTCAAGGAGGCATGCGTTGTTTCTGTCTGACTGTGTTCAAGATTTTCCCTCATCTTCAGTGTTTAGAAATTTGATTCTGAAATGTTTGGGCATGAATTCCTTTGAGTTTATCATGTTTGGGGGTTTGTTCATCTTCTTGCATCTGCAGGTTTATTATGTATATATGTATATTTGTATGTTTTTGCCACATTTGGGAAGGTCTCAGCCTTTATTTCGTAAAATACTGTCTCGGCCTTGTATTCTTTCTTCTTTTCTGGAAACTCACAGACGCAGATGTTAGACCTCTTGTTACCATCCCCAAAGTCTCTGGGACGTCGCTTGTATTCTAACTGCTTTTCTTCTCTGACACTCAGATCAAGTAGCTTCTTTTCGTCTGTCTTCAAGGTCTTTGGCTCTTTCCTCTGTCTTGACTTTACTCCTAATCGCGCCCAGAGAGGTTTTTGTTTCGGTTATTTTATTTCTACGTTTGCTTCAAGACTACCCATGATGGCTGTTTCTGGCCAGCTGTGAACCACTGTTTTAATACCTTGTCAAGGACTTCCAGAGTCTGTGCCCTGTTGTCATTTTTGTCTTCATTAAGTGTCTTCTCCTGTTCAAGTTGAGATCTTCTTGGCTTTTGGTATGCCTGGTCATTTTGTATTGTATCCCATGTTTCAGGTATTATGTTATGATGATCTGGTTCCCATTTAAATCTCTCACTTTTGCAGACTCTCGGTGTGCTTGTATTCAGAGCACGTCCTGGCCCTCTTCCCGGCTGTGTCTGAGTGCTAACCTAGTTCCCGAGGCCTCTGCCTCTCTGCTCTGGTCTGCTGCACTTGCGTGCTCCCTCGACCCAGTGTGAAGGCCTGCGGATGCACCACCGCCTCTGTTCTCAGAGCCCTGTGTGCTTCTGGCCAGTCTCACACATGGGCTACTTGGGGGTGAGCCCAGGACTTCACCTAGGGTTTCGGGGACTCTGTTCTCTGTATCCCCCTCTCTGGACAGGGTGCTGCTTCTGCTTGTGGTGCTGGTCTTGGAAGGTTGGGGCTCCACCCTCTGTGTCTAGAGCCCTTGCAGGGTTTGCTTAGGGCAGCGGGCCCTGGAAAGTCTCCTGGGAGGCAGCTGGGGAGGGGAAGGAAGGTCTCCTGTGGCAGTAGCTGGGTCAGGGCGTGACTGCCACGCCTGTGGCACTAGTGGAGTATCTTCCCATGAGCTGAGGCCCCTGGCCAGTTTGCCCTCCTCTCTGCGCTCCTCTGGGCCTCTTAAGAGCTGCGTCCAGGGGCTTCTTGTAGCTGGTGGCCGCGGGTAGGTGGGATGTGCCAGCTCCATCTCCTTGGCCAGAACCAGAGCTTCTCACAGGTTTTCTTAGAAGCTAAACGAAAGCTATCAGGAGCTGGTGATAAATTCCCCCTCTGGGCCTACAGCAGGTGGAGGATTCTGATGTCAGAGGTCACTGGGAAAGAGAGAGAGGAAGGGAAGCTTCAGGAAAGCCAGGGACGGGCCCTCTGATGCCTTGCGTGCAGCCGGCAGTGGGCTCACAGCCCTCCCTCCTCTTTCCCTGTCCCAGATTAGCTCTTAGGAGCACTGTCTCTGCCTCCTGAGCCCCCACGCTGGCTTCTGGGTCAGGCCTTGTGGGGGACCCACCCTCCTCCCCTGGGACAAAACCAGCAGTCAAATGGACAGAACTGGGCCTTCCTGCATGGTCAGGGCCTGCACCTGGCCATGCCCTGCCTGGTGAGGTCTGTGCAGGAGCTGGGCTATCACAGTGGCCGGCCAGGGGAGCCAGGAAGAGAGCCCTCAGCATGTCCAGGCCCCAGAAGACTGGAGCCTGGCTGGAATGTGGCCGGCAGGAAGGGTGATGCTGCCCCCTCAGCCACTTCCATGAAAGCAGGAGATGCGACCCACCAAGAAGGGACTTTGTGGTTGGAAATAAGCTTCAGCCATGGATGCGCTGATGAAGGGTAATGACCTCGTGGACATTCGTGCCTGCAGGTCCATTGCTGCTGCTGTGGGGCCTCCTGGCCTCACGACTAGAGAATGGGGAGCCTGTGGTCCTGGGGACCCAACCCTGACCTCCAGCAGGGGGTTCTGTGCCTCATCCCTGGGTCTGGAAACCTATGCAGACGAGTCAGTAGAAAGGTGTCATCATCTCAAACTCAGGCTGTTCACTGTCTCTGGAGGAGGTGGTGGAAGAACTCCAGGAGGGGGTGCCGTCAGAGATGGGTCCTCCCCTGGCTGACCCTCACCACTCTGCATTCTATGTGGGCCCCACGGTCTCCTCTGAGTCCGTGCCCGTGTCCCCGATGTGTGTGAGACACGGGCGCCGCGGTGTAATTCGCTTTCAGCAGGAAGACCAGGGCTCTAGTTGGGGAGGCCAGGGAAGACCCGGGTGCCTGTTCCCCCGGCCAGGCTGCTAGGGCCATGCCATCACCTGGAAACATTCAGGGACACGGAGACTGTTCCAGCGGCAGCCGGCTCCTCAGGCGCACACCCCTGTGCTCTGCAGGTCACCAGTTTGGGTTCCATACTGTGGGCAGCAAGTGGGACTCGGGGAACCCCGCCAGCAACCTCTCCACGGTGGCCGTCATGCCAGTGTCGGAGGACGTGCCCCTCACCGCCTTCACCCTGGAGCTCAAGCACGCCCTCAGCGCTATCGGTAAGCCCTGCCTGAGGCCACCTGCGGTCCCCTGGGCCCCTCCACCTCCTGGCCCTCAGCCTTCCAGGCTCTCCTGAAAGAGCGCTCAGCGTTGCCCGCAAGGCTGATAACTCGGGTGGGGGTGGGGGTACAGCTGGGGAGGGGGCCATCACAGTGAGACGGCGCCTCCGGACAGTCTCGGTGGGGAGACCCGACGCCACCGGAGCTGGTATGAGTCACACTGCGCTCCTGCCAGCTGAACCCACAGAAGCCCGTCTTGGGGCGGGCGCCTCCAGCTGGTCCACCACTTGGAGAGAGCACTGCAGCGGCCAGGGGAGTTCGCTGACAACGTGGGGGCCCCTCAGTGGTGGTCTGTCAGTGTAGGTCTTGCTTCCAAGCTCCTGACAGCTGTGAAGTTTGGGGGCTCAAGAACAAGAAACTGAAATTCTGGAGAATTCCTAGGAATTCTCCGAATCATAAAGCATTCCAAATTCTTAACACTTTACTTACATGTTTTTGTATAATTGTGAGTGATCATAGTAATAGACAAGTCAGTTTTCTGAGACAAGGCTATTTTAATGGCTTCAAGGGGTAATAGAAGGTGTTGAATAAATGCCAAACAAAAATGATTTACAAAATCGAGCTACTATTATAAATATTCAACATTTAAAAGTTATTCTCCAAGTGAAAATTTAAATCACAGAAAGCATTAATTTCCATTAATCTTGGTCTCTGTTTCATAACAAACGTTCTGGATCTGGAAACCTCCATTCATTTTCAGTGAGGTTGGTCATACTGTCCAGGGTGCATCAAAAGACCTGCAGTTGTACAGTGCAGATGTGCTGATTCATAATAATAGCTTGTTCCCTTTAAAAAAAAACTTTTATTTTGAAATAATTATAGCTTCATAGCAAGTTGTAAAAATAGTAAAGAGAGAGCCATATGCCAGCCCCCACCCTGGTTATGCAACCACAGCACAGCATCCAGACCAGGAAACTGGTGTCCATGCGGTGCACTCACGCGACAGCATGTGTGTCCGTGTGAATTTCTATTTCCGTGAGAAACTGGGGGTCATGACAGGGACTGTACTGAACTGTTGGTGGCGTTGGGTGGCAGTGACGTCCCAGCGATGTGAGGAGGAAGCAGCCTCCTGCCTCATTCCTGGTCTTGGGGAAAAGCTTTCAGTCTTTGGTCTTTGAGTAGGAAGTTAGCTGTCAGGTTCTCACGGATGGCCTCTAATGTGTTGGAAGGTTTCTTTCACTTCATCATTTGTTGAAAGTTTGCATCATAAAAAGGTGTTGAATTTTGTCAGTGCTTTTCCTGCATCGGTTGCGATGATCATATTTCCCCGCTATGTTCTGTTAATGGGCTTTATTGCCTGATTGACAGTCATGAATTGAGTCACCCTTGCACTCCAGGAGTCAACCCCACTTGGTCTGGTGTGTAACCCTTTTGCTGCCCCACTGAGTTTGGTCAGCTCCTCTCTCATGGAGGGTTTTGCACTGTCAGGGATGCTCGTCTGTAATTTCTTGTAGTGTTTTGGTCCCACTGTGAATTTGGTAAGGGGGTACTGGTGCTAGCCCCATGGAATGAGTCAGGAAATGTTCCCTCAGTCAATATTTTGGAAGACTTTGAGGAGGACTGGTATTAATTTTTCTTTAAATGTTTGGTAGAGGATTTTCCCTGGTGGTGCAGTGGTTAAGGATTGGCCTGCCAATGCAGGGGTGACAGGCTCCTCCCTGGTCTGGGAAGACTGCACGTGCTGCCAGGCAGCTCAGTCCATGCGCCAAGCTACCAAGCCCAAGCTCGGACGTCAGAGCTGCAGCCATCCCGGGCTGCATCCCGTAGAGCCCATGCTGCACAAGGAAACCTGTGCCCCACCACCAGAGAGTGGCCCCTGCCCACCGCAGCTGGAGAAAGCCTGTGCCCAGGAGCACAGCCCCAGCGCGGCTCTGGGTCTGTGTCTAGTTTGAGATTCTTCTGGTTACTTAAGGTACAAAGCCAGCTGTTGATCAGAGATCTTTCTTCTCCCTCAGAGGAGGCATTTATAGCTATAAACCTCCCTCCTAGCAGGGCTTTCGCTGTGTCCTGTACATCCTGGAATGTTTTGCTTTTGTTTTCGTTTGTCTCAAGATATTTCCTCACTTCTTTGTGATTTCTTTGACTCATTGGTTGTTTAAGCACTTAATTTCCATAAATTTGTGAATTTTCCATTTTCACACCATTGTGATCATAAAAGATACTTTATGTAAATCCAGTCTTTGCCTGCCTCCTGAGGAACTTGTATGCAGGTCAAGAAGCGACAGCTGGAAGACCTGGATGTGGAACAACTGACTGGTTCACAATTGGGAAGGAGAGAGTCAAGGCTGTGTGCTCTCACCCTGCTTATTTAACTCATACGCAGAGTACAGCATGCGAAATGCCGGGCTGGATGAGCCACAAGCTGAAATCAAGACTGCCAGGAGAAATATCAACAGTGGCAGAAAGGGAAGAGCAACTAAAGAGCCTCTTGATGGGGGTGAAAGAGGAGAGTGAAAAAGCTGGCTTAAAAGTCAGTATTCAAAAAACTAAGATCATGGCATCTGATTCCATCACTTCATGGCAAATAAATGGGGAAAAAGTGGAAACAGTGACAGACTTTAATTTCTTGGGCCCCAAAATCACTATAGATGGTGACCGCAGCCATGAAATTGAAAGACGCTTGCTCCTTAGAAGAAAAGCTATGACAAACATAGACAGCATGTTAAAAAGCAGAAACATCACTTTTCTGACAAAGATTCGTCTAGGCAGAGCTATGGTTTTTACAGTAGTCATGTATGGATGTGAGAGTTGGACCATAAAGAAGGCTGAACGCCCAAGAATCAATGCTTCCAATTTGTGATGCTGGAAAAGACCCTTGAGAGTCCCTTGGACTGCAAGGAGATCAAACCAGTCAAACCTAAAGGAAATGAACCCTGAATATTCATTGGAAGGACTGATGTTGAAGCTAATACTTTGGCCACCTGATGGGAAGAGCCAACTCACTGGAAAAGACCCTGATGCTGGGAAAGACTGAGGGCAGGAGAAGGGGCGACAGGAAGAGATGGCTGGATGGCACCACCGACTCAAGGCGAGTGAGTTTGAGCGCGCTCCGGGAGACGGTGAAGGGTGGGGAGGCCTGCCTGACATGCCACAGCCCATGGAGCTGCAAAGACCTGCACCCAGTTCAGCGACTGAGCAACAGCACAGAAGACTTGTGGCCCAGTGCACGGCGCGTCCTCTCCTGGAGGAAAGGAGAGTGTGTGGTGTGTTGTGCTGCTGGGCATTTGTGACCGTGAGGCAGTGTCCCATCTAGCTTGAATCTGCATTTCCCAGCAGCTGAAAAGTCTGAGACATCGCGGCCACTGGGATGCCTTCTTCTGCGTCCCTGTCACGTTGCCCACTGTTTTGTGGGGCTGTTATCTTTTCCTTGTCAATGGGCAGTCTGGCTACAGTTGCTTTTTTTGGATGAAAATGCAGATATCTTTCCCTCTGTGGCTTGCTTTTTTATTCTTTTAGTGATGTCTTTTGACAAATGCTTCCTAGGTGGCACCAGTGGTAAAGAATCCACCTGCAGTGCAGGAGACACAAGAGACACAGATTGCAACCCTGGGTCAGGAAGATCCTGGAGAAGGAGATGGCAACCCGCTCCAGTATTCTTGCCTGGAGACTCCCATGGACTGGTGGGCTATAGTCCATGGGGTTGCAAAGAGTTGGACATGACAGCACGCATCTAGTTCACTGACTTTGACAAATGCAAGTTGTTAATTCTAATATGGACTAATTTATTTATCATTTTTTTCCTATATTTTACTGATTTTTGCATTTTATTGAAGAAATTTCATCCTATCCCCAAATCATGAACACATTCTTTTAAAAACGTTATGGTATTACCTGTCAAGTTTACGATCCATTGGGGATTGGTTTTGATTATGAAATGAATAGAGTCAGGATGCATTTTTCTGTAGGCTTCTCAGCTGACCCAGAGCCCTCACTCAGAACCACTGGACCCTGCCCTGAGGGTTCCTTTGCTGAAGGGTGATCACATCTGTGAAGGGTGTTTGTAGAGAGAGGATCTAGGTCTATGGCCTTGTCTTCCAGCTTCCGGGTGCCAACCCCTTCCTCTGGCTTCCGCAGTTTGGAGGAGAGGCTGGGTAACAGCCAGGCTGACAGAGACGCCCCAGGCCTGAGCAGCCCCCACAGAGCTGGCTCGGAGCCCCTGGGGGTCACCCTGTGTCCATGCACTGCCCTGGTCCTGTCCATGGCCTGGGCCTTAGGCAGACCCCTCCCAGGGACAGGATGGCCACCGCATTCCTAACTGGCTCGGGCTGTAGCCAGCGCCTTGAGAGCTCAGAGCACTCCTAGGGGCTCCACAATTTCCCAAGGGCCTCCTCAGAACCCTCGAGTCCAGGCAGAGGCCTAGAGCAGATGTGCACCGAGGGTCAGAGAGAGCAGCCCCAGTCCCTGGGGCCTCAGACAGGGCTCCTCAGTGTTCCCGCAGCAGACACGGCCTGCCTGTCCCGTCTCGTCCTAGACTTCCAAGAGGTGAACAGAACTAGTCACTGCAGTGCCCAGGAGTGCCCGCCCTCGCAGGCTGACTGCCCCTCCAGCCCCGAGAGGGCTCCCTCTCTGTCAGGCCCTTGTGGGTGCCCGACCCTCAAGGCAGGAGTGCGGCCTTAGTGGGACCAGCGCCCTGTGTCCCGACCCCCAGAGGAGTTGCTCCCCCACTTCCACATGCTTCTGCCTTTGAGTCAGAGCTGCTTCTCTGCAGGTCAGACCAGTGGCCACCTCACAGGCACCACCCTGTGGTTCAATTCAGTCACTCAGTCGTGTCCAACTCTTTGCGACCCCATGGACTGCAGCACACCAGGCCTCCCTGTCCATTACCAACTCCCGGAGCTTGCTCAAACTCATGTCCATCGAGTTGGTGATGCCATCCAGCCATCTCATCCTCTGACGTCCCCTTCTCCTCCTGCCTTCAATCTTTCCCAGCATCAGGGTCTTTTCCAGTGAGTCAGTTCTTTGCATCAGGTGGCCAAAGTACTGGAGTTTCAGCTTCAGCATCAGTTCCGCCGATGAATAGTCAGGATTGACTTCCTTTAGGATTGACTGGTTGGATCTCCTTGCAGTCCAAGTCACTCTCAAGAGTCTTTTCTAGCACCACCGTTAAAAAGCATCAATTCTTCGGCACTCAGCTTTCTTTATGGTCCAACTTTCACATCCATACATGACTACTGGAAAAACCATAGCTTTGACTAGACAAATCTTTGTCAGAAAAGTGATGTCTCTGCTTTTTATGGTCATAACTTTTCTTCCAAGGAGCAAGTGTCTTTTAATTTCATGGCAGCAGTTACCATCTCCAGTGATTTTGGAGCCCAAGAAAATAAAATCTGTCATATTTCCATTGTTTCGCCATCTGTTTGCCATGAAGTGATGGGACTGGATGCCATGATCTTAGTTTTTTGAACATTGACTTTTAAGCCAGCTTTTTCACTCTCCTCTTTCGCTTTCATCAAGAGGCTCTTTAGTTCTTCTTTGTTTTCTGCCATAAGAGTGGTGTCATCTGCATATCTGAGGTTATTGACATTTATCCCAACAACCTGGAGTCCAGCTTGTGCTTCATCCAGCCCAGCGTTTCTCATGATGTACTTTGCATGTGAGTTAAATAAGCAAAGTGACAATATACAGCCTTGATGTACTCCTTCCCCAATTTGGAACCAGTCCATCGTTCCATGTCCGGTTCTAACTATTGCTTCTTGAACTGCATGCAGATTTCTCAGGAGGCAGGTCAGGTGGGTCTGGTATTCCCATCTCTTTAAGAATGTTCCACAGTTTGTTGTGATCCACACAGTCAAAGGCTTTGGCATAGTCAATAAAGCAGAAGTAGATGTTTCTCTGGAGTTCTCTTGCTTTTTCTACATTCCAACGGATGATGGCAATTTGATCTCTGGTTCCTCTGCCTTTTCTAAATCCAAGTTGAACATCTTGAAGTTCTCAGTTCATGTACTGGCTTGGAGAATTTTGAGCATTGCATTGCTAGTGTGTGAGATGACTGCAATTGTGCAGTAGTTTGAGCAGTCTTTGGCATTGCCTTTCTTTGGGACTGAAATGAAAACTGACCCTTTCCAGTCCTGCAGCCACTACTGAGTTTTCCAAATTTACTGGCATATTGATTGCAGCACTTTCATAGCATCACCTTTTAGGACTTGAAATAGCTCAGCTGGAATTCTATCACCTCCACTAGCTTTGTTTGTAGTGATGCTTCCTAAGACCCACTTGAATTTGTGCACCAGGATGTCTGGCTCTAGGCAAGTATTCCACTATGCGGAACATGCCCTTATTCTGTATGCTGTCAAGAAAGCAGACACTTCCAGTTAAAGACAGGCAGTGATTTCCTGTCTCTCCCCTTCTAATTGTAAGCCCTCAGGGAAGTTCAGATGCCAGTGCAGGGGTAGCCTGGGCTCCTCTTACTGCAGCAGGACTTCTTCACCCTCGGGGCAGTCCAGCAGCCTTCCTGACCCTGATGGCCACTGTCTCTCAGCTTTTGTTCCCCACCCCTGGCAGCCCTCTTGGTTGAGCAGATGTGTCTGTGCAGACAGCAGCTCCCTTCTCCAACAGATCTTCCTGACCCAGGAATCGAACTGGGGTCTCCAGTGCACGCAGATTCTTTTCCAGCTGAGCTATCAGGGAAGCCCAAGTGAAAGTCACTCAGTTGTGTCCAACTCTTTGCAACTATATAGTCCATGGAATTCTCCAGGCCAGAATACTGGAGTGCGTAGCCTTTCCCTTCTCCAGCGGATCTTCCCACCCCAGCGATCGAACCCAGGTCTCCCACGGTGCAGGTGGATTATTTACCATCTGAGCCACCCTGTAGATGGAAGAACGAGCTGACCCCAGAGACACAGCATGTGAAAGCATGCGTCTCCATCCTGGTAAACCACATCTGCTGGAATCCAGCGAGCTGCTGACTTGGGCTGGGGAAGTTGTCTGATCTCGCATTTTACAAGCTTGTGCTTCCCCTGCCCCCAACACATACACAGTCTCAGAGCTGCAGAAATTCAAGCCCAGTGTGTCAGAGGAGGAGACTAAGGTTCAGAGAGGCTGCCCGTCTCAGTGCCTGGCGCAGCCCTTTCTTTGGCACACTGCAGGCTCACCTGCCCAGAGGGTCTCCTTCAGGGCCACAGACACTTCCTCGAGAGCTGTGAGAGGTTTACTCCTTTCCCGAGAAGCAGATTCCAGGAGAAGGAAGGGCCTTGCCTGTCCTCCAAGGTGGGCTGCCGGCGGTTTTCTGCATCTGGTGGTTGTTTTTAGGCCCTGCCCTCCTGCTGACCAGTGACAGCATAAAACAGCGTCTTGGCTCTGCTGCTCTGGACAGGTACGCAGCCTCCACGTGGGAACAGCCTGGCCAAGCCCTGGCTTCCTGCTCTCAGGGGGCCCCTGCCCAGCCATGAAACACACCAGGGTGTCTGTGCCTTCCAGTGTCCACGAGTACCGGCTGTCCAGCTGGCTGGGGCAGCAGGAGGATATCCACCGTATCGTGCTCTACCAAGCGGACAGCACGCTCACGCCCTGGACCCAGCGCTGCATCCGGCAGGCGGACTGCATCCTCGTAGTGGGCCTGGGCGAGCAGGAGCCCGCGGTTGGCGAGGTGAGAGGGCTGCGGGAGCGCGGGAGTGGGCGGGGCTTCGGCGGGTGTGGCCGGGTAGTGGGCGTGGTCTCAGCAGCAGTCTGGGCAGGTCCTGGCTAGCGTGGCCCGCTCTTTTCTCAGACCCGGCTTGTCTTTTTTCCTTTGAATGAAGTATTTCAAGAACTCAGGAAGGGATGAATAGTAAGAGCAAACACCCAGACATTTGCTCTCCACATTTTGAAAACATTTTGCTGTGTTTACCTCTAGCGTTGTTTTAGCAGGAGCAGGCAGATATCTATGGTTTTTCCAGTATCACGTATGGATGTGAGAGTTTGGACTGTGAAGAAAGCTGAGTGCCAAAGAATTGATGCCTTCGAACTGTGGTGTTGGAGAAGACTCTTGAGAGTGGACTGCAAGGAGATGCAACCAGTCAATCCTAAAGGAAATCAGTCCTGACTATTCATTGGAAGGACTGATGCTGAAGCTGAAACTCCAATACTTTGGCCACCTGATGCGAAGAACTGACTCATTGAAAAAGACCCTGATGGTGGGAAAGATTGAAGGTGGGAGGAGAAGAGAAGGACAGAGGATGAGATGGCTGGATGGGATCACGGACCGATGAACATGAGTTTGAATGAGCTACGGGAATTGCTGATGGACAGGGAAGCCTGGTGTGCTGCAGTTCGTGGGGTCACAAAGAGTCAGACACGACTGAGCGACTGAACTGAGACAGATGCCGTGACGTAGCCAGTAGCCCCCCCCCGCCATGTGGTCTCTTATAAAGCCAGAGTCTCATTTTACTATGTGTGTGTACGGCGCTGTTTTTTATGTAAATCGTATTCTACTTTATACCATCTTTGTTGGATTATTGTTCAGTCACTAAGTTTTTTGTTCGATCACTAAACTGAGTCAGACCCTTTGTAACCCTGTGGACTGCAGCATGCAGGCTTCCCTGTCCTTCAGTGTCTCCCGGAGTTTGCTCAAGTTCATGTCCATTGAGTTGGTGATGCTATCTAACCATCTGCCACCTGCTTCTCCTTTTGCCGTCAGTCTTTCCCAGCATCAGGGTCTTTTCCAGTGAGTCGGCTTGTCCCATTAGGTGGCCAAATTATTGGAGCTTCGACTTCAGCAACAGTCCTTCCAATGAATATTTAGGGTTGATTTCCTCTATGATTGATTAGTTTGATCTCCTTGCAGTTCAAAGGACTCTCAAGAGTCTTCTCCAGCACCACAATTTGAAAGCATCAGTTATTTGACACTCAGCCTTCTTTATGGTCCAGCTCTCACATCCGTATGTGACTTCTGGAAAAACCACAGCTTTGACTATATGGACCTTTGTTGGCAAAGTGATCTCTCTGCTTTTTAATATGCTGCCTAGGTTTGTCATAGCTTTCTTTCCAAGGAGCAAGTGTCTTTTAATTTCATGGCTGAAGTCATTGTCTACAGTGATTTTGGAGCCTAAGAAAATAAAATCTGTCACTGGTTCTAGTTTTTCTGTTTCTATTTGCCATGAAATGATGGGACTGGATGCCATGATCTTAGTTTCTTTGAATATTGAGTTTCAAGCCAACTTTTTCACTCTCTTCTTTCACCCTCATCAAGAGGCTATTTAGTTCCTCTTCACTTTCTGCCATTAGAGTGGTATCATTTGCATATCTGAGGCTGTTGATATTTCTCCTAAAAATCTTGATTCCAGCTAGTGATTCATCCAGTCCAGCATTTTGCATGATGTACTCTGCATATGGGCTTCCCCGGTGGCTCAGAGGTAAAGAATTCTCTGCCTGCAATGCAGGAGCTACGGGTTTGATCCCTAGGTCAGGAAGATCCTCTGGAGAAGGGCATTGTAACCCACTCCACTGTTCCTGCCTGGAGAATCCCATGGACAGAGGAGCCTTGTGGGCTATAGTCCTTGGGATCACAAAGAATCAGACGCAACTAAAGGGACTTAGTGAGCACGCATGCTTTCTGCATATAAACTAAATAAGCAGGGTGACATTACACAGCCTTGTTGTATTCCTTGCCCAATTTGGAACCAGTCAGTTGTTCCATGTAAGGTTCTAACTGTTGTTTTTTGACCCGCATACTGGTTTCTCAGGATGCAAGTAAGGTGGTCTGGTATCCCCATATCTTTAAGAATTTTCTACAGCTTGTTGTAATCCACACCATTAAAGGCTTTAGTGTCATCAATGAAGCAGAAATAGATGGTTCTCTGGAATTCCCTTGCTTTTTCTGTGAACGGATGTTGGCAATTTGATCTCTAGTTCCTCTGCCTTTTCTAATTCCATCTTATACATCTGGAAGTTCTCAGTTCACAGACTGCTGAAGCCTGTGCCATCTTGAAATTCCCTTTTTTCCTCAGTGCTTACACTTCTGAGTTTTATCCATATTGTTTTACTCGTCTTGTGGCTGTTTAGTTTCTATTTGTGAATGCCCCGCCATCTGTCTGTTCTGTCAGTGGACTGTGAAATTTCCTTACTACACGCGTGTGCAAGGGTGTCTTCAGGGCACCACCTAGGAAAGCTGCTGAGCCAGAGGCTGTGTGTTGAGGTTCACAGAGCTTCCAGACCCCCCTCCAGTAGGCCGTGCTGCCGGGCAAGGCCGGGGGCTCCATGTTCATCGCCCTGCACCCGGGTCCTGTGTCTCCGGCCTCCTGGGCCTCAAGTGGAGTCTTTGTCTCTTTGTTTTGGGTCTGTCCTGTGTCCCCACCTCACGTTCGGCCCCGTCCTGGGTCAGCTGGGCCTCAAGTGGAGCCTGGGTCTCTTTGTTTTGGGTCTGTCCTGTGTCCTCACCTCACGTTCGGCCCCGTCCTGGGTCAGCTGGGCCTCAAGTGGAGCCTTCGTCTCTTTGTTTTGGGTCTGTCCTGTGTCCTCACCTCACGCTCTGCCCCGTCCTGGGTCAGCTGGGCCTCAAGTGGAGCCTTCGTCTCTTTGTTTTGGGTCTGTCCTGTGTCCTCACCTCACGCTCTGCCCCGTCCTGGGTCAGCTGGGCCTCAAGTGGAGCCTTCGTCTCTTTGTCTTGAGTCTGTCCTGTGTCCTCACCTCACGCTCTGCCCCGTCCTGGGTCAGCTGGGCCTCAAGTGGAGCCTTCGTCTCTTTGTCTTGAGTCTGTCCTGTGTCCTCACCTCACGTGCTGCCCCGTCCTGGGCCAGCTGGGCCTCAAGTGGAGCCTTCGTCTCTTTGTCTTCAGTCTGTCCTGTGTCCTCACCTCACGTGCTGCCCCGTCCTGGGTCAGCTGGGCCTCAAGTGGAGCCTTCGTCTCTTTGTTTTGGGTCTGTCCTGTGTCCTCACCTCACGCTCTGCCCCGTCCTGGGCCAGCTGGGCCTCAAGTGGAGCCTTCGTCTCTTTGTTTTGGGTCTGTCCTGTGTCCTCACCTCACGCTCTGTCCCGTCCTGGGTCAGCTGGGCCTCAAGTGGAGCCTTCGTCTCTTTGTCTTGAGTCTGTCCTGTGTCCTCACCTCACGTCCGGCCCCGTCCTGGGTCAGCTGGGCCTCAAGTGGAGCCTTCGTCTCTTTGTCTTGAGTCTGTCCTGTGTCCTCACCTCACGCTCTGCCCCGTCCCGGGTCAGCTGGGCCTCAAGTGGAGCCTTCGTCTCTTTGTTTTGGGTCTGTCCTCTGTCCTCACCTCACGCTCTGCCCCGTCCTGGGTCAGCTGGGCCTCAAGTGGAGCCTTCGTCTCTTTGTTTTGGGTCTGTCCTGTGTCCTCACCTCACGTGCTGCCCCGTCCTAGGTAGGTGGGCCTCAAGTGGAGCCTTCGTCTCTTTGTCTTGAGTCTGTCCTGTGTCCTCACCTCAGGCTCTGCCCCGTCCTGGGTCAGCTGGGCCTCAAGTGGAGCCTTCGTCTCTTTGTCTTGAGTCTGTCCTGTGTCCTCACCTCACGCTCTGCCCCGTCCTGGGTCAGCTGGGCCTCAAGTGGAGCCTTCGTCTCTTTGTTTTGGGTCTGTCCTGTGTCCTCACCTCACGCTCTGCCCCGTCCTGGTTCAGCTGGGCCTCAAGTGGAGCCTTCGTCTCTTTGTTTTGAGTCTGTCCTGTGTCCTCACCTCACGTGCTGCCCCGTCCTGGGTCAGCTGGGCCTCAAGTGGAGCCTTCGTCTCTTTGTCTTGAGTCTGTCCTGTGTCCTCACCTCACGCTCTGCCCTGTCCTGCGTCAGCTGGGCCTCAAGTGGAGCCGTCGTCTCTTTGTTTTGGGTCTGTTCTGTGTCCTCACCTCACGTGCTGCCCCGTCCTGGGTCAGCTGGGCCTCAAGTGGAGCCTTCGTCTCTTTGTCTTGAGTCTGTCCTGTGTCCTCACCTGACGTCCTGCCCTGTCCTGGGTCAGCTGGGCCTCAAGTGGAGCCTTCGTCTCTTTGTTTTGGGTCTGTCCTGTGTCCTCACCTCACGTTCTGCCCCGTCCTGGGTCAGCTGGGCCTCAAGTGGAGCCTTCGTCTCTTTGTCTTGGGTCTGTCCTGTGTCCTCACCTCACGCTCGGCCCCGTCCTGGGTCAGCTGGGCCTCAAGTGGAGCCTTCGTCTCTTTGTCTTGAGTCTGTCCTGTGTCCTCACCTCACGTTCGGCCCCGTCCTGGGTCAGCTGGGCCTCAAGTGGAGCCTTCGTCTCTTTGTCTTGAGTCTATCCTGTGTCCTCACCTCACGCTCTGCCCCGTCCTGGGTCAGCTGGGCCTCAAGTGGAGCCTTCGTCTCTTTGTCTTGGGTCTGTCCTGTGTCCTCACCTCACGCTCTGCCCTGTCCTGGGTCAGCTGGGCCTCAAGTGGAGCCTTCGTCTCTTTGTCTTGAGTCTGTCCTGTGTCCTCACCTCACGTGCTGCCCCGTCCTGGGTCAGCTGGGCCTCAAGTGGAGCCTTCGTCTCTTTGTCTTGAGTCTGTCCTGTGTCCTCACCTCACGCTCTGCCCCGTCCTGGGTCAGCTGGGCCACAAGTGGAGCCTTCGTCTCTTTGTTTTGGGTCTGTCCTGTGTCCCCACCTCACGTTCGGCCCCGTCCTGGGTCAGCTGGGCCTCAAGTGGAGCCTTTTTCTCTTTGTTTTGGGTCTGTCCTGTGTCCCCACCTCACGTCCTGCCCCGTCCTGGGTCAGCTGGGCCTCAAGTGGAGCCTTCGTCTCTTTGTCTTGAGTCTGTCCTGTGTCCTCACCTCACGTGCTGCCCCGTCCTGGGTCAGCTGGGCCTCAAGTGGAGCCTTCGTCTCTTTGTCTTGGGTCTGTCCTGTGTCCTCACCTCACGTTCGGCCCCGTCCTGGGTCAGCTGGGCCTCAAGTGGAGCCTTCGTCTCTTTGTCTTGAGTCTGTCCTGTGTCCTCACCTCACGTGCTGCCCCGTCCTGGGTCAGCTGGGCCTCAAGTGGAGCCTTCGTCTCTTTGTCTTGAGTCTGTCCTGTGTCCTCACCTCACGCTCTGCCCCGTCCTGGGTCAGCTGCAAACTAGCCGTCTCTGCTGCGGGCTCCAGCTCTGCCAGGAGCAGGGCCTCTTTGCCGAAGAAGGTTGCAGCGTGTGTTCACAAGGCCATGTTAGAGAAGCAGAGGCCGGTGCCCTCCCTGCCTGCAGGCCCCCAGAGCTCAGCGGGCATGCAGCCGCAACCCCTGGGGCCCAGCTTCACAGAGGAAGGGCCCAGCGCACTACAGCCAGGCCGTGTGGGCTGGTGGGTGAGGCGGCATCCAGCCTGGGGCCACCGTAGGCCGGGGCTCTGCTGGGCTGGCTGACTCGCGGCTCCACTCTCCCTCAGCTGGAGCGGATGCTGGAGACTTCGGCTGTGCGCGCCCAGAAGCAGCTAGTGCTGCTGCACCGGCAGGATGGGCCTGCGCCGGCCCACACCGTGGAGTGGCTCAACATGCGCGGATGGTGCTCTGGCCACCTGCACCTCTGCTGCCCTCGCCGAGTCTTCTCCAGGAGGAGCCTGCCCAAGCTGGTGAGGTGGGGCCCCAGGGCCTGCTTCCTGCCTTCCCTCCACCTCTGTCCCCAGCCTGCAGTGCTGATGGGGCTCTCACTTCTGCTTGAGCCTGAATGTTGTGTGGTGGCACCTCTGATGGAGAAGCCCCCACTTGGGGCCAGAGCCGAGCCCGGGGCCTCAAGTTGGCCCTGCCTCCTCCTTCGGACAGAAAAAGCTGCAAATCCTGAGGCACCCTTTCCTCGGGGTCCTCAGCCCTGGAGACTGGGCACGGGCCACAGTGGGAGCAGGGGCCCTGCGGCATGGTAGACACAAACTGACTGGTGTCAACGCTCAGACGTCCAGGCCCCACCCACCCTCCATGTGGGGTGGCATGTGTCGGCTGGGCCCAGGGCCATGAGGCCCTCCCAGGCGAGCCCGGGGAACTGAGGTGCTGATGGCGCAGCTCAGAACCACTGGTGTGTCCTGGAGACAACTTTGGGTCAGGAGTCAGGGAGAGCAGCTGGGTCAGGTCGGCCCTGTCTGCTGGCCTCTCTTGTAGGTGGAGTTGTACGAGCGGGTCTGCCAGAGGCCCCCAGACCGGCACTCAGACTTCTCCCGCCTGGCTAGAGTGCTGACCGGCAATGCCATTGCATTGGTCCTCGGGGGAGGGGGAGCAAGGTGAGTCCCTCTGCTTCCCATGCCCTTCTCTGCATGTGGATGTGTGGGTGTGTGTAGGAGTGTGCTCACGAGTGTGTACGTGGCTGTGTGAGTGGGCGTGTGTGTGTGTGTGCGTGGCTGTTGGTGTGTGGGTGCCTGGGCATGGGTGTGTGTGCGTGGCTGTGTGTGCGTGTGTAGGTGCACAGGCATGGATGTATGTGCATGGCTGTGTGTGGGCATGGGTGTGGGTGTGTGTGCATGGCTGTGTGTGTGGGCATGGGTGTGTGTGCATGGCTCTGTGTGTGTATGGGTGTGGGTGTGTGTGCATGGCTCTGTGTGTGTGTGTATGGGCATGGTGTGGGCGTGGGTGTGTGTGCATGGCTGTGTGTGTGGCTGTGTGTGCCTGGCTGTGTGTGCGTGTAGGTGCACAGGCATGGGTGTATGGGCGTGGGTGTGTGCATGGCTGTGTGTGTGGGCGTGGGTGTGTGTCCTTGGCTGTGTGGGCGTGGGTGTGTGTGCGTGGCTTTGGGTGTGAGTGTGTGTGTGTGTGGCTGTGTGTGTGTGTGCATTGGCGTGGGTGTGTGTGCGTGGCTGTGTGGGCATGGGTGTGTGTGCATGGCTTTGGGTGTGTGGGTGCATGGCTGTGTGATCTGTGTAGGTGCACGGGCATGGGTGTGTGTACGTGGCTTTGGGTGTGTGTGTGTGTGTGGCTGTGTGTGTGTGTGCACGGGCATGGGTGTGTGTACGTGGCTGTGTGTGTGGGCGTGGGTGTGTGTGCATGGCTGTGTATGTGTGTTCATGGGCGTGGGTGTGTGTGCGTGGCTATGTGATGTGTGTGGGTGCACGGGCATGGGTGTGTGTGCGTGGCTTTGGGTGTGTGGGTGCATGGGTGTGAGTGTGTGTGTGTGTGGGTGCATGGGTGTGAGTGTATGGCTGTGTGTGTGCACGGGCATGGGTATGTATGCGTGGCTTTGGGTGTGAGTGTGTGTGCGTGGCTGTGTGATGTGTGTAGGTGCACGGGCATGGGTGTGTGTGCGTGGCTTTGGGTGTGTGGGTGCATGAGTATGAGTGTGTGTGTGTGTGGCTGTGTGATGTGTGTGGGTGCACGGGCATGGGTGTGTGTGTGTGGCTGTGTGTGTGGGCGTGGCTGTGTGATGTGTGTGGGTGCACGGGCATGGGTGTGTGTGCGTGGCTTTGGCTGTGAGTGTGTGTGTGTGTGTGGCTGTGTGTGTGGGCCTGGGTGTGTGTGTGTGGCTGTGGCTGTGGGCGTGGCTGTGTGATGTGTGTGGGTGCACGGGCATGGGTGTGTGTGCGTGGCTTTGGCTGTGAGTGTGTGTGTGTGTGGCTGTGTGTGTGGGCGTGGGTGTGTGTGTGTGGCTGGGTGTGTGGGTGTGGCTGTGTGAGGTGTGTGGGTGCACGGGCATGGGTGTGTGTGCGTGGTTTTGGGTGTGAGTGTGTGTGTGTGTGGCTGTGTGT
Organism: Moschus berezovskii; assembly: GCF_049115385.1. Classification (NCBI taxonomy): domain Eukaryota; kingdom Metazoa; phylum Chordata; class Mammalia; order Artiodactyla; family Moschidae; genus Moschus; species Moschus berezovskii. The sequence continues at coordinate 533,444 of NC_142470.1, forward strand.
GTGTGTGTGGCTGTGTGTGTGGATGCGTGGCTGTGTGTGTGTGGCTGTGTGTGTGGACGCATGGGTGTGAGTGTGTGTGTGGGCGTGGGCGTGGGCCCTTGTGCACTCCCCATGCACAGATGTGGCCCCTTCACAAAGGTCTCAGGAGAGCATGTCTCTTCGTGGTTGTCTCCTCTTTCCTCTGGCCTGCAGGTGAGCTTCTCTCCGCTTTATGAAACAGGGATCTGCTCTGCTCATGACCCTTTGAAGCAGCCTTTAGCTCCTTGGGCTGGTGGGTGGGTTCCTTTAAAGATGTTGAGCCCAAACAACTTGAACCCCAGGTTGTCCTGACACTTGCTGCCCTTCTCCTGACATGTGCTAAAGAGAAATTTACGCGCGGGGCAGAAATGGAGCGGCAGGTGTGTGGTGAGGGTGCGACAGGCCCAGGCCGCCCGGTGGAGCAGCGGTGTGCGGAGGGGCCAGGCAGAACCCCCAAGGGCTGGTCCCAGGCCCCTGGCCAGGGTGGACAACAGGGCACTCCCTGGGCTGGCCGCCTGTCCCTGGGGCCCGGTGGAGGAGCATGGCTCACCATCTCCGTTGGCTGGAGGACACCCCTTCCAGAGTGAGCTGGAGGAGAGAGGAGCCCAGAGGGCGGACGCCCCTTAGAGTCACGGGGGCCGCCCACCCTGCTCACCTCCTCCACTCCTCAGCTAATCATATCTGGCTGAGGTCTGAGAGATACTGCAGGTGAGCCTCAGAACGGCTTGTCTGACTGGACTCATGCTCCTCACTTCCCTAGGACTGGAGATGCTGGGGCTCGACGCTCTGGCCTGAGACCCTTAGGGAAAGGAAGGGGGCGATGCTGGTCCGTGTTCTCCCTGTGGACCCTGCCCCTCACCCAGCTTCCTCCCTGGTTTCATCTCCCTTCACAGTGCATGTTGCCGCCTGTTGCCGCCTTGCTCTGAGGTCCGGGAGGGACCCCACATAGTGACGCTGGTGCTCTGAGTGCGGCCTGGCCTGGGGTAGGGGGCTAGTGAGCACTGTGCCTGTTCATCTTGGGTAATTCAGAGGCATCATTAGTGCCATGTTTTCACTTGAAAGCTGAGCTAGTGGGCCTGGAAAACCAGGCAATTTGCTCAGAGTTGCCAGGTTAGTGGGGCACTCAGGTACTTTCTGTGGGCTGGGACACTGAGGTGCGTGGAGCAGCTGGTCCAGACTTGGACCTGGTTTGCTGCAGCATTTTTAATGAAAATTTAATCAAAGTGGCATTTAGTAAGGCCCTGTAGTGTTTGCGTAACACACAGTACCTTCTGCCCATCCTGCCTGTCAGCAAATCCAGAGTTGTCCCAAGACAGCATCCTGCAGACAGTCATTTCAGCTGCTCCACAGCTGTTTCCTCATTCCCTGCTCCACACCACAGCATAGTCGATTTACAATATTGCCTTCGTTTCAGGCATATGGGAAGTGATTCAGTTACACACACACGCACATATATTCTTTCCCATTGTGGGTTATTACAGGATAGTGAATGTGCTGCGCAGTAGGCCTTTCTTGTTTGTTTTTGTCTTTTTCTTTTTTTTCAGTTCTAAATTACTGAGTTCTAAGCCCGCCCAGACATATACAAAGTCAGACTCTGTCCATCTCTGCCATCTGTCCTGTCTGCCTCCTCACTCAGGGTCCCGGGCGGCCCCTGCCCGGTGGCAGAGCCTGTCTGCCCTGGACTGAGGCAGCTGCTGCTGCTGTGTGCGCTCAGCTCGCCTGGCGCCGCGCCCGCCCGCGGAGCTCTGCTGGGCCGGGCAGCGGCCCCTCCCAGGCACACTGCTGAGGTGCTGACAGAGTCTCTGTCCCTGTGATCTGGGAGCTGCCCCATGTGTCCTGTTTCCATTTCTGGGTGCTGTGTCTTCCCCTCTCGCTATATTCCTGATTCTGTTAAGAGTTCATACTCTAGAAATTTCTTTGAGAGCAGATGCCAGGAGCATGCCTAGCAGAGTGTGCTGGTTCTCTGCACCCTTGCAGGACAGCCTGGTTGTGGCATTCTGGGTGGAAGAAGTTTCTCTGGGAATTCTTTCCATTGTCCGTGTAGCTTCTAGGATCGCTGTGAAGTCCAGTGTCATTTTGTTCCCAAGGCCTGTTCCCGTTGGGTCTTGCAGGCAAGTCTCTTCATTCTCGAGTTTCTGAAAGCGCTTGATGAGGGCCTGGGTCTCACAGTTTGTGTTTCTCTGAGAGTATCGGTGCTCGCCTGCTGAGTTTTCCGCTCTGTGCTGGCCTGTGCCTGCTCGGCCCGTGAGCTCTGTGTGGGTGTGCTGTCTGTGTGCCCCGGCTGCACCTGCGGCGTCGCTGCCGGGACTCTGGGCTCCACGCTGTGCTAGTCCTCGTGTCCGCGATGTCTGGGCTCTGCTCTAGGTTTGGTTACTATGCACAGAATGGCTGTCAGCATTTGTACACGAGTCTTCCTTGTGGGATAACACCTAGGAGCGGGCCGCCTCTGCCTGCAGTAGTTGAATATATCCAACGCCCCAGAGGCTGTGAGAGCCTGGCCTGCCCACGCTTCTGTCACCCTTGGCCTTGTCAGGGCAAGCATGGCCATACTCCTGGTGCCGCTGGGACATGGTCTGCATCCCTGAACTCGGGCTCTAGGGCCTCCTTTCCCGGTGGCGTGTCCTCTGCCGTTTTGTTGGAGGGGTTGTGTGTAGTCCGGATACAAGTCTGCCAGATGTGTTTATTACTAATACTGTCTCCAGTCTTTGACTTTTGTTTCCTAGTGGCTCTTTTTGATGAGCTCACTTTAACCTGGCGAACCTCTGGGGCTCAGGGGGCTCTTGCCAGGGCCTCATCTTCTCGAAGCTTGTGCTTCTGGGCCTGCAGTCCCCCCACAGGTGCCACCTCTGAGTGGCGGAGCTCTCAGTGGGTGAGGGTCTTCTCCCTCCCATCACTCCCTCCCTGCTAAGCTGCTACGGCGTCGGGCTCAGATGCCAGCACCTGCCCAGGTGTGGGCTGCGCTGGGGCCTGCTGTCCTGGCCGCACTGCACGCTGTCTCCTTGCTTCCTTTGCAGGGAGCCTCTGTAGGGATCACCAGGCAGTGCAATCCCTTCACCCTCCCTCCCCTCAAAACTGTTTAGATTGTCCTCATTCCTCTGCGCCTCCATGTAAACTTCAGAATCATCCAAGAATTTTATGGGTTTTGCTATTGCAAATGGCCTGCTTTAAATTTCATTTTAAATTGCCTGTCACCAGTATGTAGAGATACAGATGATATCGGTAAGCATGTCGTCTTTACAACCTTGGTAAATTCACTTCTTCTGTTTCCTTCTTTGTAGTTCTTTCGAGTTTTTTATATATACAGTTACGTCTTCTGAGAATAAAGACAGTATTTCCTCTTTCTTTCCACAGTACACACATGCCTTTGCTTCTCTTCCTCGTCTGTTGCACTGGTTAGAGCTTCCCGCAGGTCTGAGCAGGTGTCGAGTGAGCCCTTGCCTTGCCCACAGCATCAGGACTGCACTCCCTTTAGCGGCTGAGTGCCGCGCAGCTGCTGGCCTCCCAAGACGTCCTGTACCAGACTGAGGGCGTGCCTTCTGTTCTTAGCTGACCACGTTTTCATCATGGGGGCTTGTTTTTCTGGGTCTGTGATATTCTGTGATTTACTCCTATATTCTGTTGATACGCTGGATCACACAGTGATTCTAGCGTCACCTCCTTGGGACAGACTCATTGGCCTGTGGCCCTGCCGTGTCTGCCAGGCCCTCGGGTCCGCCGGAGGTGGGCTCTGCTTGTCCTCGCCTGAAGTGCAGGCAGGTTTGTTTGCTGCCACTTCTTTTGTCTGGAAGGTCTTATGTGGCTTGTGCTGTTTTTCTTTATATGTTTAGTACAATTCACTAGTAAAACAATCTGGACATGAAATTTTGTGAGGATTCAAGAATTAAACTCCCCTTGTTTTGGTGGTTACAGGACCGCCCAGGTTTTCTACTTTCAGTGTCAGGGCTGGAAAGCTGTGTCATTCATAACTTGTGTTATGAATGTGTCCGTTTTACCCAAGTTTTCCCACTTAAGGCACAAAGTTACCATTAACTTCTTACCTGGAGTGTCTGTATGGATGTTCCCTTTTTCAGTCTGAGGTTAGTCGTGACAACGGCCTGTCTGCCTCCTTCTCCTGTCTCTTTCTCTGTCCCACCCCCACATCTCTCTGTCCCCCTCTCTTTTCTTTTCCGAATCAGTCTTACCAGGAGCTATCAACTGAACTCATCTTTTCAGAGCACCTGCTTGTGGCTCTCAGGGTCCTCTCTATTATATGTTTGTTTTCTGGTTCATTAATTTCTCAGTGCAGTTCAGTTCAGTCGCTCAGTCGTGTCCGACTCTCCGCGACCCCATGAACCACAGCACGCCAGGCCTCCCTGTCCATCACCAACTCCCGGAGTACACTCAGACTCATGTCCATCGAGTCGGTGATGCCATCCAGCCATCTCATTCTCTGTCATCCCCGTCTCCTCTCGCCCCCAATCCCTCCTAGCATCAGACTTTTCCAGTGAGTCAACTCTTCGCATGAGGCGGCCAAAGTATTGCAGTTTCAGCTTTAGCATCAGTCCTTCCAATGAACACCCAGGATGGATCTCCTTTAGAATGGACTGGTTGGATCTCCTTGCAGTCCAAGGGACTCTCAAGAGTCTTCTCCAGCACCACAGTTCAAAAGCATCAATTCTTTGGTGCTCAGCTTTCTTCACAGTCCAACTCTCACATCCATACTTGACCACGGGAAAAACCATAGCCTTGACTAGACGGACCTTTGTTGGCAAAGGAATGTCTCTGCTTTTTAATATGCTATCTAGATTGGTCATAACTTTCCTTCCAAGGAGTAAGCGTCTTTTAATTTCCTGGCTGCAATCAGCATCCGCAGTGATTTTGGAGCTGGTCTTTATTATTTCCTTAATTTTGCCCTCTTCGATTTAAACTGTTGTTTCTTTCCTGACTTATGGGCCAGCAGACGCTGTGTGAGAAGGACCGGGTGGCAAGGCTTCTACCTCCCAGCCAGCACAGGCAGGCCGTAGCTCTGGGTGCTGCCCCTGGGAGGTAACGTGCCTTTTTGTTCTCAGTCTGGTCCAAAGTTTCCTTCACCTTGGGTTTTCAACAGTGTAGGAATGGTTTGCTTTTCTCATTTATGCTCTGCGCTTAGAATGCTTCTTGAACCCCAGGCTCGATGTCGGTCATTGGTTCTAGACCTTCCCGACCTCCCTGTCTCTCGGGTGTCACTCTGTCTGCTCCTCCCATCCATCCCTACTCCTGCTGCAGTCCTGGGGTCTCTGATCCTCCCAAGTGCTGTTTCTGGTTGTGTGGACACCCCGCAGAAGTGGACAGACGAGCCTTCACCTGCCCCAGAGCCAGCTTCAGCACCCCACAGGGAGGCTGAGCACCGGCTGCTGCTCGGGAGCATCGCTGCCCCCATCGCTGCCCTGCCGCTGCCCCTGCCACCATTGTCCCACTTCCCAGGACATGAACAGGACGTGGGTGCTGAGCGGTGGGCAGGACAGGACGACTGTCCTGGGTCCTGGCGGGCAGAGCGGGTGCTGACTTCTGCTCCTGTCGGTGTAGAGGCTGCGCACAGGTGGGCATCATCCGGGCCCTGACGGAGTGCGGCATCCCCGTGGACATGGTCGGAGGGACATCCATCGGGGCCTTCATGGGCGCCCTGTACTCGGAGGAACGCAGCTACAGCCAGATCCGCATCCGGGCCAAGCAGTGGGCGGAGGTGAGGCCCTGTGGGGGCAGGGAGAGCACAGCGAGGACTTCGGTGCTGGGGGCGGCGGCTCTGGTGTCTGGTCTTGTAAAGGTGACTGAGGGCAGGTTAATGCACCCGCAGTGCACCGCCCTTCAACGCCCACCGGGGCACCAGTGCTGGTAGGCAGGCCGGGGAGGCCTGGACCTGGGGGTCCCTGTGGCCGGGGCAGGGCGGGGCGCACAGCTTGAGACCTGCCCATTCCAATCGTTCCTGCGGATTTGGGGCTTCAGGGCTGTCCGCTGTTGTCTGGTATCTGGCCCTGAGATATTCAGGCTTGGCCTGTGGGGTAGATAGAGGGGGTTGGGTGTGGACTCTGGAAGGGCTGGGTGGGCCCTGGGCTGTCTCTCTCCCTGGGTGTGTGAGACCCCAAATGTCAGAGAGTAAGAAGTACACGTTGTTGACACAGTGGGCCCTGTAGTGAACGGGTGCCAGAGGACAGCCCAGAATCTGGGGCCTGGGTGGGACAGAGGGACGGTGGGGGAGGGGCGCATCAACTGCCCTCCTGAGGGCTCTGTCTGTTTCGGGGAGCAGGACAGAGCCCTGGCTGAGACCATGAGAGGGCTTGGAAGTGGCATTCTCGTTTTTAAAAGAAAATGAGGTGGTCATGCTCTGTGCAGAAGCTCTCAGAGCGGGCCGTCTGCCCAGTGCACATCCCCTGAGGCTCCTGTCACTGAGGACAGCCTGCGAGGGCCTTGGCCCCAGGGCGCACTGAGGGTCCATCCTCAGTGAAGGCCCAGAGACAGCTGGGCAGGCCTCTCCCTTCTTCACCCTGCTGGTCTGGGGGTGTGGGAACAACCACGGAGCTTCAGGCCTGATGGCCTGCCATCCTGCGTGTGTGCTGGGCCACGGGAGCCTCCTGGGCAGCCCCTGCGCGGGTGTGGGGCTGGAACCCGCGGGCCGCCCTGCAGCCCTTCCTGTGGGCCCGTGGAGGGGCATGGGGGGTGGTGCTGAGCAGGGGCTTCCTCAGGAGGGAGGGGCTTGTTGGCCTCAGAAGACCCGGGGATGCTGGGCCGTTCTGGGTCCATGTCCTCCAAGAGCACGTGCGCTCCTGCTCATCCTAATCCCCACGTGAGTACATGGGCACGTGCCTCCCTCCACCTGCAGCCCCTGCCTGAGCTTGCCCTCCCAGGTCTGTCTGGGGAGGGAAGAGGCCCCTTCCTCTTCACCCCGAGCCCTGAGGGGTCAGGCGCTCCTGGTCCTGCGCTCACAGGCCGAGCTGTCCAGCCTCACTGAGGAGGGCGGGCCTCTGTTCCCTGGTGTCCCGGGGCTTCGGCAGTGAGGCCCTCAGCAGGGCCCTACTTCTGTTCGGGGGATGGAGCGCCCACCCTGGCACCAGGGCATGGGCAGCGGTGAGCATGCAGCCAGCCCTGGGCCTGTATGGCCTCGTCCCAGCGTGCCCAGAGCCGGGCCTTCTGAGTGTACAGCAAGGGCCCAGTGGGTCAAGCCTGCCAGGGGTCAGCGGCTGCTCCCCTGGGACCTCCAGGCCCTGCCACCCAGGCCGTGGTGTTTGCTCCCCTCAGGCCCTGGGTGCTTCCTGGAGGCCCCCGTTCTGTTTGCAGGAAGCAGGTGTGCCCATGTGCCCACTCCCTTCTCCTGACGCTCCTAGTGGTCCTGTGGGGCACAGGCAGGGGTGTGTGCCCCTTCTGCTTGCAGGGGCCTCATGTGCGCCCTGTATGCCCCCCAGGACATGATGTCGATGGTGAAGACCATGCTGGACCTGACCTACCCCATCACTTCCATGTTCTCGGGGGCTGGCTTGAACAGCAGCATCTCCAGCGTCTTCAAAGACAGGCAGATCGAGGTGCCCGCCCCCCCGCAGGGACTGCCCTGGGAGCCCCAGCAGAGTCCACGGTCTCCTCCTGCCTGGGTCTGGACGCCCTGGGCCCTGAGAATCAAGGACTGGCAGCCTGGGTTGGTCCATCTGAGTCCTGTCCCCTCACAGGACCTGTGGATCCCGTACTTCACCATCACCACGGACATCTCCGCCTCTGCCATGCGGGTCCACACGGACGGTGAGTGCCTCCTCCCAGGGTGCATGTTCTCAGCGGGGGCAGAGTGGCTCCAGGGAAGGGGTACCCCCAGAGGAGGCAAGGGACTCAGGGAGGTCTGAACAAGATGACTCTGCTGCAGGCCTGAAGGCTGCAGGGTCCCCAGTGGAGACGGGAAGACTGGGGCATGAGGGTCACGGCGGTGTGCAGATTGCACTCAGGGTCTGGCACTGCTCGATGGGGATCCCAGGGAAAGCTGACCCATGGGTGGGCAGCTGAGGGCCCTTTTCTAGGCCAGAGTGTTGGGGAGCCTCTTGAAATGAGTCTAGTTGGAAGTGAGTGGAGTGGCAGAGCCAGCAGAAGGTCATGGCCAGGGGAGATGTGGGGAGGCCTGGAGCAAGTCCGGCCCTGCCAGCTCCCTCCGAGGAGGAGGGTGCCCAGGAAGGGTGTCATCTGCCCTGCCTGGCGCCCCCGCCAGGCTAGGCGTGCAGGGTGCTCAAGGCCTGTCTGGGCGAGGCTCTGAGCTGCCGGCGACGGAAGCCTGCGTCCCTCTCCTGACCCCTCTACACGCCCCTCTAGGATCGCTGTGGAGGTACGTGCGTGCCAGCATGTCCCTGTCGGGCTACATGCCCCCACTCTGCGACCCCAAAGACGGGCATCTGCTGATGGACGGGGGATACATCAACAACCTCCCAGGTACGGGGTGGGTGGGGAGGGGCACCTGCCTGCCTTGACCCCATGACTCTGTGTGCCTATTGGCGGGGCAGTGCAGGAGGCATGCAGACACGCTCCCAGCAGATGGCTCCGTTGCCGGCTTCACAGTGCTCAGAGCTCAGAGCAAGGCCAAGTGGCAGCCGGTGCAATTAGGGCCCATCTGTGCCCACAGCGAGAACTAACAGCCTGCAGGTGTCGGGGCTGCTGTGGGCATGGCGCCTCCTGGGGCATGCTGGTCACCTGTTGGACAGCTCTGCACTTGCCAGCCCCTGCACAGGCCTCGGTGTGACAGTGGAGAGGAGACCCGCCCCGCAGGCCCGGTGCTCCCCCAGTGCCTCTCAGGAGGCTCTGCCCCCACCCCCAGCTCTACCCCAGCCTCCCTTCAGCTATGCTCCCACCCAAGGCTCCACACACCTGTCCCCATTGGTCACCAGGCCACCTCCTCCCCAGCGGATGTGGCCAGGTCAATGGGGGCAAAGGTGGTGATCGCCATTGACGTGGGCAGCCGGGATGAGACAGACCTCACCAACTACGGGGACGCGCTCTCGGGATGGTGGCTCCTGTGGAAGCGCTGGAATCCCTTGGCCACGAAGGTCAAGGTGGGCCCAGCCTTGCCTGCTCTGGCTGCCCCTCCCCACGCCCTGGTGCCCACGTCCCTGAGACCCTGAGATGGGCAGGGAGGGAGTTGCGTCTTCCAGGCTCTGGGCCCAGCAGCAGGTGGTCCCTGCCTGCCTGGGACCAGCTCTGGGAAGGGGGACATGCGTAAAGGCTCCAGACCCCCTGGTGGATGCCCGGCCCCCTCGCCCCAGATCCAGCAGAAATAGTCTCCCCATGGGGGAGGGGAGGGGAGGGGATGGAGGGGCCAGGGAGGAAGCAGTGGCTGTGACCAGACAAGGCCAGGAGCCTCGTGGGGACAGGACAGCCACGCTTAGTGCTGCGACCTGGCAGGTGCTGAACATGGCTGAGATCCAGACACGCCTGGCCTACGTGTGCTGCGTCCGGCAGCTGGAGATGGTGAAGAGCAGTGACTACTGCGAGTGCCTGCGCCCCCCGATCGACAGTTACGGCACCCTGGAGTTCAGCAAGTTTGATGAGATCTGCGTGAGTGTCCAGGCCGGCTGCACCCCCGGGCCTCCCTGCCCCACCACTCCCGTCACGGGGTTCCCGTGTGTGTGCAGGAGGTGGGGTACCAGCATGGCCGGACGGTGTTTGACATCTGGGGTCGCAGCGGTGTGCTGGAGAAGATGCTGCAGGACCGGCAGGGGCCAAGCAAGATGAAGGCGTGCGACGTGAGCGCCTGAGCAGGCGGCCCCTCCCCCGCTGTGACCCGGCCTTTGGTGCCCAGTCCTCACCCTGCGGCACCTTGGCACCCCCTTCAGTCACTCAGAAGGGCAGGTGCTCCCTGCCCCTCCCAGGGTCCAGAAGGCAGGGGCCTCTTCTGACTCTCCACCCGGGAAGTGCTCATGCGGGGAGGATGGTGCTCCTGGTGGGGCTGCTCAGCACTCCACCCATCATCCACACCCTCTCCGACTGGGAGGCTGGGACCACAGAGGGTCACAGAGAGGGCAGGGTGTGGTCAGGAGCAGGTCAGATGTCTGCTTTGCCTCCGCCCACAGGTCCTCACCTGCCCCAACGCCTCCTTCACGGACCTTGCTGAGATTGTATCACGTATCGAGCCTGCCAAGGTGGCTGCAGGAGACGGTGAGTTGGACCCCGAGACATACATGTCCAACAGCTAGGGGTGGTGGTGGCGGCAACGTTCCCTCCTGACCCTCACTCTCAATAAGCTGCCCTGGGCACCAGGCTACCTCTGGCAGCCCCTCGACCTGGTTGGCTGTACAGCGGGACCCCTGCCTGTGTATGGCCCCTGTCCCTGCTCTCAGGAGGTGACCCACATGGCACTGCTCTCTGCCCAGATGAGTCTGACTACCAGACTGAGTACGAGGAGGTGCTGCTGGGCGGCCCCAAGGATGCGTACGTTGACTTCCAAAGCGCCCCTGCCAACCAGGGATCCGACTTGGTGAGCTGCCTGGACACCCTGTGCCCCTTGGCTGAGCCACGTGCTCTGAGGGCTCCAAAGCAAGCCAGCTGCTGCTTCCCTGCTGCCCTCCAGGGTTGTCCCCACCTTGACATTGACCATGTGCTATTTACTAACAGGAGGATGAGCCCTCGCTTCAGCATCAGCACTGAGGTCTGGCTTCCCCCAAACCACCCGAGGACTCCTCAGCACTCCAGCTCTCTGACCAAGATGGGTAGAAGTTTCCACCCTGAAGCACCCTGAAGCCAGCACCTCCCGTGGCTCCATCTCAGAGTGCCTAGCTCCTGCAGCTCTTCCAGCCTGTCAGGGAGACCCGCTGGGGCCCAGTGTGGAGTGTCACTCTGGGGCCACTGGCCCTGACGTCCCCTGCACACACAGCAGTCGTCGGGGCTCTGTCAGCCACTGCGGCCTCTCGTGTTGGAGCCCTCCTGTCTCTGCCTTGCCCGTCAATAAAGGTAGATCTGATTATGTGGGACATGTGGTCCCTGGGGCCAGGGGCCCATCAGGATGGGCAACTCACAGTCCTGTCCCTGCAGGGTATAGTGTTGCCTGCCTGCCTGTGAGGTCACCGCGTGGAACCCGGGGACCTCAAGCCAGGCAGGCAGGGCACCCAAGGTCGGGATGGTGCTGGTATCTGCCCAACCAAGCATGAAGCGCCCCCCCGAGCTCTCAGGCGGTGTTCCCACTTTGTACACACAAGATTTTTCCCTAAGATGATGCGGGCACTTTGCTTTTCAGATCATTAAAAAGTATCAGGGAGTCCTTTTGTACAAAAAAGATCTGTCAGGCCTTTGACTTTGGGGTCCCCGGTCCCTGCAGGTCTCAGCGGGACACGTGGGTCTGCGAGAGCAGGGAGCCCCTTTACCAAAGGGCCTGGGACCCTGTGGTCAGGGGACTGCTGGCCTCGTTTTCCCGGTCCGGAGGCAGAGCCCAGAGGGCAGAGCCGGGGGGCCCCACCGCCCCGCCCAGCGCCGGTGGGGCCCCGCTCCCCCCGCCCACTAGCGCCGGTGGCCCCGCCCCACGCCCAGCGCCGCGGGTTCCCCAGCCCCGCCCACTGCCGGCGGGGCGGGCGGGGCTTCACTGGGCCGGGCCCCGCCCCGCTCTGACGCAAGGTGGGCGGGGCTTCCACCTCCCTGACGTCGCGGGGGGCGGAGCGCCACCCCCGGGCCTGGCCGTTCTGTCCGGTGCGGCGGGGTGCGCGGAGGGCCCCGGAGCTGCCATGCGGGTCCCGAGCCCGAGCCCGAGCCTGATCCCAGTCCTCGGCGCGGCGCGGCACCCTCGACAGAGGCGGCGGGCGCGGGGCGCGCTCTGAGGCCTGGGGATGCGCCGCCGCCTCGACCATGGGCGCCGTCGCCTCCCGGAGGAGGGCGTTAAGAAGCGAGGCCATGTCCTCGGTGGCGGCCAAAGTGCGGTGAGTGCGGCGGGCCGCCCGCTGGGGCCAGCGCCGCCCCCGCCCTGCCCCGGTCCCTGCAGCATGCGCGTGGCCGGCGCCCGCCCCCATCTCCGTTCGGCTCCCCTCCCTGAGATTGCGGTGGGCGGGGGGCCGACCTCACGACCCCCACACTTCCTGGGCGGCCGGGGCTGGAGGGCAAGCAGACCCGGGCCCCGCCTGCAGGTCCGGCCAAGATGCACGGGGCGCCAAGGGTCCCCATAACTGCGACCTGCCAGCCCTGGGCGGTCTGAGGTGGGATGGGAATGCTTGCTGTGGATGACCCCTGAGCTCTCCCATGCGGGTGCAGAGGGCGTGGGTGGGGGGTGGGAGCGCCAGAGTGGGTGGTGTGCCCTGACGGCACACCCCGCTGTCCACCCCCTTAGAGCAGCCCGAGCGTTTGGCGAGTACCTGTCCCAGAGTCACCCCGAAAACCGGAACGGTGCAGGTAGGGGCACGTGAGGCAGGGCCAGCACCCGGTCCACCCATAGCTCCTAATCTCGGGGAGGGTTTGCTGTCTCCTGTCCAGGCAGACACAGCCCTTGCACACTGTGTGATGTGAGCAGGCAGCTACCGCCCTGCTGGGCTGGCTTCCTCACGCCCCCTGCCCTCCCTGGCCCAGAGCCCCAGAAGGAGCTGCGAGTCACTCATCACCATGGCACCCACCCAGCCTGGGCCGTTGGCATGGCAACAGGCCTCCTGGCACCCCCCAGGGCTGGCACCACTGTCTCTGGGGGCCAGCTGGTGGGGGGGAGGGGAGAAGTTGGCACTGGGCACACGGGTGCGGTGGCAGGCTGGGAGGTGGCCTGCCTGTTCCTGCCCCCGGCACCCACAGGTAGCACAGTCTGTCACCCACACACACAAGAGGGGCTTGGGGCCCCGATGGAAGTGCAGTGTGAACCTCTGGGGCATGGCACAGCTCAGAGAGCCCTTTTGTGAAGTTGTCCGGGCCCAGGGTTTGGTCAGCGGGCCAGGCACCCGCTGGGTGTTCATTCCCTGTCTCCAGAGCACCAGGAGATGGGAGGGCAGGACCAGCAGGCTGAGAGCTCACCTGGTACCTCTCCCCCAGACCACCTGCTGGCTGACGCCTACTCTGGCCACGACGGGTCCCCCGAGATGCAGCCGGCCCCTCAGAACAAGCGCCGCCTCTCCCTCATCTCCAACGGCCGCTATGAGGGCAGCCTTCCGGAGGAGGCTGCCAGTGGGAAGCCGGCCGGTGAGGGTCCCCAGCCCCGTGTGTACACCATCTCAGGGGAGCCAGCCCTGCTGCCCGGCCCAGAGGCTGAGGCCATTGAGCTGGCTGTGGTGAAGGGGCGGCGGCAGCGGGAGCGGCACCACCACAGCCAGCCCCTGCGCGCCAGCCCGGGCGGCAGTCATGAGGACGTCAGCAGGCCCTGCCAGAGCTGGGCGGGCAGCCGTCAGGGCTCCAAGGAGTGTCCCGGATGCGCCCAGCTCGCCCCCAGTCCCTCCCCTCAGGCCTTTGGAGTGGACCAGCCACCTCTGCCTGAGGCTACCGGCCGCCGAAAGAAGCTGGAGAGGATGTACAGCGTTGACCGAGTGTCTGGTGAGAGGCTGGTCGTGGGCCCGGGTAGCCTCCTCTGCAGCAGCAAGCGCCAGGAGACCCGGACAGTGCAGGGCACCCCAGTCACCGCCCGCCGGCGGCGTCCTGCCACCACACCCCATGCCCAGTCAGGCTTCATGGCTGGCTTCAGGCTTGCCGGCACCAAGTCACGCCAGGCGTGCTTCCCCAGCGAGGTGGCCGGGAGAGTCTTAAGGGCGGAACAGGCAGCAAGCCTGATTGAATGGACAGGTGGGGCTGCCTTCCAGGAGTCCTGGGGGACAGTCCCTGCCCTAACACCCACCCAGTGGGACTCCCACTCACCAAGGGGGCCTGGCCAGCTAGTGGGGCCCCGCACCAGGATTGTCGAGCAGTGTGCATGGCTGAGGAGCCCTGGAGGCCTGCTGTCAGGAAGAGGCCGCCTGGGACATTCAGGTGGCCCTGTGCTTCTGGGCTCCGAGCCCGTCATTTCCGGAAGAGCAGAATTCTACCTGGCAGACCTGCCATGTGCTCTCTGGGCACCTCCTGAGCCTCCAGATCAGCAGCCCATCGGGGCGTCAGGGCACAGGCCAGAGATGCGGGCGTCTCCAGGCCCTCATGCCCCTCTGAGGAGCAGAGACCAGGCTCTGGGACGGGGTCGGAATAGAGGAGCGTGGCCTTAGCTCACCCTGTCTGGGGCTGTAGGGCCCCCGGGAATGGCCAGTCTCCCCGCCTGGTGAGGGCCTCCACCAGGAAGGTCTGGGAGCAGGGAGGGCCGACTAAGTGGACCCCAGAGTGCCTGGGCGGCAGAGGAGGCCCTGGGGCCCCAGGAGAGCCTGCAGCCACAGTCCCTGCCCTGCCCCTCCAGCTTGAAGGCGACGAGTCAGTGCTTTTCCTGGGCACCCCGGAGGCTGGCTGTGCTTTCCGGGAAACACGTGTCCGCTGTGGGCAGCAGGGGGAGAGCCAAGCGAAGACGAGCGTCACGAAGCCGCTGAGCTGTCGCGGCTTGAACAGCTGAGCGGGCCTTGGAGCCTGCTGGCCCGGCACTGGGCCCCCCAACCTGGGATAGGTCTAGGGTACCCTGCACTCAGGAACACCCCTAGCCCTGGGCAGGTGGGGAAGGGCTCAGGAACCCCCAAGCCACCCTAGTCACTGCCCCCTTGGCCTTTTCCAGATGACGTCCCCATCCGTACCTGGTTCCCCAAGGAAAACCTCTTCAGTTTCCAGACAGCAACCACAACTATGCAAGCGTGAGTTGTGTCTGCTGTGCGCGGGGCCCAGGCCGGGGGGCCTCTTCCTGCTGTTCAGGAGCTACTGCCCAGAGCCTACCTGGGCAGCCGCTCCCGAGCGCCCCCGTTCCGCCCGCTCTGCCTGAGTGTCAGCCTACAGGAAGGCAGGCCCGGCTGCTCACACCCCAACCCCACCCCCACCCCGTCCTGTCCCCACTGCCCTGTCCTGTGCGGTGCCTGCAGTCTGTCTGTCCTGTCTCCTGGGGAGCGGGTGGGGGGCTGCGGCTGATGCAGTCACCAGCAGGGGTGCTTCTCCCGGACTCCTGCCCGGCTCTGCCCTCGCGCATGCTCCAAACAGCGGTCTCCTTGGGCTTCCACGCACCGTGAGCGATCACAGCTTAGCCCCCTGGGGGGCGCGCTCTTGACCATCACCCGCTGGGTGTTCTGTTGAGGAGTTCCTCCAGGGCAGCACTCTGCCACAGAGTCCCCTACTCTGAAGATGCTCCCTGCAAGCTGCCTTGGGGCGCGCAGTGCCACCCTCAGGCTGAACGGGGGCCACTCTGCTGCGGGTCTCAGCAGGGGCAGGGCACACAGTCAGGCCTCTGAGCAGCCTGACCAGCATCTGGTGGCCTGGGCCACCATGACCTCAGCACCTGCTGCCCTTTCAAGGACTGGCCTGTGGCATAGCCGGCACCCTGGGGTGCCTGTGAGGGACCCTTCGAGTCAGTGGCGAGGAGGAAACTAACCCCAGTGGGGTCAGAGGTCTGAGGGTCTCTGCTCACTGTGCCTTCTCTCTCACGCTGCCATTTCCTGCTGCAACGCCAGCATCTCGTAAGTACCGTGAGGACCTTGAGTCTGCGGGCATGGTGGTGGTCCCTGGGGAACTACCCCCACCCCCAAGTAGGTCGGGGCAGGCCAGGGACCTGGGCCTTGACCAGGAGGGCGTGCCGGGTCCCAGCGAGCACCGAGCTGCACCAGGGCCTGCTGGGAGCTGGGCTGAGGACAGGGCGAGGCAAGCCAGAACCCTCTGTCTGGCCCAGGGCCCGGGGCACCTGTGGGCCCTGTACTCGAGCCTCCGTCCCCACGTCTCTGTCCCTCCCGCCTGCGGCCAAGGGCAGTGCTGACTCGTGGCGGTTTCCCAGGGTGTTCAGGGGCTACGCGGAGAGGAAGCGCCGGAAACGGGAGAATGATTCCGCGTCTGTAATCCAGAGGTAGGGCCTGCCAGCCACTCGCCACCAGGGTCTGTCTCTTGTCTGTTCTGGTCTAGCCTGGGCCCCCCCAGTCCAGTGGACCTGATGGGGAAGGGCGGTGGCGACCACTGGCCTGGCCCTGCTCTGGGGACGCGTCAGGCAGGAGGGGTCATGTGGCCTGAGCTCCCAGGCCTGTGTGTTGGGGACACGCTGTGAGCTGAACTGCAACCAGCAGGCCCACCTGTGCCTTTCTCAGGCCCTTGAAGCCCAGAGCTGTGGGTTCAGCAGGCAGGCTTACCCTCCCAACCCCCACCTCAGATGTGTCCAGGAAGCTTGACTGTCTGTCTTGCCAGTGGGGCCTTGGCAGGACACAAAGTTAGGGGTTCAAGAGACCTGCCTCTGAGATGGCCTAGGGACACAACATCGGGGTGGGGGCATCTGCTGGTCCCAAGCCCACCTCGCGGTGGGGCCTGCTGTGCTGCCTTGGCCATCATGCGTGGGAAGCAGGAGCTCTTGACCACTTGGGAAGGGGCTTAGGGGTGCTCAGAGTGTGCCTGGGTGCACAGAGGGAAGGGAAGGGTGGGCAGCAGGGACAGGAGACCAAGTGTACAGGGTCACCAAGGGAGCTGTCCTGGGAGGAGGGTGGGGGGGGTGACAGGAAGCTTGATAACCTTGCCTGTGTCCCAGCGGCCAACAGGCCAGGAGGCTCGAGGAGGAGAGGGACCGGGTGGGATTGGCCTGTGGGAGGGCTGGGGGCGCCGGGAGGGCACCCCTCACGGAAAGGGGCGAAGTTGGGGAGGGGAGCACAGGGGACGGGCAGCCCACCCCTCCTGTGGGCCCTCACCAGCACCCCCATGCTTCCACCCCTAGGAACTTCCGCAAACACTTGCGCATGGTCGGCAGCCGGCGGGTGAAGGCCCAGAGTAAGGCGGATGGGTGGGGGGCGCTGCTCTTGGCCGACTGGGGCTTGGCGTGCTGCTCTCTGTGCCCCCAAGGCTGGTGTCCCCAGGGGGCACCTTCCCACACCCAGGCTCCGCCCAAAGGACAGGGCCCCGCCCCTACACACAGACTCCGCCCGCACCCCCGACCCTGCCGGTCCGCCTTTTGCCCCTCTCCCACCGTCCCATTGCAGTGGCATCCTGCACCCTGCAACCCCACCGGCCCGCGTCCTTCCAGCCCCCGGTCCCAGCCACCTCGCGTGGCTGCAGGCCGCGTCCCTGACGGGTTCTGCTCTCACTGCAGCGTTCGCCGAGCGGCGCGAGCGGAGCTTCAGCCGGTCCTGGAGCGACCCCACCCCCATGAAAGCCGACACCTCTCACGACTCCCGAGACAGTAGGTGCCCGGTGCTGCAGGCCGGCCCACCTTCCCCATAGGCTCCCCTAGGCCCCCAACCCTACGCTTCCAGCACCCGGACGGCTAGGCTTCTGCGCTTCCGCTGGACCTCGGTTTATCTGACTGAGGCTGGGCGCTCTGACACCTCCAGTCTTCTGGGTGGGCGTAACTAAGGGTCAGGGCTCGCTGCCTACCCTGCCTGCTGCCCCTCACGCCGGAGACCTGCAGTACCTGATTTCTCCTTGACCCAGACGCCAGGCACACTGGGCTGGAGCTGACTCTTGCACCCCGGCTCCCACTGGCCTTGCCCTAGGGCCCACAGCCTTCCCCACCAGGCAGCCTCCAGCCGGTGGCAGCAGCCCGACATGCCCTCAGCTTGGCTCTCTTACCCGCCCTGGGTTTCTCGCTGGCCTGGAGGGCCCTCTGGGACATGGCTTGCTGGCTCTGTCCCCTGCCCATCTCTGGGATTGCAGCCAGGGCGGGTACTGCAGATGGTCCTCAGCCTGGTGGCACGTCCTGCCCTCCAGGTAGTGATCTGCAGAGCTCCCATTGCACTTTGGGCGAGGCTTTTGAAGACCTGGATTGGGAGACTGAGAAGGGCCTGGAGGCTGTAGCCTGCGACACTGAGGGCTTCGTGCCACCCAAGGTCATGGTGAGGCCTGTGCAGCTACTGCTCAGCGGTGGGGGCCGGGTGGGGGCGCTCCAGGACGGCCAAGGCCCTGAGTGCCTGCCCTGTTGTCCGCAGCTCATCTCCTCCAAAGTGCCCAAAGCCGAGTACATCCCCACCATCATCCGCAGAGACGACCCCGCCATCATCCCCATCCTCTATGTGAGTGCTCCCAGCCCCGTCTCAGGGTCGGGTGGGGGTGCTATCCCGATCCTCTATGTGAGTGCTCCCAGCCCCGTCTCAGGGTTGGGTGGGGGTGCTATCCCGATCCCCTATGTGAGTGCTCCCAGCCCCGTCTCAGGGTTGGGTGGGGGCGCTATCCCGATCCTCTATGTGAGTGCTCCCAGCCCCGTCTCAGGGTTGGGTGGGGGCGCTATCCCCATCCTCTGTGTAAGTGCTCCTGTCTCAGGGTCAGGTGGGGGGTGCTATCCCCATCCTCTACGTGAGTGCGCCTGTCTTGGGGTTGGGTGGGAGGCACTGTCCCCATCCTTTATGTGAGTTCTCCCAGCTCCACCTCGAGGTCGGGTGGGGGGCACTGTCCCCATCCTCTGCGTGAGTGCTCCCAGCCCCATCTTTGGGTTGGGTGGGGACACTATCCCCATCCTCTACGTGAGTGCACCTGTCTTGGGGTTGGGTGGGAGGCACTGTCCCCATCCTCTATGTGAGTGCTCCCAGCCCCGTCCCAGGGTCGGGTAGGGGCGCTATCCCCATCCTCTATGTGAGTGCTCCCAGCCCCACCTCGGGGTTGGGTGGGGGCGCTATCCCCATCCTCTACGTGAGTGCTCCCAGCCCCATCTTTGGGTTGGGTGGGGACACTATCCCCATCCTCTACGTGAGTGCACCTGTCTTGGGGTTGGGTGGGGGGCACTGTCCCCATCCTCTATGTGAGTGCTCCCAGCCCCATCCCAGGGTCGGGTGGGGGCGCTATCCCCATCCTCTACATGAGTGCTTCCAGCCCTATCTCAGGTCGGGTGGGGGGCACTGCCCGAAAGGGGCTCTGACCTGGGGTCTTGTCTCCCCCAGGACCACGAGCATGCAACCTTCGAGGACATCCTGGGTATGTGCCCTCTGATCCCTCTGCCTTCTGGTTTCTGGGCTGGGGGGGGGAGCGCACACAGACAGTGGGGGCAGCACTCACACCCCTCCCTCCCCAGAGGAGATAGAGAAGAAGCTGAATATCTACCACAAGGGGGCCAAAATCTGGAAGATGCTGATTTTCTGCCAGGTAGGGTTCAGCCCTTCCTGCCCTGGAGTAGGGCAGGGGTGGAGGATGCCACCTCCAGGGACGTGCACATTTGCATCTGCATGTGTTGGGGGAACAGTGGTTGGACACCCCCAGCGTGCAGTACCATCCGCTAACCGCAGACTCTAACAGGGTGGCCCAGGACACTTGTACCTGCTCAAGAACAAGGTGGCTACCTTTGCCAAAGTGGAGAAGGAAGAGGACATGATCCAGTGAGCAGGGGGTGCCTGGGGGACGGGGGGACCGGGGGCAGTGTCTGCCGGGGTGCCATGTCCCCTCTCACTTGGGGGTCAGGCTGGAGGCTGCCTGTGACCACCCCTTCCCCACCAGCTTCTGGAAGCGGTTGAGCCGCTTGATGAGCAAAGTGAACCCTGAGCCAAATGTCATCCACGTCATGGGCTGCTACGTCCTGGGGAACCCCAATGGGGAGAAGGTACAGCACCCCGCTTCTTTGCAGACCCCCTTTCTGTCTCAGCCCTCCCAGAGAGATCCCCGTACCTGGCCTCACCAGCTGGGGCTTCCTGCTCCCCAGCCCCGCTTCTCCCCCCTGCTCTCTTGCTCTGCCCTGCACTGAGCCCACTCCCTCCTTTCAGCTCTTCCAGAACCTCAGGACCCTCATGACTCCTTACAGGGTCATCTTCGAGTCGCCCCTGGAGCTGTCGGCTCAAGGTGAGTGCTGGGCTGGCCGCCCGCGGGGTGGTGTCCTCGCCGGGCATATTGCAGGGGGTTGTCCCGGAGGCGGGGCTGAGCGCACCCTCGCCCCTCCCCCCGCAGGGAAGCAGATGATCGAGACCTACTTTGACTTTCGTCTGTACCGCCTGTGGAAGAGCCGCCAGCACTCGAAGCTGCTGGACTTTGAGGACGTTCTGTGAGGGGCGGTACCGCCGCCCGGCCGCTCCCTCAGACCGGCGCCAGGCTGGGCCGCTGCGAGCTGCCCGGTACCACGTGGGTCCCGGTCTTCACGGCCACTTCAGGGCATCTCAGACGTCGCTCAGGTTCCCTCCCAGGGCTCCGGTCCTCACGGCACCGCGGGTCTCGACGGCCACCGCCCTCGCACCCCCGAGGAGCCCCCGCGGCTGGCGGATGCTGCCCGGTCCTCGCCTGGAGGCTCAACGCTGGGGCGGCACCTCTGCAGGTTCATAGAAATAAGTGCAATTTTCTACAACCCCTGAGACAATTCAAAGGGAAGCAGCATTACTAGTTAACTAGTTAAGTGCTACGTTACTAGTCATGGCGTAGATCACCCGGCTCAACGTGTGTCCAGGACCCTCTGCCTCAGCTCCCCAGCCCTGCCGTATCCGATCACCAGCACCAGGGCGGCCCGTCTGCCCGGCCTGGCCATGTCCCGGCCGAGTCCCTGATGGTCTGTACTTGCGCTGCCCTCGTCCCTGCTTCCCTGACCACGGCGCCGGCCCGCGGGGGTTCCTGGGGACAGCGGGACACGCCTTCCTTTCACTTGGAGGGCGCCCTGGGTCGAGCCAGGCCCTGCCTGCTCCCCGGCCCCCTGTATCCACCCGGCTCCCTGCTGCTGTCCCGGCCCAGCTTTTGGTGGCCAAGCTCTGAAGGCCTCTCCCTGTGCAGGGGCCCAGGGTCTGGGCGGGGCCTGCCAGGGCTGGGTCCTGGCGGATGAGACCCCTGCCGCCTGCCGCATGGGGGCCTGGACCCCGCAGCCAGGCTGGGCCGAGTGAGGGCAGGGCAGCCGCTGGGCTGTGCAGGCGCAGCCTGCCCTGGCCCAGTGGGCGGGCCCTTGTACATAGCTGGCACTCGGGGGGCTGGCCCCCCTGTACAGAGTCTGGTCTGAGACACCCAGCTGTGCCCCCCATCGAGGGGAATGGGGGTTCGTGCCGGGCTCTGAACAACGTACAACACCCTGTAGAGTGACCATTAAATCTGACCCTCCGCTGCGGCCACTGCGTGGGTCTCCTCTCTCAGCGCCATCCACTGCCTCCCTGGACCTAGAAGATAACGGGCCTGCTGGTCTGAGCTTGTTGCTCGTATGGTGGCTGCGTATGTACCCTGGCCCGGACTGAGGGGCAGGGACTGCTAGGCCTGCCCCACCAACGGCATGCTCCGTAAGAGGTCTGGGGAGGAGGCTCCCAGCCTCCGAGAAAGGCTGTGGGGAGAGGAGGTGCTTGAGAGGCTCCCAGCGGGCAGGTGGTCTGCAGATGAGGGCAGAGACACTGGCGCCACAGCCTCTGCCCGCCCCCCGCGCACAGAGCTGAGGGCCACGTGGTCAGCAGTGCGGCCGCAAGGGGGGGCCATGGAGTGATCACAGGGCCGGGCAGCCACCCCCACGTGTGCCCTGTGCCCCTCTACCCAGTGGCCAGCATGTTGGGTCCAGCAGGCCTGGCTTCCCTGGAGGGTCCTGGTCCAGTTGCCTGTGGGCAGATCAGCAGGTGCCAGGTGGGTTCATCTGGGCTACAAAGGGCTGAGGAGGGTGGGAGACTGCCCACGGTGGCCCGAGTGAGGGCTGGGAGGCTGGGGGTTCCAGGGACCTGGAGGCTGGCGACCTGGAAGCGGGTGATGTCACCAGGAGAACTCACATCTAGATGAAAGTCTGGGCAAGGGGTCAGGCAGATAGCCCTCCAGTGCGACCCGCCCACCTCGCTGTGTTGCCTGCAGATCTGACCTGGGGCTACCAGAAGTTTTGTCACATGCCCCCGCCCCTCTCCCAGCCTCCCACGGGGATGCTGGAGTCGATCTGGGCTGCTTCAACAAGTAGGCTTGCCCCACAGTCTTCAGGGTCGGGCTGGTGGATCAGGGCTGGCAGGGTCTGCCCTCAGAAGACTTGAGGTCTTGCATCTGTCCACGAGCTTCCCTCCCTCATGCACAGAGCCACCAGAATCATGAGGGGGAGGGGGCGTCAAATCCAGAAGGTACCCAGGAGCTGCTGCTGCTGCTAAGTCACTTCAGTCGTATCCGACTCTGTGTGATCCCATAGGTGGAAGCCCACCAGGCTCCCCCATCCCTGGGATTCTCCAGGCAAGAACACTGGAGTGGGTTGCCATTTCCTTCTCCAATGTGTGAAAGTGAAGTTGCTCAGTCGTGTCCGACCCTTAGCGACCCCACAGACTGCAGCCTACCAGGCTCCTCCATCCATGGGATTTTCCAGGCAAGAGTACTGGAGTGGCTTGCCATTGCCCTCTCCGACCCAGGAGCAAAGCGGTGTAAACACAGAAAGCATTGTGGGAAAAGAACAGAGGGAGGGGGGTGGCAGACTTGGAGGCAGGCTGGGTGGGGGGGGTGCCAAAGCAACCCCAGGTCTGCAGCCTCTGCGCACCCACCTCAGCTGGGAGCAGCAGCCGCCAGGGGGCGCCGGGGAGAAGTGCTGGCACCTAGCCGGAGAGGTAAAGGCTCCCCTGGGGGCTCGGTGGAAAAGAGTCTGCCTGCCGAGACGTGGGTTCGATCCCTGGGTTGGGAAGATTCCCCCGGAGTAGGAAATGGCAACCCGCTCCAGCCTTCTTGCCTGGAAAATTCCATGGACAGCAAAGCCTGACAGGCTACAGTCCGTGGATTGCAAAGAGTTGAACACAGGTGAGCGACGGAGTGTGCATGCGCGTGAGAGATTAAGGTCCTTCCTGTACGAAGCGTTTTTATACATTAACAAGAAAGAGACAAGCCAACAGGGAAAGTGAGTGGAGGGCTGAACTGACAACTCACAGAGAAGAAACCGAACGGCCTATAAAAGGCCAGTGAAGGGAAAGAGACGTGTCCTGCCTGTTGGTTTTGCAAACATTTTAAAGGGTCTGAGTCACCCTGTGCTGGTGACTGTGTGGGGAGGAGATCGTGGTAATTGCTGTGGACTTCTTGGAAAGCAATCTGACAATAGCTCTTAAAACATAATTGGTAAACATGGAGCCAGCACCTCCCACTGGGGCCTCCTGCATGGGTGTCCATGTGCCACAGCTCATGCCGTTAACGGGGGCCAGCCAGGTCACGTGGACGGCCGTCCCAGAAGCAGCACATCATTCCGAAGTGGTGTGTTGAGGGAGAAGGATGGTTGGGCTTGCAAGAGGCTGAGTGCTCTCCGTTTACACCGAACGAGGTCAAGCTCACAGACGGGTGTGTTCCTGTGACACGTGCACCTCTAACTGCCCGGGGAAGGCCTGCTGTCCGTCCTCGCCTCCTAGGACAGCATGGGCGGAGGTGGCCCTGGCCTGCCCTCTCCGCCTTCCTGCTCTCTCCAAGCCTTGCAGCGTGCACACCCCAGCCTACATGGCCACGCTCACCCCACCCACACAGCGCCCCCCGCCCGTCTGATGCCCTGCTCTGAATGTGTGCCCCAGGGGACAGAGCCAAAGCACATCTGCCTTGTTTAGAACCTTCCATCACCATCAGGATGAAACTCAGACCCACCCTCTGCCCTGCTCCCAGAAAGGACACGCTGTGCCAACAACTCCTTTAGTAGGTTTGTGTCCAGAGTCTCAGGTGAATTCCCAGGGAGGAGTCAGAGATCAGGATTAGGAAGGCAATCATCAAAGCCACGGTGGGAGGCACCCTCCAATGGTCCCAGCCCTTGCAGTGGTCACTAGACTGGGCCAGGTCTGTCTGAGAACCAGGAAGACAGTCACGTGGACTAGACATGCTGTGTATATCAGATGCGGCTCAAGGGCTGGGAAGGGAACTGTTGGTGGGAGTGGGAACCAGGGATCTGTAAAGTACAGGAAAACCACCTGCAAAGGTATTTATGAGTCCCTGGCCTTGCTCCCAGGGCTGTGTGGACTGGATCCAACCGGCACCTGCGGCAGCGGCCCAGCCCACTCCCAGACCCACCCTCGGAGTGTGGCTGAGTCCCCAGCACTCTCCACGGGCCAGAGACAAGACCTCAGTCTCACAGAGGGTACTCGAAACATTACAGACCGGAAGAGCCATAAAGATCTTGACCAGCAGACACAGGCTGCCAGCAGGTGCCAAGGATGAGAAGCCGCGGTGTTGAAATTCGGAAGAGCTGTTGTAAAGATGCTCAAATAGTAAAGCAGCCAGTTGTTACCAGCAACGTGGCTTTATTCGGGAACAGGAAAGAACTGGAATGCAAGACGAGCGAACCCGGGGGAACCGCGAGCAGGACGCCCCCGAGAGAGGGAAAGCGCCGCCTCCCGCAGAGGGGAAGGGCGGAGGCGCTGTTCTAAACAGAGAGCCCATTGGGCGGGGCCGGGAGCCGGCCGTGTGGCGGCCTCTCATTGGCTGAGCTGTCGCCGGGCGGGGAGAGAACCTCCCTCCCGCCTGGCGCCCAGGCCGGCGCCTCGCCGCGGGGTCTGCGGTCCGGGCTGCGCCGCAGGCCCTCGGCGCTTCCCGGGCGGCGCTGGTGGTAGGCAGTCCGCCCTCGGGTGTAGGAGACCGGGGTTTGCTCCCTGGGCGGGAAGATCACGGTCCCCACCCCGGCTCTCCTGCCTGGAGGGTCCACGGACCGAGGAGCGGGCGCCCGTCCGGGGGTCGCCAAGGGTCGGCTGCGACTGAGACCGACCCTCGGTAGGGCCGAGGGCGCCCCTTCCGGCCTCGCGCTAAACACGGCTGCTGCTGCTGCTGCTGCTGCTGCGAAGCCGCTTCAGTCGCGTCCGGCTCTGGGCGACCCCACAGACGGCAGCGCACCAGGCTCCCCCGTCCCTGGGAGTCTCCAGGCAGGACACTGGAGTGGGCTGCTGCTTACTAATTTTCACGTTTCCCCTCTTTGATGATTTTTCAGTGACGTTTTGTCAGTGAGTGCCAGGGAGGACCTTTCCTGGATATCATGTCCCTCTTGGAAGAGAGGTTGGAAAGCTCTGGAGGGCACATTCAAGTAACAGGAGGGGTCGCCAGAGCTCTCAGGGATCTCCCCTCTGACGTCTGTGTCTAAGGACGGTGAATGCAGCAAGGGAACACTCGACCCGGAGAGAAATAAGCTCCTTGAGAAGGCACGGTACAGGAATAAACATGAAGCAGTAGCCAATGAACTTTTCCCCCAAACAGGGAAACTCGAAGGACTTCTTATTTATTTAAATTGAAGTATAGCTGACTTGCAATATTGGGTTATCAGAGACTTTTTCATTTGAAAAAGACTTTGTCAGTCATACAGCCTGACAAAGGTTACAAATCCATCCCATGAATTTTGATAAGATTGCAGTTAGTTAATAGTCCGGATGCAGGAGAGAGAGGTGTGTGAGTGTGGAGCCATCTGACAAGCCTGACTGACATCTGCTCAGGTGTGGTCTGCTCCGGTTCTGGGAAACCTTTTCCTTCAGGTCACCAGTTGGTGTGCAGCCTCACTCCGGGGTGGGCACTCGCTTTGGGTGTGTCACCTGCGTCCAGAGTCTCTTCCCTGGAGCCTGGCAGCACAGGCTGGCGAGCAGTGCCCGACTGGGGCCTTTCCAGAGAGGCTGGAGGGGGTTCTTCTGGGTTGCAGGCATGATGCAAGCTCTTCATCTCCCAGGAACAGCTGTGAAAAGATGGCCCTTCCAGAGGCCAATTACTTTCAACAGAGGCAGTCAGGTCTTTGAAGTATTGAAGTCTATCTCCCTGTGTCAGCCCTGGGTCAAAAGAGGCAGGTCTCAGGTACGCCTGAGGTCTAGTGACTTTCTCAAAGAGTAAGAATGTATGAGTTCCAATGGGAGCAAGTCTCAGAGGGGTAAATGGCAGTGCTTTTGGTACAGTAGTTGGAGAGTCTGTAAGTTTTGCCGGTTGGGTTTTAATAGTGCCGTTAATGCTCTTGAGTCGCCCTGAGAACTGGAGAATGTATGACAGTGAGAGTGTGAACGGGCCAAATGGTGCAGATTAGTCAATTGCAGACCGGTAACACGGGTGCCGGCCGCTGTGAAGTTTGAGAGGGGTTCCCCAGGGAAGCATCATCTTTCCTAACAAGATGTTAGCCTTGGAAGCAGCAGTGGCCTATCTTCAGGGCAAAACTTTGGTCCAGTGAGAAAACAGACAGATCATGACAAACATGTTTGAATCAGTGAGGAGAGGGAAGCAAAATGCATTTCCCAAACCTCCAATGGTCCATGAGGCAATTCAGAGTCTCTGGGAGCAAGTTTCCCTTGATTGTATTTGGACAGGTGGGGCAAGCCAGCTGTGCACTTTTTGAGGCCTCATTAATACTTCCCCACCAATGCTGGTCCATGAAAGCTGTCATTTTGTCAGTGGGTCTGTGGTTTAGTGCATGCACTAAGGAGTGTGAATCTTAGGATTCCTCATGAAGCTGGATTGACGTTTGGCCCAAGCTAGAGTTCTTTCTATGGAACCAGCGGTCATTAGATTTTCAATATTGTTTGTCTTTTTCTGAGGCCAGTTTTTATGCTTTTCTAGCCAGTCTTCTCAGACTCTCATTTTGAGGAGCATCTCTTTGGACCATAACAGAAGTTTGGCCAGTGGTTCCTCTGAGACAGTGTTGTTGCAGGAAATATCAGTGAGGTGGATTCTCTTAGCCTCCAGGGAGTCAAGCCTGGGATGGGTCACGCTCAGGGTCTCGATGATGGCCAAGGCAGCTGGTGAGAGTGTGGCATCTATTAGATTTAGACGGAAGACCCATTTTTAATCTCACCCCATTAGAGGTAAGGAACCTCATTGTTTCCCTAAGCATCCCAGGGTCCTGGGCTGCCCCAGAGACACATGGACTATAGGTGTGAATACGGTGGGTTTGGCCTCGGCTGCAGCGCAAGCCTGACTGGGAGCACAGAGCCCAGCCCGCTGGGCCCAAGGAGCCGAAAGGAAAGGCGCTGCCTTGGCTGCCCCAGGAGGAGAGGAGGCGCAGCAGCACACCCAGCACGGTCTTTACCGTGTCGTCTCAAACAGGCGCCATCGGTGGGCCGGGGCCAGTCTGCCCTGGGCAGAGGAGCCCCTGTGAACCACCGGGGAGTCGGCAGGGACTGGCAGGGCCGCACAGGCGTGAGGTATTTGCTCAGAGAGGGAGGGGAGCAGAGTGCAGGGCCCAGGGCTGTCACAGCGTGAGGAGCTGCGTGCGGAGCTGTGGGCAGCGGGTCTCCCCGGGGCTGCGGTCGCTAGCCAAAAAGTGTGCCGTGTGTGACAGTTCGGGCTTCCACTGCCTGGGGTGCCAAGATGGTTAAAGGGGTCCCATGACTATTTCTCTGGTGGCCGTGACCGGAAGGACAGCGGCCGAAATGACTCCGAGACAAGGGGCTGTCCCCGAGCCACAGGGCCCGTCCGCAACACCCGATGGGGCAGTGACAGTCCCCAGGTCCAAGGACGTTCTCTTCTCACATGCAGAGACGGACAGGGAAGCTGATCACTAGGGTGTCGAGGGCCAGTAGTCTGTTAAACTTCTCTTCAGACTCTCAAAGGAAGGTCACCTTGATCTTCCCAAATAACAGAGTCAGGTTTGCTCTTTTCATAGAGCACACAGAGGCTGACCATAAGAGAGAAATTTGGAATTCGATTTCAAGAGTATCCAGCTAACCCCAGTAAAACCTCATAATTGGGGCTTAGTTTTTGGCTTGGGGAAGTTCAGGATGCTGCAAAGTGTACCTGGATCCAAGTCTACCCTTGTTTCAAGGTCCGGTTCCCTAAATATCTATCCTGAGTTTGAAGAACCTCAGTTTTTTCCTGAAGACTTTATGTCCCTTTGAGACCAAAAGTTTTAACAGGGGGATGATGGCTTCCTATGACAATGTTTGAGGAAAGCAGAGAAGCAGATTTCCTACGTAACTGGCCCTTGAACAACGTGGGGCTTGGGGCACCCACCCCTGTGCAGTTGAAAATGCGGATGCAAGAGACCCAGGTTTGATCCCTGGGTCAGAAACATCCCCTGGAGAACCAAATGGCAACCTGCTCCAGTGTGCTTGCCTGGGAAATCCCATGGACAGAGGAGCCTGGCGGGCTGCAGTCCATGAGGTCGCACAGAGTCGGACACGACAGAGGAACTGAGCACAGCTTTGCGGTCAGCCCTCCGCACCTGCTTTTCCATAGCAGGAGAGGCAGTCAACTGCAAGTTGTGTGGTTCAGGAGTACTGTAGTATTTATTGGAAAAAATGCATATAAAAGAACCTACACAATTCAAACCCATGTTGTTCAGAGGTCAGCTGTGTATCATAGCAAAGTCAAGCCTTCAAAAAACACTATGTCATCCAAGTCAGCTTTTAAGATTTATGGAATAAAAGAGGGTTTTGTGGTGATACCCGGGGCATCATTGTCCAGGTGTGCTATCATCCTTCCCGGGTGGAGGCAGGAAGGCCCTGGGGGGCTGTGTCAACTGGATGCTGAAGTGTGCACTGCACTGGTCGGTTATGGTGAAATTTTGCGTTCAGTAGGAGTGGGTGCTTGTCGAGGGTGGGGATTAAGAGCAAGACTGTCGAGGGGCAGCAGCATTGATTCTGGCCTGCAGGTCCTGGGAGGACCTCCGTCCTCAGCCACTGGGCTTTCTCACAGGCTCCATTTGGCAGTGTGCACGGGGGTGCCCTGAGCCCTGGAACCGTGTCACGGGCTTTAAACCCGGAGGGGCTTCTCTACTTAAGGGTGCTGGTTCGTTCTGGGGAGAGGATTCGAGGGACTTAAATTTGAGTCTTGGGAAGAGCGCTGTGGCTTTTGTCAATATCAGCTGGAGATGTTGCCCATGAGGAGGGTGGTAGCTGATTCAATAGGAGCAAGTAGGTCAGTGTCTCCAGAAACAGCTCCAGGACTGTGAGAGACAGAGCAGAGCAAAGGCGGTGAACAGTCAGTTCACTTTG
Source organism: Moschus berezovskii (assembly GCF_049115385.1). Classification (NCBI taxonomy): domain Eukaryota; kingdom Metazoa; phylum Chordata; class Mammalia; order Artiodactyla; family Moschidae; genus Moschus; species Moschus berezovskii. The sequence goes on from NC_142470.1 coordinate 562,213, forward strand.
TTGGCTATTTTGGTTGTTACTGTGAATTCCTAGAATTCTTTCCCCTTTTGGGAGAAAGAAATTCCAGCGTGGTATTTTCTAAGACGTCTCAGCCTAATGAATGAACAGGGGTGCAAGCCTGACTGTTGTTCCCGTCAGTTGGTTAAGGGAAGGCTACTGCAATTGCTTGGTGGAGTCCTGTACTAAGTGTCCTAGCGTCTTGCCAAAAGTTGGGGATTGCTTCTCTAAATCCCTTTCAGGATGTTCCCATCAGGCAATTTCATCCAGTGTTTGGCTTGTGCCTGCCCACAAGCATATGCCACTCCAGTATTCTTGCCTGGAAAATCCCCATGGACAGAGGAGCCTGGTCGGGCTACAGTCCGTGGGGTCACAAAGAGTCGGACACGACTCAGTGACTTCACTTTCTTTCTTTCTATAAGCACAAAGATCTGGGAAACCAGGCTGGTAAGTTTGGGTAATAATGTTAAATTCTTGCGCAAACCTGTGGGGTTCCTCAGTGACTTTAGGAGCCTCTTTAGGGCTCACAGTTTGGCCTTAGACCAGGAACATCAACTTAAAGTTTGTTTGGATCCTCAGAAAACTTAACTTTAAATGAGCATGTTCTGAATTTATGGTTACAAGCGGGGAGGAGTGGAAGGATAAATTAGGCATTTGGAACTGACCTATGCACACTGCTTTCTCTAAAACAACCAGCAGACGACCGAGGGCCTGCTTGCAGCACGGGGAATGTGGCTCAGTGTTCTGTAACAGCCTAGTTGGGAGAAGAACTTGAATGGACAGGTGAGTATGTGTAGGTGAATTGCCTTGCTGCACCCCTGAGACTAACAGAACATCGTTAATAACTGTGCGTCAATATAGAACACAAGGGAAAGAAAGGGGCAGACTCCGATGGTTTCAGAGGAGGAGGGAGCGGGGAGAGGGTTAGGTGAAAAGGCAGCTCAGTGCGAGAATTAGAAAGAGGCAGCAGAGGGCAAGGGGAGGTGCAAGCGGAAAAGAAGGGACCGAAAAAGGTGGGGGGAAGGCTGTTGAGCGCCCAGGGCTGAGCGCCCGGGGCGGCTGAGGGCCTGGGGCTGAGCGCCCGGGGCGGCTGAGCGCACGGGGCGGCTGAGCGCACGGGGCTGAGCACATGGACCTGCTGAGCGCACGGGACTGAGCACATGGGGCTGAGCGACACACGGGCTGCTGAGCACACGGGGGTGCTCAGCACATGGGACTGAGCACACGGGGCTGCTTCGTCCAGAGGCAGAGGAGGTGGGAGGGGAGAGGTCTCAGGAGCACTTTGCATTTCTTCAATTATCTGTTTGCCTCAGTTAATTTAAAAATTGTATTTTGCTAAGAGGCAATTTTATAATCTTGATAACTCTTTGAAGCCTCAAAGTACCAATAATAATAGGAATTCCATATAGTTTTAAAAATTTTTAGAGCATGGCTGTCCAATTTATCTTTAAGAAAAGTAAGCTTGGGAAATTTAAGAGTTCCCGCTAATGAGTGCTCTAAATCACTTTTGGTAAAGTTAGTCCATTTAATTAGAAGTGTGCCTGAGGAGGGACCACAGTTTTTATACATAAAGCTGTCTGAAGGGGGCTGAGGGGGCACCATCAAAACATCTAAATGACTGGAATCCCTTATCTTAGAGATTTTTCTCTACAGCAAATGAAAACCTTTTCTAAATAGCACAGTTCCTATAGGAACAGCTCCTTTCCAAAGGAACTGGGCAAAGGACTTAGCAGCACAGTTCCAGTGGGAACAGCCTGGTTTTAAGAGATAGGCCAAAGCACCAGGCAAATGCTCTAAGAAAAGACTAACCTTTTAAAGACAGGATGAAGTCTTCAAAAACGGTACATCTCAGATAACACCTGGAGGGCCTCAGAACACAGAAAGAGTGGAGCCTGAGTCCAGGAAAAAAATCACCTTAAACTCCAGGGTCAGCAAGAAAGCAGTGAGCTCCCTGGGCTCTGTGAGTCCACACCTGTTTGCTCACTACAGTGGAGTTATCAGGGGTCCTTTCTGGATCCCACTTCTGACACCAAGTAATGGAAAAGACTCTGATGCTAGGAGGGATTGGGGGCGGGAGGAGACGGGGACGACAGAGAATGAGATGGCTGGATGGCATCACCGACTCTATGGACATGAGTTTGAGTGAACTCCGGGAGTTGGTGATGGACAGGGAGGCCTGGCGTGCTGTGATTCATGGGGTCTCAAAGAGTCGGACATGACTGAGCGACTGAACTGAACTGAACTGAATGTTGACCTAAAACAGTCAAACAGCCAGTTATTTTACCAGCAAAAGTGGTTTATTTGGGAACAGCAAAGAGTTACAATTCAGGGTATACATTCTATGGTGAACCATAGGTCAGCCCAGAGAACAAAGGAGATTGACTACCTTTTACGGGGAAGAGGAGTTGGGAGGGGCTGTTTAAAGCAAAGAATCCATTGCAGGAAGCTGAAAGTGTGGAGACGGTGAAGTAAAGACAGTCTCAGATGAAGGAAAACTAAGAGGATTTGAAGGCAGCCGACCTGGACTAAAAAGACAATAAAGGGAGATTCTTCAGACATAAATCAATCAGTTCAGTCTCTCGGTCGTGCAACTCCATGCACTGCAGCACGCCAGGCCTCCCTGTCCATCACCAACTCCCGGAGCTTGCTCAAACTCACGTCCATTGAGTCGGTGATGCCATCCAACCATCTCATCCTCTGTCGTCCCCTTCTCCGCCTGCCTTCAATCTTTCCCAGCATCAGGATCTTTTCCAGTGAGTCAGTTCTTTGCATCAGGTGGCCAAAGTATTGGAGTTTCAGCTTCAGTATCAGCCCTTCCAATGAACATTCAGGACTGATTTCCTTTAGGATGGACTGGTTGGATCTCCTTGCAGTCCAAGGGACTCTCAAGAGTCTTCTCCAACACCACAGTTCAAAAGTATCAATTCTTTGGCACTCAGCTTTCTTTATGGTCCAACTCTCACATCCATACATGACCACTGGAAAAACCAAGAAGGAAACTTGGAACACCAGGATTAAGGAAGAGCAGCAGAAGTGCTGTTTTCTCCTCTCAGGTTTTTTGGATAAGTTGGGCAGTGCGAAAGTCACAGCATCGCTCAGGGCGGAGTTTCAGAGTCACTTCGTGTGATGTGCCAGACAGCCGCAGCAGGGAAGGTGGTCAGTAAGGCGGCTAAAATATTACGCAAAACAGACATAGGCAAAGTCATAACAGAAAAAGTTAAAGGCACACTTAAAAATGTTCCTAATGACCCAAAAGAAGGCAAGAAAGGGGAAAGGGGGAGGTGAAAAAGAACCCACCAAAATAATAAAACACTAGACCTAAGTTCAAGTTACCATTTTGAATTGAATTACCAAATGCCAATTGACTTATGGAATTCCAATTGAGCTATTTCAAATCCTGAAAGATGATGCTATGAAAGGGCTGCATTCAATACGCCAGCAAATTTGTAAAACTCAGCAGTGGCCACAGGACTGGAAACGGTCAGTCTTCATTCCAATCCCAAAGAAAGGCAATGCCAAAGAATGCTCAAACTACCGCACAATTGCACTCATCTCACACGCTAGTAAAGTCATGCTCAAAATTCTCCAAGCCAGGCTTCAGCAATATGTGAACCGTGAACTTCCAGCTGTTCAAGCAGGTTTTAGAAAAGGCAGAGGCACCAGAGATCAAATTGCCAACATCCGCTGGATCATGGAGAAAGCAAGAGAGTTCCAGAAAAACATCTATTTCTGCTTCATTGACTATGCCAAAGCCTTTGACTGTGTGGATCACAATAAACTGTGGAACATTCTGAAAGAGATGGGAATCCCAGACCACCTGACCTGCCTCTTGAGAAACCTGTATGCAGGTCAGGAAGCAACAGTTAGAACTGGACATGGAACAACAGACTGGTTCCAAATAGGAAAAGGAGTATGTCAAGGCTGTATATTGTCACCCTGCTTATTTAACTTCTATGCAGAGTACATCATGAGGAACGCTGGGCTGGAAGAAGCACAAGCTGGAATCAAGATTGCTGGGAGAAATATCAATAAACTCAGATATGCAGATGACACCACCCTTATGGCAGAAAGTGAAGAGGAATTCAAAAGACTCTTGATGAAAGTGAAAGAGGAGAGTGAAAAGGTTGGCTTGAAGCTCAACATTCAGAAAACAAAGATCGTGGCATCTGGTCCCATCACTTCATGGGAAATAGATGGGGAAAAAGTGGAAGCAGTGTAAGACTTTATTTTTTTGGGCTCCAAAATCACTGCGGATGCTGATTGCAGCCATGAAATTAAAAGACGCTTACTCCTTGGAAGGAAAGTTATGACCAACCTAGATAGCATATTAAAAAGCAGAGACATTACTTTGCCAACCAAGGTCCATCTAGTCAAGGCTATGGTTTTTCCCGTGGTCATGTATGGATGTGAGAGTTGGACTGTGAAGAAAGCTGATGGCCGAAGAATTGATGCTTTTGAACTGTGGTGTTGGAGAAGATTCTTGAGAGTCCCTTGGACTGCAAGGAGATCCAACCAGTCCATTCTAGAGGAGATCGATCCTGGGTGTTCATTGGAAGGACTGATGCTAAAACTGAAACTCCAATACTTTGGCCACCTCAATGGACGAGTTGACTCGCTGGAAAAGACTCTGATGCTGGGAGGGATTGGGGGCAGGAGGAGATGGGGACGACAGAGAATGAGATGGATGGATGGCATCACCAACTCGATGGACATGAGTTTGAGTGAACTCCGGGAGTTGGTGATGGACAGGGAGGCCTGGCGTGCTGTGATTCATGGGGTCACAAAGAGTCGGACACGACTGAGTGACTGAACTGAACTGAATTGACTTACTGATAGCTCAGCTGGTAAAGAATCCCCCTGCAATGCAGGAGACCCCGGTTCAATTACTGGGTCGGGAATATCACCTGGAGAAGGGATGAGATACCCACTCTAGTATTCTCGGGCTTCTGTGGTGGCTCAGCTGGTACAGAATCCACCTGCAATGTGGGAAACCTGGGTTCGATCCCTGGGTTGGGAAGATCCCCTGGAGAAGGGAAAGCTACCCACTCCAGTATTCTACCTTGGAGAATCCCATGGACAGTCCATGGGGTCACAAAGAGTCGGACGCGACTGAACGACTTTCACTTTCACTTTCAATTGACTTACCAAATTAAAATTATCCATAATTACAGCAGATGTAAATGGATTTCTCTCATAGCCTAGGAAAGTGCAGGGTTTTAGGAACTGAGAACCAGAAACAGATGAAGATCAAATATTTATTTCTCATTATAAATTGTTTCAGGAAGGGGCACCCCTTCCAGGGCCCAAAACTGGGCTCTTGTCTGACACTGGGAAATGAATTGTCCGAGGAGACACATGAGCTGACAAAGCTAGAGATTTTATTGGGAAAGGGCTCCCGGGGGAGAGCAGGAGGGCGAGGGAACCCAGGAGAACAGCTCTGCCACGTGGCTTGCAGTCTTGGGTTTTATGGTGATGGGATTAGTTTCCGGGTTGTCCTTAGCCAATCATTCTGACTCAGGGTCCTTCCTGGTGGCCCACGCCTTGTTCAGCCAAGATGGATGCCAGAGAAGGATTCTGGGAGGTGGTGTGACCTGTGGTGTCTCCTTTTGACCTTTCCTGAACTCTTCCGGTTGGTGGAGGCTTATCAGTTTCCTGTTCCTTACCAGGACCTCGTGTTGTAAAACAACTTATGCAAATAGTTACTATGGTGCCTGGCCAAGGTGGAAGGTTTCAATCAGTGCGCTTCCCCTAACGAAACTACAATTTCTAAATCTTACTTCAAATATAATGATACACAGATTAAAGCAAAAGGAGGAAAGATGACATACTGTGCAAATACTAATCAGAAGAAGATAGGAATGGGTGGACTCCTTAATGCCACCCCACGGAAACTGGAAGAAAGAGAGTTCCCGGGGATAAAGAGGGGCACTGTATGCGGGTAAGACTGACGATTCTTCAAGAAGCCGTAGCAGTTCTAAAAGTGTGCACCTAACAGAGAGCTTTAATAGAAAAAACTTTTTGAAGCAAAAATGGACAGAACTGAAAGTAGAAATAGGGGCTCCCTGGTGTCCCTGGATAAGGCTCTGAGCTCCCAGTGCAGAGGGCCTGAGGCTGATTCCTGGTCAGGGAACTGGACCCCACAGGCTGCAAGTAAGAGTTTGTGTGCCACGACAAGACTCCACACCCCACAAGGAGGCTCAAAGGCCCCGCGTGCCGCAGCTGAGACCCAACGTGGCCAAAGAAGTAAATGTCTGTTTAAATGTTAAAAAAAGAAACTAGACACAGACGACTCTGGGACTTCCCTCGTGGTCCAGCAGGAGAGACTCTGAGCTTCTTGCAAGAGGTCGGGTTGGCGCCTGCGCCATCCTCTCTGTCAGCTAGGCTTTCCAACTGTAGTCCTTGCCTCGGCACCCGGCTAATGGGCCTGTCATGTGGCAGGCAGACTGAAACTGGACTCAAACTTGGCTTAGCCAGCCCAGAAGCCTTGCTGCGTGTGGCTACCTGGCCCCGGGTATGTATTAGGGAATACTGGGGCAAAGCCTTAGCAGCTGCTGGGACCATTTGTCCTGAGGATCTTCCCTTCAAGATTCCCTGAAGTGGCACCAGCTTCCCCAGTGCCTGGCAGTTGAGGCAAGAAACTGACGTTCATGTGACTAAATTTTGTAGGGTAAGTGTCTTCAGTATGCATACTGGAAACATACCCCCACCTCAATTTGGGCTTTTCCTTTAGGGGACAAGCCAATTTGGTTGGGGTACCTGTTGGGGAGGGGAATTGTTGTTGGACTGTACCTGAGCTGGAACTGGTTCACTGGGAAACTAGTTCTCGTGGGGGTAAGCCTATCCTAGTTGGAATTACTTCATTTGTTTTGTAGGATAAGTTTATTTACCTGAGTTGGGAAGCTGCTCAGTTGGAACCAGTTTATTGGGGAAACAGTTCTTGTGGGGTAACTCTACCCCAGTTGGAATTCTTTGATTTGTAGGGTAAGTTTAGCAGTTTGGGGCCAATTTGTTGGTGTATCAATTCTGCGATTTTTTTGTGGAATTTTTTATATTGGAATTGCTATTCATCTTTTGTGTTGTGGTGTGGTCATACTTTTAAAAATGGGAAGTAATGGAGGCTGGAACAAGATGGCAGAGGAATAGGACGGCGAGACCACTCTCTCCTCCACAAATTCATCAAAAGAACATTTGAACGCAGAGTAAAGTCCACAAAACAACTTCTGAATGCTGGCAGAGGACGTCAGGCACCCAGAAAAGCAGCCCATTGTCTTCAAAAGGAGGTAGGAAAAAACATAAAAGATAAAAAGCGAGACAAAAGAAGTAAGGACGGAGCTCCGTCCCGGGAAGGGAGGCTTTAAAAAGAGAGAAGTTTCCAAACACCAGGAAACACTCTCACTGGCGAATCTGTGGCGAGCCTTGGAAGCTCAGAGGGCCACATAACCCTCTTTTTTTTTAAGATTTTTTTAAAACCCACAGATTACCCGCCAAACGGTAACTCCCAGCGGAGAAGCCCGCAGACGCCTGCATACGCCATTTGCAAGCGGGGGCTGGGCAGGGAGGAGCTGGCTGAACTGCTTAGAGAGAGGACTGGGCTTGAATGCCGCAAGAACAATTTGAGAGAACTGGGGAGAGCAAAGCAGACTGTGGGATAGCTTCCCCACGAAAAGGCGGAAAGCTCTAACCTAAGACTCGGCCAGCCCCGCTCACAGAATAAAGGACTGAGCAGAGTGAGCCGGCTGCGGCTGGCCCATCCCCCATCCCCCGCCGAGACAGGCAGGGAGCGCAGCCAGAGCCGGAGCGGGCAACTGCGGCCCCAGAAAGGCATCTGATACAAACTGCAGACAGGCTTGTTGCTAATCAGGACTTCTTGGGCTCGGGCCGGTCGATATCCACCTGAGAAGGTGCACCAGTTGTACACCCAGAAAACCGAGTGGCGGGGACTGGGGAGGCAATAAGTCGCAGAGACAGCGCTGGCCAAACACCTGGTCCCCTGAGCTGCTCGGACCGGGGAAGGCACAAAACGCAGGCCCAACCAAGTCTGCGCCTTTGTGGAGTACCTGAGAACCTGAACTTGAGCCACTCAGACCTGGGAAGTGCATACAACCCAGCGCCGGCCTCAGACAGTTCCCGGCAGAGCAACCTAGAGCCTGTGCAGTATAGACTGGGATAGCATACGTGCTGTGAGCGGGGGCAAACCCAGTGTGGCCGAGACGCTGCGAGCACTCCCCACAGACGCCAGAGATATTCGTCTGCAGCGTTCCTCCCTTCCCAGAACAGGACTGAACAACTGAGCCTTAAAAAGTGTCCACCCACCCCCTAGTATCAGGGCAAAATTAGACACTGAAGAGACCAGCAAACAGAAGCTAAAACAGAGGGAACCACCTTGGAAATGACAGATAGAGACGTCTAGAGGCTACTCCAAGAATAAGACCAAAAACCAGAGGCAAGAGGCTTAAGCCCAAATCCTGAGAACACCAGAGAACTCCTGACTCCAGGGAACATTAATCGATAGGAGCTCATACGTCTCCATACCTACACTAAAGCCAAGCACCACCCAAGGGTCAACAAGTTCCAGAGCAAGACATACCACACAAATTCTCCAGTAACACAGGAAACTAGCCCTGAGCTTCAATATACAGGCTGCCCAAAGTCACTCCAAACCCACTGACATCTCATAACTCATTACTGGACACTTCATTGCACTCCAGAGAGAACAAATCCAGCTCCACCCGCCAGAACACCGACACAAGCTTCCATAACCAGGGAACCTTGACAAGTCACCTGTCCAACCCCACACACAGCAAGGAAACTACATAATAAAGAGAACTCCACAAATGGCCAGAAGAGGGAAAGGCCACCCCAAGCAAAGCAATATAAGCAAGATGAAGAGGCAGAGAAATACCCAGCAAGTAAAGGAACAAGATAAATGCCCACCAACACAAACAAAAGAGGAAGATATAGGGAATCTACCCGACAAAGAATTTCGAATTTTGGTGGTGAAAATGATTCAAAATCTTGAAAGCAAAATGGAGTTACAGATAAATAACCTGGAGAAAAGGATTGAGAAGATGGAAGAAAGGTTTAATAAGGACTTAGAGGAAATAAAAAAGAGTCAATATACAATGAATAATGCAATAGATGAGATCAGAAACACTCTGGAGGGAACAAACAGTAGAATAACAGAGGCAGAAGACAGGATAAGCGAGTTAGAAGATAGAATTGTAGAAATAAATGAAACAGAGAGGAAAAAAGAAAAACAAATTAAAAGAAATGAGAACAATATTAGAGACCTCTGGGACAATGTTAAACGCTCCAATATTCGAATCATAGGAATCCCAGAAGAAGAAGACAAAAAGAAAGACCATGAAAGAATACTTGAGGAGATAATAGTTGAAAACTTCCCTAAAATAGGGAAAGAAATAATCACCCAAGTCCAAGAAACCCAGAGAGTCCCCAACAGGATAAACCCAAGGTGAAATACTCCAAGACACATATTAATCAAATTAACAAAGATCAAACACAAAGAACAAATATTAAAAGCAGCAAGGGAAAAGCAGCAAATAACACACAAGGGGATTCCCATAAGGATAACAGTCGATCTTTCAACAGAAACTCTTCAGGCCAGGAGGGAATGGCAAGACATACTTAAAGTGATGAAAGAAAATAACCTACAGCCCAGACTACTGTACCCAGCAAGGATCTCATTCAAATATGAAGGAGATATCAAAAGCTTTACAGACAAGCAAAAGCTGAGAGAATTCAGCATTACCAAACCAGCTCTCCAACAAATGCTAAAGGATCTTTTCTAGACAGGAAACACAGAAAGGGTGTATAAACTCGAACCCAAAGCAATAAAGAAAATGGCTACGGGATCGTACTTATCAATAATTACCTTAAACGTAAATGGGTTGAATGCCCCAACCAAAAGACAAAGGCTGGCTGAATGGATACAAAAACAAGACCCCCATATATGTTGTCTGCAAGAGACCCACCTCAAAACGAGGGACACACACAGACTGAAAGTGAAGGGCTGGAAAAAGATATTCCATGCAAACAGAGACCAAAAGAAAGCAGGAGTAGCAATACTCATATCAGATAAAATAGACTTTAAAACAAAGGCTGTGAAAAGAGACAAAGAAGGAAACTACATAATGATCAAAGGATCAATCCAAGAAGAAGATATAACAATTATAAATATTTATGCACCCAACATAGGAGCACCGCAATATGTAAGACAATTACTAACAAGTATGAAAGGGGAAATTAACAACAATGCAATAATAGTGGGAGATTTTAATACCCCACTTACATCTATGGATAGATCAACTAAACAGAAAATTAACAAGGAAACACAAACTTTAAATGATACAATAGACCAGTTAGACCTAATAGATATCTATAGGACATTTCACCCCTAAACAATGAATTTCACCTTTTTCTCAAGCGCACACGGAACCTTTTCCAGGATAGATCACATCCTGGGACATAAATCTAGCCTTGGTAAATTCAAAAAAGTTGAAATCATTCCATGCATCTTTTCTGACCACAATGCAGTGAGATTAGATCTCAATTACGGGAGAAAAACTATTTAAAATGCCAACATATGGAGGCTGAACAACACGCTGCTGAATAATGAACAAATCATAGAAGAAATCAAAAGAGAAATCAAAATATGCATAGAAATGAATGAAAATGAAAACACAACAACCCAAAACCTCTGGGACACTGTAAAAGCAGTGCTAAGGGGGAAGTTCATAGCAATACAGGCACACCTCAAGAAACAAGAAAAAAGTCGACTAAATAACTTAACTCTACATCTAAAGCAACTAGAAAAGGAAGAAATGAAGAACCCCAGGGTCAGTAGAAGGAAAGAAATTGTTAAAATTAGGGCAGAAATAAATGCAAAGGAAACAAAAGAGACCATAGCAAAAATCAACAAAGCCAAAAGCTGGTTCTTTGAGAAGGTAAATAAAATTGACAAACCACTAGCCAGACTCATCAAGAAACAAAGGGAGAAGAACCAAATCAATAAAAGTAGAAATGAAAATGGAGAGATCACAACTGACAACACAGAAATACAAAGGATTATTAGAGAATACTATCAGCAATTATATGGCAATAAAATGAATAACCTGGAAGAAATGGACAAATTCCTAGAAAAGAACACCTTGCCAAAACTGAACCAGGAAGAAATAGAAAATCTGAACAGACCCATCACAAGCACGGAACTAGAGGCTGTAATCAGGAATCTTCCAGCAAACAAAAGCCCAGGTCCAGATGGCTTCACAGCCGAATTCTACCAAAAATTTAGAGAAGAGCTAACACCTATTCTACTCAAACTCTTCCAGAAAATTGCTGAGGAAGGGAAACTTCCAAACTTATACTATGAGGCCACCATCACCCTAATCCCAAAACCTGGTAAAGACCCCACAAAAAAAGAAAACTACAGGCCAATATCACTGATGAACATAGATGCAAAAATCCTTAACAAAATTCTAGCAATCAGAATCCAACAACATATTAAGAAGATCATACATCATGACCAAGTGGGCTTTATCCCAGGAGTGCAAGGATTCTTCAATATCCGCAAATCAATCAACGTAATACACCACATTAACAAACTGAAAAATAAAAATCATATGATTATCTCAATAGATGCAGAGAAAGCCTTCGACAAAATTCAACATCCATTTATGATAAAAACCCTCCAGAAAGTGGGAATAGAAGGGACATACCTCAACATAATAAAAGCTATATATGACAAACCCACAGCAAACATTATCCTCAATGGTGAAAAACTGAAAGCATTTCCCCTAAAGTCAGGAACAAGACAAGGGTGCCCACTCTCACCACTACTATTCAACATAGTTCTGGAAGTTTTGGCCACAGCAATCAGAGCAGAAAAAGACATAAAAGGAATACAAATTGGAAAAGAAGAAGTAAAATTTTCACTGTTCGCTGATGACATGATCCTCTACACAGAAAACCCTAGAGACTCTACCAGAAAACTACTAGAGCTAATCAATGATTACAGTAAAGTTTAGGATATAAAATCAACACACAGAAATCCCTTGCATTCCTATACACTAATAATGAGAAAATAGAAAGAGAAATTAAGGAAACTACTCCATTCACTGTTGCAACGAAAAGAATTAAATACTTAGGAATATATCTACCTAAGGAAACAAAAGACTTGTACATAGAAAACTATAAAACACTAGTGAAAGTAATCAAAGAGGACACTAACAGAAGGAGAAATATACTGTGTTCGTGGATTGGAAGAATAAATATTGTGAAAATGAGTATACAACCCAAAGTAATTTATACATTCAATGCAATCCCTATCAAGCTACCAACGATATTTTTCACAGAACTAGAACAAATAATCTCACAATTTGTATGAAAATACAAAAAACCTCGAATAGCCAAAGCAATCTTGAGGAAGAAAAATGGAACTGGGGGAATTAACCTGCCGGACTTCAGGCTCTACTACAAAGCCACAGTCATCAAGACAGTATGGTACTGGCATAAAGACAGAAATATAGATCAATGGAACAAAATAGAAAGCCCAGAGATAAATCCACGCACCTATGGACACCTCATCTTTGACAAAGGAGGCAAGAATATAAAATGGAGAAAAGACAGTCTCTTTAACAAGTGGTGCTGGGAAAACTGGTCAGCCACTTGTAAAAGAATGAAACTAGAACACTTCCTAACACCATACACAAAAATAAACTCAAAATGGATTAGAGAGCTAAATGTAAGACTAGATACTATAAAACTCCTAGAGGAGAACGTAGGCAAAACACTCTCTGACATAAATTACAGCAGGATCCTCCATGACCCACCTCCCAGAATATTGGAAATAAAAGCAAAAATAAACAAATGGGACCTAATTAAAATCAAAAGCTTCTGCACAGCAAAGGAAACTATAAGCAAGGTGAAAAGACAGCCTTCAGAATGGGAGAAAATAATAGCAAATGAAGCAACTGATAAAGGATTAATTTCCAAAATACACAAGCAGATCCTGCAGCTCAATTCCAGAAAAATAAATGACCCAATCAAAAAATGGGCCAAAGAACTAAACAGACATTTCTCCAAAGAAGACATAAAGATGGCTAACAAACACATGAAAAAATGCTCAACATCCCTCATAATCAGAGAGATGCAAATCAAAACCACAATGAGATACCATTTCACACCAGTCAGAATGGCTGCTATCCAAAAGTCTACATGCAATAAATGCTGGAGAGGATGTGGAGAGAAAGGAACCCTCTTACACTGTTGGTGGGAATGCAAACTAGTACAGCCACTATGGAGAACAGTGTGGAGATTCCTCAAAAAACTGGAAATAGAACTGCCATATGATCCAGCAATCGCACTCCTGGGTATACACACCGAGGAAACCAGAATTGAAAGAGACACATGTACTCCAATGTTCATTGCAGCACTGTTTATAATAGCCAGGACATGGAAGCAACCTAGATGTCCATCTGCAGACGAATGGATAAGAAAGCTTTGGTACATATACACAATGGAGTATTATTCAGCCATTAAAAAGAATACATTTGAACCAGTTTTAATGAGGTGGATGAAACTGGAGCCTATTATACAGAGTGAAGTAAGCCAGAAAGAAAAACACCAATACAGTATACTAACTCATATATATGGAATTTAGAAAGATGCAAATGATAACCCTGTATACGAGACAGCAAAAGAGACAGAGATGTATAGAACAGTCTTTGGGACTCTGTGGGAGAGGGTGAGGGTGGGATGATTTGGGAGAATGGCATTGAAACACGTATGTTATCACATGTGAAATGAATCACCAGTTCAGGGTCGATGCATGTTACAGGATGCTCGGGGCTGGTGTGCGGGGATGACCCAGAGGGAGGATAAAGGGAGGAGGGAGGTGGGAGGGGGGTTCGGGAGGGGGAACTTATGTAAACCCGGGGCGAATTCATGTCAATGTATGGCAAAACCAACCAATATAATATTGTAAAATAATTTGCCTCCAATAAAAAATAAATTAATTATTTAAAAAATGGGAAGTACCCCATTTATAAATGGGAATTACTCCGTCTGTCTTGAAGGAGAGCCCTTTGGGGCACACACTGGATAAACGGGAAAGTACAATTGTGAGCCTGTGACTGTGCCACTATAATAGGGTGTGGACCCAGTATACGTCAGGGTCAGAAGAGCAACTGACCCTGAATGGCCCACTCAACTATTAGGCAATCTCACACTTAGAAGTGCTTTGAAGAGAGAAGGGAAAAGATACGAGGTTCCATACGTAGAAGCATTTATGCTGTTGCATCAGGAGACAAAGGAGTCAGAGGACCAGCGCCTTATCGTGCAGAGGTCCCAGAGAAAACCCAACAGGGTGCCTAGACAAAAGAGCTTAAACAAACTGCGAGAGGTGAGACAAAAACCATCACAGCTTCTGGAAAGGATTTGCCAGGTTGGTAGGTGCCACACAGACACAGACCCCGAGGCCCTGTGGATGTAAGGGTGACAAATACGGCCCCATCGGGCACAGCGCTCCAGGGACGGAGCAGGTACAGAGAACAGATGCTGCGCTTAAAGGAACCCTTCTCAGTTAGTAGGTGCCGTTCTTAAAAGTGTTCATCAGCAGGAACAACGACAGAAGCAAGGGGTTGCGAGACGGGATGCAGGGTTTCTGGTAGCAGCTAAAAATGAGTGACCCAGGAGGGCTCCCCGGAGAAGGCATGGCACCCACCCCAGTGCTCTTGCCTGGAAACTCCCAGGGTGGAGGAGCCCGGTGGGCTGCAGTCCATGGGGTCACAAAGAGTCAAACACGGCTGAGCTTTTCACTTTCACGCATTGGAGAAGGAAACGGCAACCAACTCCAGTGTTCTTGCCTGGAGAATCCCATGGGCAGAAGAGCCTGGCGGGCTACAGTCCAGGGGGTCCCACACACACAGCAGTGCTTCTCTCTCAGTAATAGATAAAGCTTATAGACAGAAGATCAGCAAGGATATAAAATAAGTGAACAATACTATCCACCAACTGGACATAGTGTCATTCACAGCACGACCCACATAACAGCAGCACAGTGTGTGTCCTTCGCAAGTGCACAAGGGACAGCCACCAAAGTAAAGCATGTCCTGATGAAGAAAACCTGAACAAATTTAAGATAGCCAGAAACATACAAAGCATGTCCTCTGACTGTAAGAGAATTAGAATAGAAATCAGTAAGAGAAAGATGTCAGAAAACTCTCCAATCAGCTGGGAATTAAACACCAAAATCCTAAATAATCCGTGGAGCAAAGAGAAAATACAAAGGGGAACTTAAAATATTTTTAACTGCAATTAAAATGCAGCATGTAAGAAAACTAACAGATGCAGCTGAAACAGTGCTTAGAGGGAAATTTCTAGTACAAATGTTTACGTTAGAAAAAAAGTCTCAAATCAGTAATCTAAGCTTCCACCTTCAATTAGAAAAGAAGGAGCAATATAAACCCAAATCGTGCAGAAAAAAGGAAATAAATGTTGTTTTTTTGGTTCAGTCGCTAAGTTGTGTTCTACTCTTTGCAAAACCATGGACTGCAGCACACCAGGCTCCTCTGTCTTCCAAGGTCTCCTGGAGTTTGCTCAAGTTCCTATCCATTGAATTGGTGATGCTATCTATTTCACCCTCTGTCACTCCTTTCTCTTCCTGCCCTCAATCTTTCCCAGCATCAAGGTCCTTTCTCCAGGTGGCCAAAGTATTGGAGCTTCAGCTTCTGTCAACAACTCCAGTGAATATTCAGGGTTAATTTCTTTTAAGATTGACTGGTTTGATCTCGTTGTAGTCCAAAGGACTCTCACGGGTCTTCTCCAGCATCCGTTCTTTGGCACTGAGCCTTCTTTATGGTCCAGCCCTCACATCTGTACACAACTACTGGAAAAACCATATCTTTGACTATACGGGCCTTTGTGGGCAAAGTGATGTCTCTGTTTTTTAATACAATGTCTAATTTGTCATAGCTTTCCTTCTAAGGAGTGTCTTTTAATTTCATGGCTGCTGTCACTGCACACAGTGGTTTTGGAGCCCCCCCAAAATAAAATCTTCAAGTTTCTACTTTTTCCCCATCTATTTGCCATGAATGATGGGACCAGATGCCATGATCTTAGTTTTTCGAATGTTGAATTTCAAGCTGGCTTTTTCACTCTCCCTTTTCACTCTCATCAAGAAGTTTTTTAGTTCCTCTGCACTTTCCGCCGTTATGGTGGTATCATCTGCATATCTGAGGTTGTTGATATTTCTCTCGGCAATCTTGATTCCAGCCTGTGATTCATCCAGTTCAGTGTTTTGCATGAGGTACTCTACCACAGTTAAATAAGCAGGGTGACAATAATACAGCCTTGAAGTACTCCTTTCCCAACTTTGAACCAGTCTGTTGTTCCATGTCTAGTTCTGTTGCTTTCTGACCTGCGTACAGGTGGGAGGCGTGTGAGACGGTCTGGTACTCCGATCTTCTAAAGAATTTTCCAGTTTGTTGTGATGCACACAGTCAAAGGGTTTAACGTAGTCAATGAAGCAGAAGTAGACGGTTCTCTGGGACTCCCTTGCTTTCTCCATGATCCAAAGAATGTTGGTAATTTGATCTCTGATTCTTCTGCCTTTTCTAAACCCTGCTTGTACATCTGGAAGTTCTCATTTCACATACTGCTGAAGCCTAGCTTGAAAGATTTTGAGCATAATCTTACTAGCGTGTGTAAAAGCAGAAATCAAAAGAATTTGGAAATGAAAAAAAAAAGAAAAAATTGTGAAACAAAAAATCTGATAGACCTCTAGCAACAGAAACAGCAAAAAAAAAAAATTGCAGGCGCAAAGACAGTATCAGGAATGAAAGAGGTCTGTCCCTACAAACACAGCAAGCATCTAGATAGGAAAGGAAGGCTCTGGATAATTCTGTTGACACAAAGTAACTGGAGTGACATGGACCAAGTCCTCAAAAGCCACAAACTACCAAAACTCACTCGTCATGAACGGGACAGCTTGAATAGCCTTATCACCACTAAAGAAAATGAGTCAGCAATTAAATATCTTCTGAAAAAGCAAGTCTCAGGTGGTTTCACTGGCAATTACACAAAACATTTAAAGAAGGAAGACTAGAAATCCCTTCCGGGAGATGATGGGGGAAGGAACCTTCCCAACGCGTTCAGCATCAGCCCAGCCCTGTGAACACAGCTGCAGAAATCCTCCAGATACACTTCTTCTGTTCTGTGGAGTCACTGCAAGCCCCAAGCCAGCCGACACCAAACCACTCTCCCGGGGGAAACAGGCTCAGATTCCCGAAAGCACACAAGTACAAACAGATGGCTCGAAACTGATCGTGAAAAGGACACTTGTTTACGGCGGGAGCTGCAACCAGAAGGCAGTGTCGCCTTGTTGAACCTAGGCTGAGGACGGGCGGGCCAGCTCACTCATGTGTTTGCTGCTCCGCTCACGCCCACAAATGCCCACCATGGGGATTACAAAAGCAGTTTGAGGTTGGTAGGCAACACTGCAAGTACAAAATCCACAAATAATGAGACCCAACTGTGTTAGTAAACAAGATCCAGTAATATAACAAAAAACAGTGCACCACCAGTGATGTTCATCCCGGTTCAGTCCTGGAGAAAATCCCCGCGGTCTGCCACACCGCGTGCAAAAAAGAAACGGCACACGAGCGCACCAGCGGACGAAGACAAGCACGTGATGACATGCAGAGCTCATTCAAACTGGCAAAGGAGACCCCTGCAACTGCCGCCCTGCCTCAGGGTGCTGCAGGCGCAACGAGGCTCCCCCTCCACACAGGGCGTCCTGGCCAGCGGAGGGGCAGGAAGAGACACGCGCGCGAGGAGGTGCCGCTGTCCCATTTCCATGACCGCCACGCCCCGGGGGCTACAGACTCCTGTGGCAAGGTGGTGGACACGAGGCAGACCGCAAAACCACCTGCATCTACCTACTGCTGATAGAGTTAAAAACTGAATCTTAAAAGGTGCCGTTTACGTAAACAAAGGCTCCCCACAAAGATGGAAAACGTTGGTGTAGATTGAACAAAGCATGCGCTGGATCAGTGTTCCGAACACTGGGAAAACACTGGTGAGAAGAAATTCTAAGACCTAAACCCCAAATAGAGAGAAGATAAATTGTGCTCAAGGATTGGAAGGCTCAAAATTGTAAAGATACCAATTTTCCACAAAGTGATCATAGACTTTGGCATAACACCAATGCAACTTTCAGATTTTTTTGTACTTAATGAGGGGCTGACTATAAAATTTACATGGAAGGGCATAGGAACTACATGTTTCTTCTTTCAAGTGTGTAGAATGTTTATTTCCATCCACTTCCTCCAAAAGAGGGGCTTCCCTGATGGCTCAGCAGTAAAGAATCCCCCTGGAGTGCAGGAAGCCCAGGAGATGAGGGTGCGATCCCTGGGTTGGGAAAATCCCTTGGAGAAGGAAATGCAACCCACTGCAGTATTCCTGCCTGAAAAATCCCGTGGACAGAGGCTCTTGGTGGGCTACAGTCCCTAGGGTTTCAAAGAGTCGTACACAGCTGAGCGAATAAGCATGCAGAAACTAGGATAGCTAAAACAATTTTGACAAAGATTGGAGTTGGAGGACTCATACTGCACATACTGTGTGGCTGACAGCAACAGGGACAGGAGACACTGGGGAAATGGGCCCTCGCAGCATGGCCGTCTACGGAGGTGCAGGGGCTTCACAGAGAAAGGATGGTTTCTGAAAATTTTATTGAAGGATTGTTGTTTATGATGTTTCACTGTTTTTGATGCTGAGTACTACTCCATATTATGTTTACCCTGATAGCTCAGTTGGTAAAGAATCCGCCTGCAATGCAGGAGACCCTGGTTTGATTCCTGGGTCAGGAAGATCCCCTGGAGAAGGGATAGGCCACCCACCCCAGTGTTCTGGCCTGGAGAAGTCCATGGACTGTAGGACTATACAGTCCGTGGGGCCGCAGAGAGTCGGACACGACTGAATGACTTTCACTTCAGTCGGTGCTGCTTACAGTCTGTGTTCCTGTCCCCTGCGCGGCAGCGTGACTCCCTAAACACATGTACCATCTTGTTCACGTTCTTTTCCATTCTGGCTTATCACAGGATGCTGAATATAGCTCACTGGGGTGCACAGTGGGCCCTTGTTTTTTCTCTGTCCTGTAGGTAAGAGTTTGCGTCCACCGACCCCACACTCCCAGCCCTTCCCTTCCCGACTCTCCCTCCGCGCTTGGCAACCACAAGTTTGCTTCTGTTTCACAGACAGGGCGATTCGTGCCGTGTTTTGGATTCCACGCGTAGTGGTAGCATATGACACTGGTCTGTGCCTTTCCGCCTCCCTTCATTCAGCACGATCGCCTCTAGGTCCACCCATGCTGCTGCAGGTGGCACCGTTTCATTCTGTTTGATGCTGAGCACTACTCTGTCGGACGTGTAAATTACGTGTGTGCCACATGGGGGGGTCGCGGAGAGTCGGACACGACTGAGCGACTGAACTGAACTGAACTGAACCACACCTTCTTTGGAAAGGACGGTGCCAGCGCCTCTGCCATCCACACGCAGAAGAGGCGCACGTGACGAAGTCACACCTCTTACAGAGAAAGATTCAGAATGGCTCACAGATCAAGTCACATCATGAGACTAGGAGACTTAAGGAGAAAGAAATCGCCTCCAGTAAAAAAATTAAAAAAAAGGAGAAAGAACTCTTCATGACTGGGGTTAGGGAAAGAGTTCTTGGTAACAACACAAAAAGACCACCCACAAAAGAACATGCTGATAAATTTGATTGCGTCAAGAAGTTAAAATCTGCTCTGTGAAATACACAGCTAAGCCAAGTTCCAGACTGAGAGCAGGTATTTTCGAACCTCGAACAGGAGGAGCTGCACCTGAATACATGAAGAACTCTCTAAACTCGACAGGAAGTGATCAAACGGCCCAATCAAAGGATGGGACGCTTCGCCAGGGCGGGCCACGCGTGCAGATGCGGAGGTGGGGAGGCACTCGGTCCCCAGCCCCGTTCAAACGGAAGCCTCAGGAGGCCTGACTACACATCAGATCAGCTGAAAGGAAAAGCTGAGACACGGATGCTAGATGGACGCAGAGAAACTGCAGGGGAACAAGCTCTCACGCTAGAGAGCATCTGGGCAGGGTTTGAAAATCCATTTTTGTTCGTTTGTTTGGCTGCGTTGGGTCTCTGCTGCCGCTCGCGGGATCTTTAGTTTCGGCACACAGACTCAACTTGTGGCTCGTAGCCTTAGCTGCCCGGTGGCGTGTGGAACCTTAGTTCCCTGACCAGGGATCAAACCATGTCCCCTGGGGTCCGTGGGCTGTCCTGAGGTGAACCCAGCAGTCAGTCTCCAGGCGGGCAGTAAGGCACAGGTGCTGTGAAGCCTGCGTGTGCTCGTCCACGGCCACGCCTCGCCGCTGCGGAGCGGGGTCCCGCGGCCTCCAGCACCAGGGGCTCAGCTCCCTGGGGCAGCCCGGCTCCTCGCAGGCCCCGGGGAGCTGCCGGGTCTCCCCTCGAGCTGAGGGAAGCAGCCAGGCTCGGTCGCCTCTGACTCCCTCGCAAGGACAAAACATCAGCGAGGGGCGCCGAGAGCTGGGGACTGGGCCAGGCCGTAGGGAGCTAGGGGACCCTGGCCGGGGGGCTGCGATCACACGAATGGACACGTGTGCAGAAAAGGGGCAGCTTGGCTGGACGCGGGGACATGGCCTGATCCGCCCCCTCCTGCCTTCCAGCCTCTGCTCGGGCTGAGTCCTGGGCCTCAGGCCTTTGCAGTCACCTGACTCCAACCTGCCCTTTGCCCAGTCCTGGCGCTGGCCTCTTCTGGGGAAGGGCGGGGTCAGAGGGCAAAGTCTGAGCAGCTCCCAGGAGGGACCCCTCTGGGCGGGGGCGGGGTGGTGACCCAGGGTGGGGGCAGGCGGCAGGGGCCGTCAGCTGCCCGCGGGGAGCAGGCTGGGGGTGGGTGGGGCGGTGACGGGGGTGGGGTGGCAGCAGGCAGTAGGCAGACAGGTGCCTGGAGCCAGCGGACGGTCCAGCTCCCCGCTCGCGGCCTCCTGCAGCTCGTCAACTGCCCAGGTGAGGGGCGCTCAGGCCGTGGGGGCATCTACCCAGCTCCTGCCCACCCCCGGGGGCTCAGGGCACTGTGCACCCTGGAGGTGGGTGTGGGGCAGGGTCCTTGTGTCCCTGGTTCCTGCCCGTCTCTGACGTGGCCTGCAGCTCGGGGACAGAGGCTGAGTCCCGGGGGGACGGCAGCTCAGGCAGGTCACCCGCCCTCTCTGAGCCTTGGTCTTCCCCCTTACAATGGGAACATGACCTCGCTCGGAGGCCCCACTCCTGTGCTGGCCTGGGGCCCGGGGCCCGGCAATCGGCAGGGAGGAGGACGCCTCCGGGAGCATCTGCGCTCCTGCAGACACGACGCGGCAGAGTCCACGACCTCAGGGTCCTGATGGCCTGACCCTTCCTATGGCAGCGCCGCCGGCCCAAGGCTCCCGGTGACTCCTGTGCCCGGGGCCGCTCAGGGGCATGGGGTGGGGCTGGCGGGGCCTCGGACGCTGAGCGGTGCTCAGCCCCGGGCGAACCTCATGGCTGGGTCAGCCTGGGCCCACTGCCGAGGGTCAGTCGTGGGGCCGGGGAAAAATGTCAGAATCAGATCAGAGAGGCGCAAGGTGGGGCTTTTAAACAGAAACCAGGTGCCTCAGTTCAGAGTTCCTCCGCCCTTCGGGAGAAACAACGCACTTTCTGGGACCCTCCTGACCTCATTCACCGGCTCCATGCGGGCAGCTTGGCAACAGTGGGATGGCCAGGCAGGTTCCTATCCCAGCCTGGTTCAGGCCTGACCTCAGGGCTCTTAGAAAACACCCTGGGAGAGGCCTGAGGTGGGGGCCGCAGGGAGGAGCCTGGTAGGTGGGAGAGGTGGGGTCCTGGGTCCCCGAGTTCAGTGTGGAGCTGGGAGTCCTGCCCGGTGCGGGTTGGGAGGGGAGCGGGGTCCTGGGGGTGGGGGGAGAGGGGCTCCCAAACAACAGGGGGCTGGCTCGCTGGGCCCTGGTGTGACCCCAGCGCCCCCTCCACGCTGTATGTGGCCGGTTAAATTGCCAGACTGGGCATCCTGGCGCCTGGCCCCTGCAGCCCATCTGATGCCATGCATAGGGCGGGCACCCCGGCTCTGCAGTGTGGTCCTTGGCCCTGCCCGTTGACCTGCAGGAGTGGGTCGCCTGAGCCCCAGGGAGGACGAAGGGCGCTCCAGCCAGCGGAGTCGGGGTGCCCCCTGCGGTCCCCGCCATGGGGCTGACCTGGAAGCAGCGGGTCTTCACGGCGCTGCTGGGCACC
Source organism: Moschus berezovskii (assembly GCF_049115385.1). Lineage (NCBI taxonomy): Eukaryota > Metazoa > Chordata > Mammalia > Artiodactyla > Moschidae > Moschus > Moschus berezovskii. The sequence continues at coordinate 584,548 of NC_142470.1, forward strand.
ACAGCGGCCTCAGGTCTCACCGCGCTCCTTCTCATCCTGGTGGGGACCATCAACACCCTCCTGTCTCCAGACACCAAGGTGCACCCCTGGGCCCTCCCGGAGAGGCTGGGCTGGGCCGCACCCGCCCCCACGCCCTCCTGACCCCGGTGTCACCCCCAGTTCGGGATCGTGTTCGACGCCGGGTCCTCCCACACGTCCCTCTTTGTGTATCAGTGGCCAGCCAACAAGGAGAACGACACGGGTGTGGTCAGCCAGGCCCTGGCCTGCCAGGCGGAAGGTCAGTGGACAGTCTGCAAGTGGCGGACGGGGCTGGGAGCTGCCAGCCGCTGCCCACCTGGGCTCTCAGCTGGACGGGGCTTTGGGAAGCGGTGGTGCAGGCTGGAGCCAGGCAGCAGCAATCAACCTGAAGGAAAAGGGCTCAGAGAGGTCCAGTGAGTTGCCCAAGGGGCCCAGCTGGTCAGTGGGTGCTGGGCCAGGGCTCCGGCATGGGCCTACCTGAACCTCTCCCCGTGTGCCTCCAATTCCCCTCCTCCGTCTCTTGTAAGGACACTCGTCGTCGGGTTTAGAGCCCACCCAGGGAAGCCAGGTCATCTCGTCTTCAGACCCCTAACTTAATTACATCTGCAGAGACCTTTCCACAAACACAGTCCCCTTTGCAGGCTCTGAGGGTGAGGACGGGGACTCGTCTTTGCAGGGCGACCTTTCCACCTCCCTCAGGGCTGCTCAGCTCCGCCAGCCTCGGGACCTGAGGCCTCACCTTGGGTGCTGTGTTCCAGGGCCTGGAATCTCTTCCTACGCCTCTGACCCTGCGCGGGTTGGTGAGAGCCTGCAGGGCTGCCTGGAGGAGGCGCTAGCACTGATCCCAAAGGCCAAGCATCACGAGACACCCATGTTCCTGGGGGCCACTGCCGGCATGAGGCTGCTCAGGTGAGGGGCTGGCATGGGGTCCACGCCCCCCTGGGGCTGAAGCGCTAGCCAGGTCGGAACAGGGGCAGCTCCTGCCAACTCTGCCCCACCCGCCCTGTGCAGCCGCAAGAATCGCTCCCAGGCGGAGAATGTCTTCGCAGCAGTCAGCCGGGCCCTGGGCCAGTCCCCGGTGAACTTCCGGGGCGCAGAGCTCCTGACAGGACAGGATGAGGGCGCCTTTGGTTGGATCACCATCAATTACGTCCTGGGCCTGCTGGTCAAGGTGCCACGGGCGGCCCCAGGGCGGGAAGGCAGGGGAGAGGGGTGGCCAGGCCGGGACTCAGTGACCCCTGTCTGTGCCCAGTACTCCTTCTCTGGAGAATGGATCCGGCCCCTGGAGGAGACAATGGTCGGCGCCCTGGACATGGGTGGGGCCTCCACCCAGATCACCTTTGTGCCTGGAGGCCCCATCCTGGACAAGACCAGCCAGGCCACCTTCCGCCTCTATGGTACCGACCACACCGTCTACACCCACAGCTACCTCTGCTTCGGGCGTGACCAGGCGCTGAGCAGGCTGCTGGCAGAGCTGGTGCAGGTGGGCTTGCGTCCCGGGGAGGGTGGGGGGCCGGCCGGGCCGGGGCTCTGAGCGGATCCGTCCTCCTGCAGGCCAGCTCGGGCCTCCTGGTCCGCCACCCCTGCTACCACAGCGGCTACCGGGACACTCTGGCCCTGGCGTCCCTGTACGAGTCGCCCTGCGTCCTGGCGGCGCCCCTGGACCTCAGCCAGAACCTCACCGTGGAGGGTGCGGGGAACCCGGGGGCCTGTGTCGAGGCCCTCCGGAAGCTCTTCAACTTCTCCAGCTGTGACGGCCGAGAAGACTGTGCCTTCGCCGGTGTCTACCAGCCCCCCGTGCAGGGCCAGTTCTATGTGAGCCCCCGGCCTGCCCTCAGGGCCCAGCTTCCTCCTGGAGGCTGAGGGTCCCAACCCCTGGCACCCTTGGGGAGCCTGGGACCCCAGGTGGGGAGGGTTAGGGCTGAGCCCAGCTCACCCTGGGCCCCTGCCCCAGGGCCCCACCCACAAGGGCACATCTCCCCTCCCCACAGGCTTTCTCCAACTTCTACTACACCTTCCACTTCCTGAACCTCACCTCCAGGCCATCACTGAGCGTGGCCAACGCCACCATCTGGGAGTTCTGCCTGCAGCCCTGGAAGCTGGTGGGTGGGCCTGGGCTGCCCTCCCCAACCTGGGCCCCGGGCTGCAGACTCACCAAGCGGGGGCAGGGCGCCTCTGAGCGGGACCTGCCTGGGGTGGGGGGAGGTCTGGAGAGGGGCTCACTGGGCTCCCGGCCCCCAGGTGGAGGCGAGTGCGCCCCCGGGCCAGGACCGCTGGCTGCGGGACTACTGTGCATCGGGCCTGTACATCCTCACACTCCTGGTCGAGGGCTACGGGTTCAGCGAGGAGTCCTGGGGCAGCATCGAGTTCCGCCAGCAGGTGGCAGCTGGAGGGCCTGGGGGCCAGGGAGGGGTGGGGCTCCAGGGCCAAAGCCCACGGCCCTGACTGGAGCCCCGGCCGGGGTGTGGCCCACAGGCTGGCGGCACTGACATCGGCTGGACGCTGGGCTACATGCTGAACCTGACCAACCTGATCCCGGGCGAGGTGCCCACCCGGTGGCGAGCACAGAGCTTTGGCGTCTGGACGGCCGGGGTCGTCTTCGTGGTGCTCACGCTCGCAGCCACGCTGGGGGCCGTGGCGGTGCAGGTCTTCTGGCTCCAGGACTAGGCCAGTGGCCCCTGATGCTGGCCGCCGAGGCCCAGTGCCCAGCCTGGCCACCTGGGCTGGCCAGTCCCCATCAGGAGCCTTGGCCCTCGTCCTGGGGACTCTGACCGGCCGTCAGACAGCCCCCTTCTGTCCCCAGGGCTGCCCTGGCCGTGGAGGCTGTGAAGGCCCCTACCATAGCTCCCGGCTCCCAGCACCCCGGCCTGTCTCCTGGGACCATCTGCACAGAAGCCAGGCTGTCGGGACCAGTGAAGCACCTAGACTGCTGACAGAAGACTGACAGGTGCCTGGGGCGGCCGGCTCTTTGGGAGGGGCTGGCCGTGGGCCGTGGGGTCTCCGGCAGAGCCAGTGTCCAGCTCCGTGGGGTTCTCCCGAGCGGCCCACCCGCACTGCTGGAAGCCTAGTCAGGCCCAGAGACAGGTCACACGTGGGAGACAGAGGCCTTTATTAAACCCTCCCCGCCAAGGCCTCCTCCGCCGAGCTCCTCAGGCGTGCCGCACAACCGGGCCCACGAAGCTCTTGGGGAAGATGCCGACGCGGCCGTCACAGTGGCCCTCCAGCCACGCCTGGTCCACTGCGGGTGTCGGGGCGTCACTGAGTCTGCGTGCAGACCCCGGTCAGGCACCCCCCAGCCTGGGCAGCGCAGGCTCTACCTTCACATAGGACATCCACGATGTCTCCCGGCTGCAAGGCCAGATCCTCAGGCCTCTGGGCGGAGTAGACGTGCTGGGCCACCACCTGGTAGAGGACCGGTCGGCCGCCCACTCCCTGTGGCAGGGCGAGGGCCGGAGCATGAGCGCAGCCCCAGGAGAAGGGCCGATCGACCCCTGCGCCCACCCTGCTCACCCGGCACTGCAGCTGCAGACCCCCGGGGCCGGCCGCGTCCTGCCAGGCCTTCCGCAGTGCCTCCTCCCCAGAGAGGGGCACCCAGCGCCTGTCCTCGCTGGGGTCTTGGTAGCTGCAAAGAGACGCCTCAGAGAGGGCTGCGCGGGCGAGGGGCTCTGGAGGGCGCTAACCTCTGACCTCGAAAGCCTCTGACAGGCCCGGTCCTCCTGCAGGCCCAGCCGAGAGTCGCCCCGACTGGAGCCCCCTTCCTGCCCCACCACATCGTCCCAGCCCACCTGAGCTGGGCACACTGGGCATGGGCGGGCAGGGCCTGGCTCATCAGGGCCCGCAGGCTGGACAGGTCAGCTCCTCTCGGGGCCGTCAGGCTCAGGGTGAGGGCACACTGCACAGTTACGGTCACCAAGCACTCAGAGTCCCCCGAAGTCACTTCCTGGGTGCAGGCAGAACTGTGGTTGGGCCTCAAGGTGCCAGGTCTGGCCGGGGTGGGCTTCAGGCCCAGGGGGCAGGGCAGGGGTTGAGAGGTTGGGAGGCAGGGGCCACGGACTTGGGAGGCTTCCTCGGCTGGATTGGAGGGGGGCCTGGTCTTGGGGCCCCCATGTCCCTGGGGAGTGGGGGTGACGTGAGAGCTGCTGGCTCTTATCCCAGCACTGGCGGGTTCCTCGGAGAAGCCAGGGCCGGGCCTCCTGGCCAACAGCAGCCCTGCGGGGAAGAAGGATGGGGAGCCAGGAAGTCAGGTGACTGCTGCCCCCAGAGGGGAGCACAGCAGAGCAGGGGCTGCTGGCACCCCGCCCCTGGGAACCACAAGGCCACCAGCTTCCTCCTTGGAGGACAAAGCAGCTGCTCCCAGCACACCCCCCAGATGCCTGCCTGGGCCCTGAGAGCACCCCACCCCCCACGGGGCCCTTGGAGCACCCTGCCCCCCATGGGGCCCTGAGAGCACCACGCCCCCCATGGGCCCTCACACCCTGCCCCCTGCCACTCAGGGCCTCACCTGGAGGAACCTGCTGGCCAACGTGCTCCCTGTGGGCACTCTGCAAGGAAAGCCACAAGCTGGGGCTCTGCTGGGCCTCAGGTCGGGGCAGGGGGTGGGGGCAAGGGCTCTGCTGGGCCCAGCAGACCCGGGGGATGAGGGGCGCAGCCTGCAAGATGGCCCGGCTGGGCAGGAGGCCACCAGTCCAGCCCTGTCACGGGTGAATCTGGAGCATGAACCAGGTCCCTACGGAGACGACAGACAGGGCGCAGTGCCTGTGGGTGCGGACCTGTCTTCCCCTGGCCCGCCAGGAGGTGGCGGCAGCAGCTGAGGGGTCCTGGCGGACCCGGGAGGCTAGAGCTGAAGCCCGGGACCTGCTGGAAGTCACTCTGTGCCGGGACCGTAAGCCGCGGGTGTGCTGCCAGCAGGATGACACAGAGCCCCCAGCCCAGGCCACGCTGACCCGCAGACGAGACCCTGACTTCAGGGTGGACTCAGCGGGCTGAGTTTGCACATGAAGCAAATCTGCCGGCAGCTAAAAGTAGTCAAGGAGCTGCTGCCGTTCTATCTAGAAGGCCTAGTGCTCAGCACGGCAGTGACGAACTGACGGCTTTCAAGAGCACTGATCAGCCCACCAGTGAGCTGGACCTCAATGGACAAGGAGGAGGACGGACCGTCTCGTTCTCACCCGAGCCCTTTGATAAAGCGAACACACAAGTTAACTTTTTCTGTGGTTAACTCTAACTTCCTCACGATGGCGTCGCGGCTCCTGGCGCCCCACCCCTTGAGGCACACCTGTCCCGCACACCTGCCCTGAGAAGCCCGGGCCGACCCCTCCTCAGCTGCACGTGGCCCCTGGCACATCTCAGGGAGCCCCGAGTCCAGGAAGGAAGGCCGGGCACCCCAGCTGAGGGGCGGAAGCCTCACGGCTGATGCACGCACTGCAGCCCCTCCCAGGTCTGGGGTGGGGAGCACCTGTGAACGTCCGTGTGTCCCCAACTCCTGGCATCTGGTCACTGCAGCTGGCTCCCACCCAGCCCCTGGCCTGCCTAAGGAAGCCGAAGCCCTGTCCCCAGTAGGCGATGAGGCAAGCTGCCTGGCCTGAGACCCTCGCCGGGCCCCGCTGGGGCTGGTCCCCAAGCCCAGCCTGGGGTGGGGATCTTGCAAATGCTGTGGCCCCTGCCAGCCCTGCTGGGGCTCACCCACCTCGAGGGTGACTGGCGTGTCCTGCTCGTGCTGCCCAGCCTGGCCGGAGCTGACCTCCATCTCCACGTCAGCGGGTGTCCTGGGGCTGCAGGGGGTGCCAGCTCTGCCGGGGGCAGTGTCACGAGCCCTGGAGGGGAGGCACCCTCATTCCCAGGTCTTACCCACGGGCAAGGCCTCGTGAAAGGTGGGCCTGAAGAGCCCCAAGCTGGAGAGGAGCACCCTGCTCAGAGGGCCACCTGCAAGGCTGCGTCTGGTGGGCTTTCCCTGCAGCCTGTGGACAGCTGCACCCCACTGGCGCCTCTGGTGCCCCCTGGCCTGAGTGGGGTGGGCTCTCCCCCTGGGGGCAGGATGGGCTCGGGACAAATGGGAGGGCGCCCCCAGCACACCGGGACCCTGGACAGTCTGGAAGGGGGACAGGCCACCCTGGCCCCTGGTCCCTGGCCCCAAGTGGCTGCAGCGGGTCTGCCCAGAAGCTCCAGCATCAGGCTGGGAGGCAGGCCTCCTGGGGCCCCTGCTGACAGGAGAAGTGGGTGCTGACTCCTTCCTACCGTGCAGTAGCCCCGGGCCTGGCTTCACCACGCGCTTCCAGAGCCTGTGGACACAGACGACCCCTCCTCAGGACGCATACCCCCAGAAACCCTGGGGGGCATGGCTGCAGAGTTTTCACTGGCTCTCATCAGGATGGGCCGCCCCCTAAGTTTAGATCTCAGGGACACGGGGAGCCACGGGGAGGATTCAGGCACCCTGAAGGGTAAAGAATCTGGGAGGCCCCGGCCTGCAAATGCCAGAGGAGACGCAGGGGGCGGGAGGCGGCTCGCCTACCTGTGGCTGTGGCAGGGCGACCCCCTGTGAGTCGGCAGGGAGGGTGGAGGCCAGCACCTGTGAGTGACAGCAGGGCCGCTGCCCAGCGGTGCCCCCAAGTCCCCCGCCTCAGCGGTGCCCGGGGCCCGCTGCCCAGCGGTGCCCCCAAGTCCCCCGCCTCCTGGCTTATCCGTGTGACTTATTTCTAGTTCCACTTTTAAAGTGTTCTTATTTCATAGAAACGGTCACCTCCTGGGGTAAGGGCTACACGTAGGTGGATTAATGCAGCTCAGAATCACCTCCTCCGGCTAAGATACCCAGTGCCTGGCCCTGGGTGACCAGGGCGTCAGGGGCCCTGGGCCACAGCTGGAGACCAGAGTGAGCATTCCTTGTGCACAGGGAGCCCTCTTTCCCTGCACACCAGCCCACCCTGGGCGAGCTGCACCCCATCAGCCGGCGATTTTGCTGGTGCTGCCTGCCCGGACCCCAGGCTGGGCAGAGTGGCTGGGCCAGACTGCCCTGTTCCTCCAGGGTCCTGCCCCCTGAGGCCGAAACGCAGGGCGAGGTTGAAGCCAGGAGAGCGAGGCTGGGGCTGAGGCAGGCAGGGCCGCGCCGGCTGGGGGTCCGCAGCGGCTTCCAGTGGCTCCACCCCCAGGTCCCAGGACCCATCCGTGAGCCCGTCTAGAGGCGCTGCCACCCCCGGGAGCCTCGTGCCCCCTCCCACCCCAAGGCCTTGATGACCCCAGCACTCAGGACAGTGTGAGCTCAGCAGGGCCTGGCCCCCCGCCCTGCAGCCTGCTGGTGCCGCTGGCCCTCAGCCCTGGACCCAAGCAGCAAGAAGCCGCCTCCTTTTACCTTGGCCTTGCCCAGGAAATCCACAGGCTCCAGGTGCTCCACTTGCCACCTATGGGGCCGGAAGACCTCACCCCTGGGGACCTGCCGAGGCTGCAGGGGGACCTGTTTCTGGAGGGGGCCGGACAGGACAGCCCTGAGTGCCAGGAGCCGCCCGGGGCCTCAGAGCAGGACGGCCCATCCCCCAGCTCCCATGGCCCGTGGGAGGCCCATCCCCTCAGGGCAATGCAGGCCCCCCACCTCCAGATGTTTATGTCATATAGTTGGTCTTGGGGGGCTGGATGGATATGAGCCCCCAAATTGCAGGCTCTGGGCCTGGCAAGCCCCCCAAGTCAGCTCAGGAGCCTGTCCCCTCTCCTGTCCCTTACCTGCACTTGGCCCAGGGCGATGTCCAGGTCGTTGCGGGCTCTTTCTGGCCCCTTGGAGATGGCATCCCCCAGGCTGCAGGCGGCCTTTGCCCAGAGCCCCAGCTGGCTCTGAACTGCAGCCACATTGAACAGCACCTGAGGGGGGCGGGGTGACGGCAGGCCCAGGACTCCCCTCCCCAACAGGGCCACCACCTGGCCCGCACCTGGCCCTGCACCCGGCCTGCACTTGGCCCCACCCCTGGCTCTGCAGCTGGCCCTGCACTGGTCCAGCCCCTGAGCTGCCCAGACACAGTCGCCCGGGGCTCTTCTAGGTGCTCCCTGGCTCCTGCCCCGGGCTGGGCTGTCTGGCTGGTTTCTCTCCAGATCCCCCAGCCAGAGCCGACCAGCCCTCCCTGCTTCTCCTCTGCTCTGAATGTCAGGCTGTCTCCCGTCTCTGGAAGCACCCGTCCAGTCTTCACTCCCATCCTGTTTGGCCTGACCCACTCCTGCCTGTGCTTCCCTGTTCCCTGAACCCCCAAGAGTCTGGGGCGCTGTCTGAGGGGCACCTCTTGTCCTTTCCTCCCCTCCTCCATGCTAGGTGATAGCAGCCAAGTCATCCAGTGCTGCTGGGAGGACAGAGCACCGCCCGGGACAGCCTCTGTCCCCGCGCTCTGCAGGGGCCGTGCGCTCCTAGAGGCCCTGCCACAGGGCTGCCCACCCAGAGACAGCCCCCAGGGCCCAGCCACACGGCCCCCTGGTGGCCTGCCCCCCGATTGCTCACCTCCCAGGCTTGTAGCTTGAACCGCAGCCCCAGCTGGGTGTAGTCGATGGCGGTGTTATCCCTCAGCTGGGCCAGGGTGTGCTGGAAGTCCGAAAGGGCCTCCTGGAACCTGTGGGCAGCAGGGGAGCCTGGCGTGGGGGCCCCAGGCGGCCCCAGGGCAAGAGATCCACCTTGGCCGGGAACCACCCCCTCCCCAGCCCCTCCTGCAGCGCAGGGGCAGCGGTGGTCGGCAGGCCTCAGCACATGGGGTCCACAGAGACGGGCTGTGCAGCATGTGGGCTCCTCCGTCTGTACCCCAGGCCCTCGCCCGAACCTCAGGGTGCAGAGTGCCCTGGGCGTGTCCTGCCTGCTTCCGGGGTCTCCGTCCCGCAGGCCTCCCAATCCAGAGCCCGGCTGGAAGCCCCAGCCCCGACCAGGATCCTCATCGCCCCTGGGGAGGCTTCTGGGCTGATGAGAAGGAGGTCACCCCAGAGCTCTCCCGCCCTGTGTAAGGCCTTCTGTGGGCGCCAGGCCTGCCCTGCAGCTCTGATTCCTTCTCTGGGAAGGGCCTGGCACAGAGAGCCAGGTGGGCAGAGGACCCCCCCCATCCTGCTGAGTCCTGGGATGCGCCATTCCTCCAGCCCTGCCCTGGGTTTCCCGAAGGCAGAATGGGCAGAATTACGCCGTCCCTGCAGTCCAGGGTGTGGGAACAGAGGAGGTGAGCCGGCAGAAGCGCTCTGTGACCTTTTCCGCACAGAGCCCAGGGTCACTGTGCGGCCCAGTGTGGGGACAGAGAAACACGCCCCCATGGGTCACGATCCTGTCCCCGGGTTCCGCAGAGCAGCCCATGGGGAGCTGGCCAGAGGAGGTGATCATAGGCAGAGAGGAGCACAGGAAGGACTCTGCAGAGACAAAGGGCCGTCAGAGAAGGAAGAGGGCACGTCTGCGTTCACCTCTCCAGCTGGAAGTTGGCCATTCCGCGCTGGAGGAAGCCGACAGCCAAGCAGGCGTCCTTGGTCACCGCCTGGTCAAATGCCTGCGGACAGAAACGACTGTGGGCTGCTCGGGCCTGTAACCCCATCACCCCCGTGTCACAGATGGGGATGCCCAGCAGTGGGTCAAGGAAGCCCGCTGGCCACCTGCAAGAGAAAGTCTCCCTTGCCTGCCCAGGGGCCTCTGAGTCCAAGGGGCGCAGGCGGCGCCACCTCAGTGCAGATCTGCCGGGTCTCCCCCGGCGTTTTCTGGTGACCGCTCAGGGGCAGTTAGGAGGCGGCACAGACCAGTGAGTTAACCAGAAGGACAAGAAATGCCCCAGCACATTGATGATAGTTATCTCCACGGGAGGGAGTAATAGTCACCTCCACAGGAGGGAGTAATAGTCGCCTCCACGGGAGGGGGTAATAGTCGCCTCCACGGGAGGGGGTAATAGTCGCCTCCACGGGAGGGAGTCCACGGCGGGGAGTAATAGTCGCCTCCACAGGAGGGAGTAATAATCACCTCCACGGGAGGGAGTAATAGTCGCCTCCACGGGAGGGAATAATAGTTTTCTCCACGGGAGGGGGTTACGTTGGCTGTTGTCTCTTTCAAGCCCTAGTTTTGGTAGTTCACACAAAAAGACACACGTCTCATCTATTAGAAAGAACAACAGCACGAAAGTCTTAATACGTGTGTGAAGCCCAGCTCTTCCTGAAACTGAACTCAGAAATGATGTCGTCTATTCATAAGGACAAAAGCCATCAGTTAAACACAAGCAAAAGGAGTGCATACAGCAGCCATCAAGTTAAATACAGGCAACTGGAGGGATGTCATGGTCCCACTCTAACAAACCTGGCTGAGTGGGGGGCTTGTTGAGCTGAGTCTGACCGAGGTTGAGGGTCATCACTTGGGCACTGATGTGGCTGCTCAGCACACAGAGCAACCGGATCGGAGCTTCTGGGGGGCTCCTGCCAGAGACGGAGCCCCAGCTCCCCTCACCCTGAGGGCTCCTGCCGGAGACGGAGCCCCAGCTCCCCTCACCCTATCCAAGTCAGCTTTGTTGATTGTAGCCATTCCATCTGCTTTTTAAAATTTCCAACAAACATGCCTCTGCTCCTCCATCTCCGATCAGGGTGGAGGAGAATTTAATGTGCACACCCTTGGCCCGGAACCACTGTCCCCTCTCTCTGATTAAATCGAGGTTTAGAGGAGTTAGTGACTGGACTGGCCTCGTTCCACTGACTCCGTGGTGTCCCATGATGACATCTCCATTGCTGGATAACATTTTAACACTGACATTGCTGCTGAGATAACTGTAGATTCGGACACATATGTGAGGAACGACAGGGCAGGCCCCTTGGACACGTTTTCAGTAGCCATCGTCACTGGCCTGAACAACGCAGGAAGCTGGCTCTTTCTGGGGGCCCTCGGGGAACCCGAGCAGCGTGCAGGGTGCTACTGCTTTTTGTCATTGCTCACAGGATGTGCACTGCCATGATGAACCTGGAGGCTTAAAGGGCAGGGATGACCCTGCCAGGCCCTCAGCAGAGGCAGGCGTGTGTGTGCCCGTGCATACATCTGGCTCTTGGTTCTGCTTTGGGGAGTGGGTGAGGGACAGGTGAGCACACAGATCTGGGGTTTAGGCACCAGCCAGAGACTGTCTCCTGGCCATTGCCACAGGTTGTCTGGAGACCTGACCGAAGCCTGCACCCTCCCAGCCCATCCAGCCGCGAGCCTTTGCAGGTCCATTAGCACCTTCGCCAAGAGAGCCCGAGCCAGTGCTCACTCGGCCGGCCTTTCCGCAGGACCGCAGAGCGAGCAAACGGTCCCCACAAGTGGAGGCTGTGCTGGAGCCTTGCGACCCCACTCTGGCCCTGACGCAGCTCAACAGGGTCCCCCCGGACACACACAGGTCCCACCTGCTTAGGTGTTCGCTGAAGCAGAACGCTGGGGTGGGGGGAGTCCCCGGGTGGCCATCAGGGAAGAAGGGTGGGAGCCCTGGGCTCACCCGTGCAGCAATCGCACCGCGTATTGCCAACCCCCGCCCCGAGCACCGGCCACCAGGAGCAGAGAGCTGCATCCCCCGAGGTGGAGTCTCTGCGACCAAGCCTGGGGGCCCCCTGGCTCACCCGCAGCGCGGCCTCCGGGTCCCCGGCCAGCAGGTGCACGCAGCCCACGTTGAAGCTCACCCTGGCGGGCGGCTCCGAGACGATCGAGAAGAGGCGCAGCGCGCAGTCCCAGTCCCCGCGCGCCACGGCCTGCGCGCCCTGGTGCCAGTCGCGCAGCAGGTCCCCAAGCGAGGGCATGGCGGAGGGGACCCCGCCTGGCCCCACGCGGAAGTCGGCGCTTCCCGGCCGGATCGCGGCAGGCGCAGGGGGCGGCCGTGAGGGTCCTGCCTCGGGCCTGGGGGTGCTGGGGGCAGAGGACGGCGAGGCCGGGGCCCCGGAATCCGGAGACCAGCGCGGGCCGCGGGAGCCCTTCGAGGCGGAGAGAAGGGGCGAGGACCCGCTCCGGCGCCAGGTACTAGGTGAGGGCGGGGCGGAGCGCTGAGCGCCGGGGGCGTCAGGTGCGCAGGGGCGCCAGGGAGGCCCGCAAGCCCCGCCCCCGACCACGCCCCACAGGAGGCCCCGCCCCGCCCGGGTCGGCCCCGCCCCTCTGGACTTCCGCCCCGAGCTCCTGCAGCCGCCGCAGCCGCTGACGGCGCGCAGTAGGCCTCGGTGCGCTGGGGAAAACCATCCGGGCCCGCGCGGCCGCGCCAAGGTTCCGGGCGGACCCCGCCGTCTCAGGTAAGAGGCCCCGGGGCCGGGCCGTGAAGCGGCCCTGGGGCCCCGCGTCGGCGCCGGAGGGGCGGCTGGGACGGCTCGCGAGCCCGCCCCGTGCGGGGGTGTGCCGGGGCCGCGGGCCGGCGACCCCGGGGGGGCGTCCGTCAGGCCTCGGCCCGGCCCGTCTCGGCGGGGCTCCGGGTGTCGCGGCCTCACCGCCAACACCGGAAGCCGCTTGCTCTCCGCAGGGAAGGCGGACGCCGCCAGGGCTGTGGCGCTGGGGCTCCGTCCCGGGGGCGGCGGGCGCCCCTCCGGGTGCCGGGCCGCCCGGCGCCGCTCGTGTCTCGGCCCCGCGCTGCCCCGGGGCCTTCACAGGGCGGCCGGCGAGCAGGCCGCGCCCCTGCAGCTGTCTGCGGCGCCCACGGGCCGGGAGAGCCGCCGCGCCCCTCCGCCTCAGGGGACCTGACTGCGCTCTTTCGGCCTCAGCTGACGGGATGAGGTTCACCCCTGTCACGGGGGGTCTGCTTTCTATCGCTTTGTCTACTGTTGTAAATGTTAGTCTCATCTGGAAAATGCTTTCACCGTAACACGTGACTCTTTGACCAAACACCTGGGCACCGCGGGCCTTTCCATGCTGGCACAGAAGCGTTACCATCACCGCACGAACCTTGGAAACACTCCCGGACACAGGCTCTGCCCTTGTGCCTGAGCATCCTCCAGGGTCCAGGGAGGCGTGTGTCCTGGGCGGCTGGCAGAGAGCCACCTGCCTCCGACTCTGGCCGCCCTCCCTGCTCAGTTGGGGCTGTGACGCTGCTTCCTTCCCTGAGGACCAGAGTTGCTGAGGACAAGCCAGCAGGGCTGTGAGACGATGCTTGTCAACTGGGAAGGCCTCCTGGGCCGTGTGCCCCCGAGGAGGCTGCTCTCTCATCAGTGGGGCACTGAGGTTCCCAAACTGCCAGCCTGGAGGTGGGCACAGCCCCCACTTCTCACGTGCTTCTCTCCTCCCCGAATTCCCGTGCGGACGCTCCCTTCCTCAGACCAGACCTCCCAGGCCCCGCCTCCCACCGCCCTGCCCAGACGCTCCCTTCCTCAGACCAGACCTCCCAGCCCCCGCCTCCCACCGCCCTGCCCGGTCCGGCCTCAGGACCCCCACCTCCCTCGCAGCCCTGAGGGTCCCTGAGCCCAGCTGCGCCCTCCCACCCACCCACCTGGACCTCCTCCTTCCTGCAGCCCCCCACCCACACCCATCCTTGCAGCTCTTGCCCTCTACCCACCAAGCCCCCACCCACCAGTTAGTTCAGTTCACTTCAGTCGCTGAATCATGTCCAACTCTCTGCGACCCCATGGACTGCAGCATGCCAGGCTTCCCTGTCCGTCACCAACTCCCGGAGCTTGCTCAAACTCATGTCCATCAAGTCGGTGATGCCATCCAACCATCTCTTCCTCTGTCGTCCCCTTCTCCTCCTGCCCTCAATCTTTCCCAGCATCAGGGTCTTTTCCAGTGAGTCAGTTCTTTGCATCAGGTGGCCAAAGTATTGGAGTTTCAGCTTCAGCATCAGTCCTTTCAATGAATATTCAGGACTGATTTCCTTTAGGATTGACTAGTTTGCTCAACTTGCAGTCCAAGGGACTCTCAAGAGTCTTCTCCAACACCACAGTTCAAAAGCATCAATTTTTCAACCCTCAGCTTTCTTTACGGTCCAACTCTCACATCCATACATGACCACTGGGAAAACCATAGCTTTGACTAGACAGACCTTTGTTGGCAAAGTAATATGCTGTCTAGGTTGGTCATAACTTTTCTTCCAAGGAGCGCCCCCCAAACTCTTGTCCAGTCCCTGGTCCCTTTGTCCGGGCAGGAGAAGCCTGGCCCCGCTGACCCGTCTCTGTCCACACTGACCACGAACCTGAGGTAGGTCACGTGGGAGCTCCCCCTCCCCTGGCCCAGTCCCTTCCCTTCCCTCCTTGGCCTCACCTCCACCCATCCTGCCTCCCAGCTGGAAGGGATCCCCGGTGCCTGCACCCCAGATCTGCCTCCTCCCTGAGAACGTGCCTGCTCCCTCGGAGCACTGCCCGGTCCCCAGCGTGTCTCCCTGGGGTGCTTTCCCCCCAGGCGTCATTTCCTCTCTATATAGACGTCCTGTGTTTCTTCCCACCTTGAACAGAAAGCCCCTGCCTTCAGCCCACATGTTTCCTTGCTCCTTTATAGCCAGACTTCTCTTAAGAGTCGGCAGGATTCAGTGTCTCCGTTTCCTTTGCCAGCTGCTTTTTAGATACTGAGATGTGCTTCACAAATCATAAAGCTCATTTTTAATGTACAATTCCATGTTTTTGTCACATTCACAGAGCTGTGCCACCGTCGCCCCTAACGTGTCCCCCACTGCAGTGCCATCACCCCTGCCCCAGGCAGCCAGTCGTCCAGTGTCTGGAGTCACCTCTTCTGGACTATTCGTATAAACAGAATCACAGAACATGTAGATTTCTATCTGGTGTATCCCCCTCAGCATCGTGTCCTTGAGGTCCGCACACATTGTAGGAGGGTTATTACTTCGTCCCTCTTCAGGCTGAGTTACATCTGTTGTGTGGATGGCCCATCTTGTTGATCAAATGGACACGCACTGGGGCACTCCAGGGCGCCCACTGTCTGGCTCTCGTGAGTCACACTTGTGTGCAGTTGTTTCTGTGGCCTTGTGTTCTCTGTGCTCCTGGGTGCACACCCAGGAGTGGCGTTGGCTGGGTCAGGTGGTCACTCGGTGTAGCTCTTTGACTGTCTTTCCATAATGCTTTTTATTCTTGATCCTGCCTGGGTGCCACCCAAACTCCTGTAGGGGTTTCTGGCGGCCTCCTTGTGACTCGTCCCCCTCAGTGCCTGGCCTCTGGGACACATGTCCTTTGGCTCTCCTGTGTTCCCCATCCTTTCCATCTCCTCTGGGTTCTGTCCTGGGGCCTCTCCTCTGGGCACCTGCTCCCCCAGGTCCCTCGAATTACCCCCTGGCCGTCCTCTGTGCCCACTACTGTTGCGTTTTTCTATTTTCACAATAAGGATGAGAAAAGGGACTTCCCTGGCAGTCCAGTGGTTAAAACTCCACATGTCCAACGCAGGGAGCACAGGTTCAATCCCTGGTTCGGGAACTAAAATCCCACATGCCCTGAGGCACGGCCCCCAAAAAATAAAGATGAAAGAAAGAAGTACCATCGCTGTGCCTGCTCCTGTGGTACTACCGCTCTGCCCCCTGATGGCCCAGAGCTGGAAGCAGCCTAGATGGCCCTCGTGGGTGCTAGCCAAGCAGCCTCTGCATCCACGCCACAGGAGCCCACTCTGCAAAAGGGTTGGGCACTGGGCACACACAGCGACTCGCGTGTGTCTTAGGGGAGTGTGCCAAGTGAGCGCAGATGCACAGAGGCCAGACTGTGTGGTTCCATCTGTGCAACTTTCCTGAAATGACAGACGATGTGAATGGAGATGCGACCAGCATTGCCAGGGCCACTTGCAGATCAGGGCCTTGGGGCGACTGCAGGGGCAGCGAGGGCTACATGGCGCTGCCGCGCTTTGGCTGTCCTCTAATCCACACGACGTCCTGCTTGTGATTTGGGGTGAAAGGTAGATGGGACGTCCCTTTATTATCTATTACAAGTACATGCATATCTATAGTTATCTCAAAATGAAATGTTTAATTTAAAAAATCCTTAAGAAGGTTTCAATTACAAGTTTTTCTGTTTTACAGATACCCTGAAAGTTGGAATGATTCAATGACCTCTAAGGTTCTTCCAGCTGTGAAGAAGGTGGTTCAGAAACACTTCGTTGTGTCTGAGCTGAAATCTACTCCCTGGTAGCGGTCGAGGCGTTGGGAGCGGCTTCCATCAGGACACTATTCCGCCTCTGGCCGCGAGAGCTCCTGGTCGCTCACGTCAGCAGCGCTGCTGAAACCATTTGGAGCACACGAGTGTGTGAGGGAGCACACACCGGAGGGAGCCCGGGAGAGGGAACTGCTTCCTGAGGTAAGGACTCAGCTCAGAGACCAGCTTAGTGCTGGAACTTGCTTCCAAAGAAACTTAATAGCTGGTTAATTCTGGAGCTCACCGGTCAATCAAATGGGCAGGAGTTTTGCATATTTGGGAATTGATTTTAGCCCAAGACAAGAGTTTGGGTTTTTTTTTTTTTCCCCTTTTTAAACAATGGATGGGCACATCCAAGAAAAAAGCCAAATGCCATATAAGATTTTTCTCTCAGAAAATAAATGTAGGCTCACGTGTGACGGAGGCACTTGATGTCCAAGGTCACCACGCAGAGCCTGGGTCCCCTTGGCTGTGACTGTCACATGAGTCCATGGAGAACCTCTTGACCCAGCGCTGGGTGACCACGTTTCCCGGGGGCTCAGCACACCCACCACTTCCGCTGCTTGCACACCGCTGACCGTGAACCCGTGTACTGAGGGCCTGTCCTGCTCCCCCAGGAAGCCTTACGGAAGAAAAAGCAGCATGCCGGGAGGGGCACGTTCAGACGTGAGCAGGGCTCCCCAGCCGGGGCAGTCTGCACACCAGGGCAGCCATGCACGCAAGTGGCTCAGGGTTCATCTCCTGGAGGTTCGGAGCTGAAAGGAGAGTATAAACAGGGGAACTTGTAGTTCTGTCCTGCAGGACGCTGTGGGGAAGGGCTGCATCTCCAGGGAGCTGGGCGTTGGGTGCCCTGGACCTGCAGGCGGCTCCTCACCTGTCTCTGCTCTCACAGACAGAGCCCCTCGTGCAGTTTCAGAGCAGAGGCCACGCTGCTGCTGCTCCCTGAGCCAGTTCCCACTCGTAGGCCCCCTGCACAGCCGTGTGGTGTCCTGCCTGCGACAGCGCTGCGGCCAGGGCCCATCCCCAGGTTGTGCCCCATCTCCAGGAGAAGCCAGAATGCGCGGAAAGGGTAGGAAACATGAAGCGCACCAGCAGCGATGAGCCTGTAAAGAAGCAGCGTGTGTCCTGTGGGGTGAGCGGAGGAGCGCGCGCTGCCCCAGACGGGCAGGTGCAGCTTCTGGAGCCCAGAGGGAAGGGCCAGCCTGAGGCCCTCCAGGGGAGGTGGAGGGCCAGCCAGCGGGAAGAGGACCGTCAGGACTGTTACCACAAAAGGCGAATCCAAGAAGCCTGCATTGAACCAGAAAGCATTTATCTCTGGCGGGGAAGCAAACCAGGCCCCCCACCCAGAGTCAGAAATAAACTGAAGAAACGGAAGGAAGCAGGCAGAATTCACATAGAGACAAACAGAACGAAATGATGCCGTTTGCAGCAACATGGGTGGACCTAGGCATCATCACACGAAGTGAAGTAGGTCAGAGACGAGCATAGGCTGTCTCTCCCGTGTGGCATCTAAAATGTGAATGAAGGAACGTATCAGTGAAACAGAAACAGACCCACGGATGCAGAGGACAGACTTGTGATTACCCAAGGGGAAAGGGGGCATAGATTAGGGTTCCGAATTAACGGGTACACACAACTCTATATAAAGCAGACAGTCAACAAGGATCTATTTACTGTACGGCAAAGAGAACTATATTCAGCATCTTGTCACGACCTATATTGGAAAAGAATCTGAAAATATATATATAGTTGAAGAAAAAAAAGTTAATTAAATACTTAAATCCGGAGATATAAAATTAGTAAAACCAGAAGCTAGTTCTTTTTTAATTTTTGGCCATGTCCTGCAGCTTGAGTCCCAAAGAAAGGCAATGCCAAAGAATGTCCAAACTACTGCACAATTGCACTCATCTCACATGCCAGCAAAGTAATGCTCAAAATTCTCCAAGCTGGGCTTCGACAGTACATGGATGGAGAACTTCCAGATGTTCAAGCTGGATTTAGAAAAGGCAGAGGAACCAGAGATCAAATTGCCAACATCTGCTGGATCATAGAAAAAGCAAGAGAGTTCCAGAAAAACATCTGCTTCCTTGACTACGATAAAGCCTTTGACTGTGTGTATCAGAACAAACTGTGGGAAAATTCTTAAAGAGACGGGAATACCAGACCACTTTGCCTGCCTCCTGAGGAACCTGTATCCAGGTCAAGAAGCAACAGTTAGAACTGGATGTGGAATAGCGGACTGGTTCCAAATTGGGAAAGGAGTATGTCAGGCTGTATATTGTCACCCTGCTTATTTAACTTCTATGCAGAGTTCAGTTCAGTCGCTCAGTCGTGTCGGACTCTCCACGACCCCATGAATCACAGCGCGCCAGGCCTCCCTGTCCATCACCAACTCCCAGAGTTCACTCAAACTCATGTCCACAGAGTCGGTGATGCCATCCAGCCATCTCATTCTCCGTCGTCCCCTTCTCCTCCCTCCCCAACCTTTCCCAGCATCAGAGTCTTTTCCAGTGAGTCAACTCATCGCATGAGGTGGCCAAAGTATTGCAGTTTCAGCTTTAGCATCAGTCCTTCCAATGAACACCCAGGATCGATCTCCCCTAGAATGGACTGGTTGGATCTCCCTTCGGTATAAGGGACTCTCAAGAGTCTTCTCCAACACCACAGTTCAAAAGCATCAATTCTTCGGCAATAAGCTTTCCTCACAGTCCAACTCTCACATCCATACGTGACCACGTCATGTGAAATGCCAGGCTGGATGAATCATAAGCTGGAATCAAGATTGCCAATAAAACTATCAGTAACCTCAGATATGTAGATGACAGCACCCTTATGGCAGAAAGTAAAGAAGAACTAAAGGCCTCTTGACGAAAGTGAAAGAAGAGAGTGAAAAAGTTGGCTTAAAACTCAACATTCAACAAATGAAGATCATGGCATCCAGGCCCATCACTTCATGGCAAATAGATGGGGAAACAATGGAAATAGTGACAGACTTTATTTTGGGGGGCTCCAAAATCACTGCAGATGGTGACCGCAGCCGTAAAATTAAAAGGCGCTTGCTCCTTGGAAGGAAAGCTATGACCAATCTAGATAGCATATTAAAAACCAGAGACATTACTTTGCTGACAAAGGTCCATCTAGTCAAAGCTATGGTTTTTCCAGAGTCATGTATGGATGTGAGAGTTGGGCTGTAAAGAAAGCTGAGTGCCGAAGAATTGATGCTTTTGAACTGCGGTGTAGAAGACTCTTGAGAGTCTGTTGGACTGCAAGGGGATCAAACCAGTCAATCCTAAATGAAATCAGTCCTGAATATTCATTGGAAGGACTCATGCTGAAGCTGAAACTCCAGTACTTTGGCCACCTGATGCGAAGAACTGACTCACTGGAAAAGACCCTGATGATAGAAAAATTGAAGGCAGGAGAAGAAGGGGATGACAGAGGATGAGATGGTTGGATGGCATCACCAACTCGATGGACATGAGTTTGAGTAAACTCTGGGAGTTGGTGGTGGATAGGGAAGTCTGGGGTGCTGCAGTCCATGGGGTCGCAAAGAGTCAGACATGACTGAGTGACTGAACTGAACTGGTAGAGCTTGAGAGATCTTCGTTTCCCAACCAGGGATTGAACCCAGGCCGCGGCAGTGACAGCGCCAAGTCCTAATCACTGGACCACCAGGGAAGTCCCCCAAAACTAGTTCTTTGAAAAGACCAATGATGTAAGCTTTTGCTAAGAGTAATTAAGGGAAAATGAAAGTGAAAAAAATTCTGAACTCTCACGAAAGGTGAGAATCACACACGTAAATAGCATATACACTGAACCCTGATGTCACAGTAATAAACACGGGAGCCTCCTCAGAGATCAGTGACTCCTGTCAGAGCAGGCCTTGGGGTGGGGTGCTGGAGTAGGTGTGGGCAAAGACCAGCTGGACTCAGAAGTTCTCGCTATCTGGGCCTGGGGTCCCAGCCCCCAGCCCTGGCTGCAGCCCGGGTCACCCTGATGTAGGACCACCAGCCGCCCCTCGAGACAGCAGGTGTGCCTGGCGGTATGGAGAGCCGGCAACAGGAGAGGCCCACCTTGCAGCTCAGACTCCTGAGCCTCTCTAGAGGTCCTCTCTAGAGCTAAGAGTCCATCGTAGTTTAACTTTGAAAAATAACTTTTGTGGTTTGTTTATTTTTTCATGAATACGAAGAGGAGTGTATTCATTGTATAATATTTAGAAGATTCAGAAAGTAAAAGAGAAAACCCAGAGGACTGGTGGGTGTCCCCAGTGCCAAGTGGGTCGAGGCCCGAGGGCCTTTGTTCCCAGGCAGCTGCTTTGGT
Source organism: Moschus berezovskii (assembly GCF_049115385.1). NCBI lineage: Eukaryota > Metazoa > Chordata > Mammalia > Artiodactyla > Moschidae > Moschus > Moschus berezovskii. Next base: position 604,906 of record NC_142470.1, read on the forward strand.
GACAACTTTGTGCCCCGTGGGGAGGATTTGTCCCCGTGACATTAAATATTCAATGTAAAATGTAATTTTTAAGGTGCTTCCCAGGTGACTCAGTGGCAAAGACTCCGCCTGCAATGCAGGAGACTGGGGTTTGCTCACTCTTTGGAAGAAAGGCTGTGACCAGCCTCAGTCAGAACAGGCAGGGAGCAGGAACCTCCATCCAGATGGTGGGACTGCTGACCGATGACCTCTGCCCCTGCTCCCGCCGCCACCTGGCACCCTGTGAGAGAGGGTCCTGAAGAGTTCTGTGGCTGAGACTCCCAGGGCTGGTTCCTGCGTGCTGCAGGGGAAGCGCCATGCCATGGGAGGCCAGGGCAGTGATCCCGGTGGCCAGAGACCACCACCACAGTATCCCTGAAAGTCACCATCTGTGTTTAGATTTGGCGACTTTGATTTTTAAAGAAGGGAACGATCCTGAAGTCAAATCAGTAAGTTAAAAATCAAGTCCCTGGGAAGGAGGGACTGAGAAAGATGGACTGCCCAGTGTCGCCCAATGTTGGCGAGGATGCTGCATGAAGACCCGCTGGCGGGGGTAGTTTCCTGTGGCTGCTGCCCTGGAGGCGCCCACAGGTTCCCCAGAGTCAAATACCAGCTGCGTCTGGCCTGGCACACTGGAGAGAGGCCAGCAGGCATCCAGAGGGGCACCTACCCGCAGAGGTGCCCACGGCTGGGTCCACAGCAGATGCCCCTCGGTGTGGACAAGCCCTGTGCTGAGTGGATGGAGCTGGATGAGAAAAGATGGCTCTGTTTTCACGAGGTCCCCTGACCAGGCAGAGCCACCAGGGCTGGGGTGGGGGCAGTGATCTTCGGGTGATGGTGGCTCTGGGTTAGGGGTGACAGTTGCCCACGCCTGAATATATTAGAGATGCTGAGTTGTACACTTTAAGGTCAGTTCCGTGGCCTGTGGGTTACCTTCCCACGAAGTTTTAAAAGCACCACTGAGGTGAGCTCATGCACACTGAGTTCTGTTTGAGGGGTGCCCGCGTCAGCACAGTTGCTTCGCTGAAGAGGCCTGAGCGGCCCCGTCCGCAGGGGCCCAGCCTTCCGCCCCTTCCGTGTCTCGGGGGTCCAGGCTGGCTCTGGGTTGGTGACCCCGTCCTGCACTGGGGACAGCAGGGTGACTTCCACAGCCGTTATGCGGAGCAGTGGCTGAGGATCCAGGCATACGCCCATCCTGCCGAGGTCCCAGTATCACGGTGGGGAGGCAGCCAGGGCCACCCTCCTCCCTGGTCAGCGATGATACACTTTATTTACGCCCAGTATACTGCTCGTGTTCCTATTCCCCTACGTAGCCGACTTACAGAGGCCAGCACTGTTTCCTGCTGGCGCCCCGGGTATGTTCGGTGGCCTGCTGGGTTGCAGGGTGTGGAGGGGGAGGCGGCGAGCCGGGGACTGGGCCTCGAGGCCGCCCGATTCCCGCGCTGAGCTCCTGCTTGCGTCGGCCCCCTTGTCACGCCCGTATGTCCGCCAGGAGGCACAGGGAATGCCTGCAGGGACACGCAGCCAGCGCCCCGTATCTGTGGGAAACAAGGGAGAAGTGGCGAGGGGGCAGGGCTTGGCATCCGTCCAGAGCACTGCGCTGATCCCGCGGTCACACCACGCGGTGTGGAGAGAAGGCCTCATGCTGCACCCTCCTGGGCCAGGCCGTGGACAGTCGGAGGGATAGACAGAAGGCCTAGGCCTGGGCAGCAGTGTGACTCCTGCGGGGTCCTAAAGCCCTGCTGTCTGGCTGCTTGAAAGGCAGTTTGGGGTCAGGAACTTGGACCCTCCACTCCTTGCTGTGCCCCCTGAGCCAGGCCACATCCTCCATGTCCTCTGGGCTCCTGCGGGGTCTCAGGCTTCGAGGCTGGGGCACCACCCGTTCACAAAGCCGCTTTGAGGGGGACGACAGGCCCGAAGGACGCACCCTAGCCTGGCCTGGCCTCCTTTGGACGTGAGGAGTCGAAGGGCCTGTGGGGTGGGCAGGAAAGGACGTGCCCACGAGCACCTGCTCTGAGCCCCCTCCTGCCTCACACGGGGGGCTGGGGGCTCTGCTGGAGGCGGCAGCATCCCCAAGGGCGGGCCTGCTGGAGTCCTCTTCCTCCTCTGGTCTCCTCGGTCCTGACTGAGGGCAGAGTTCAGGCCCCGTCTGCCTTGGGGGCCAGCCAGGTCAGCATGCCAAGCGGGAGGGCTGAGGGCGTGGGGCAGGCACGGCTGGGGCCTGATTGCCCAGGAGCTGCAGCAGCCGGGCCGGGCCCCGGGAGGCTCCCAGGCAGGTTCCCAGGTAGAGAACCCAGCCACCTCTCAGGAGGAGGCAGTCTGGCCTGCAGGGCTTCTCTCCAGAACCCCCAGCCCCCTCCTCGGGTTTGAATCCATTTCTTGGTGGGTTTGGTGTCGGGCAGGGGCTCCCTGGCCAGGTGTGGGGCTGAGCTGAGAAGCAGGAACCTCTGGGGTGAGCAGGGATCTTTGAGGCGGACGTCCGGTCACGTGCCAGGGCTCTCTGTGGGGATGTGGCTCAGCCTAGCCCCTTTCAGCAGAACCACAACCCTGAACATGTTGTATTTGGTGACTCTGATTTAGAGACAGTTCACACAATGGAGGTGGTGCTCACCTGGGGCCCCCATCCCTGGGATGGCCTGTTTGCCTGGCGTGCCCTGCAAACCCAGCACAACCACTGCAGCTCGTTTCAGTTTAAAATGAGGTCGGTTTATAAGGGCTGCAGTGGGGTGAACGTGAACTTGGTAGCTGCCAGCTGTTTTCAATCTCAGACGCACGTAGTTGCTGATTTCAGATCCTGGGGCTCGGGAACAGACCAGAACTGAGCTTTGCTGGCCAAGGAAGATCTGGGTCTGTCCGCCTGACCTGGGGCTGGCCTGAGAGCAGAGCCCGTCGCCTTCTTCGCGTGGCCAGGCGTTGGCACCGTGCCCTGAGAGCAAGTGGGAAAATGGCCCCGCAGAGGGAGGTGGAAATATACCCACAGCAAAACCTTGGAACTGTAGCGGTTAGCCCTCGTGGGGAAGGTTGGAGAACACAGCCTCCCACGGCGGGGCCGCTGGGCCATCTGCTCCCTCTGGTTGCTGATATCCAGCCATTCAGCCATGTCCAGCCCTTTGTGACCCCATGGGCCGCAGCACGCCATGCTTCCCCGTCCTTCACTGTCTCCCAGGGTTTGGTCAGGCTCGTGTCCATGGAGCCGATGCTGCCACCCAGCAAGCGCACCCCGCCGGCTTCTCCCTCTCTGCCTCTCCCAGCATCTGAGTCTGACGAGGCGCCTCTTCGCATCAGGGGGCCAAAGTGTTGGAACTCCAGCATCAGTGCTTCCAATGAATATTCAGGGCTGATCTCCTTTAGGGTTGACCGGTTGGGTCTCCTTGCAGTCCAGGGGGCTCTCAAGGGTCTTCTCCAGCACCACAGTTTGGAGACATTCAGTTCTTCATTGCTCAGCTTTCTTTACAGTCCAGCTCTCACATCTGTGCGTGACTACTGGAAAACCACAGCTTTGTCTATATGGACCTTTGTTGGTGAAGTCAAGTCTCTGCTTTTTAATATGATGTCTAGGTTGGTCATAGCTTTTCTTCCAAAAAGCAAGCACTTTTTAATTCCATGGTTGCAGCCACCATCCACAGTGATTTTGCAGCCCAAGAAAATAAAGTCGCTCACTGTTTTCATTTTTTCCCCATCTATTTGCCAAGATGTGATGGGACTGGATGCTGTAATTTTAGTTGTTTGAGTGTTGAGTTTTAAGCCAGCTTCTTCACTCTCCTCTCTCACGTCCATCAAGGCTCTTTAGTTCCTCTTCACCTTCTGCCATTACAGTGGTATCATCTGCATATCTGACCAGTAAAGTGGATGCCTGCAGTGGAAAGAAGGCCATCGAGGCCTTGCACTTGGACAAACCCCAACCAGCTCACGTGGAAAGAGCCGGAGCATGAGGGGTGGGGCCCTGATGGGCCCGGGTTCCCCTGCAGGGTGGGGCTTGGGCAAACAGGGCCTTCATGTGTACGTTCAGTTGTGTCCGACTCTGTAACCCTTTGGACGGTAGCTTGCCAGGCTCCTCTCTCTATGAGATTTTTCAGGCTGCTGGTCTTTACTACTAAAATAAAACCTCCATCTTTTCACAGAGGAGATATCCCTGGGGTCACACAAGGGTGGAGTGGCCTGGGGGCTGGACTGTGCTGGGAAGAAGGAGGGGACTATGGGCTGGAGACCCTCTCAGAAGCCCCCACGGCACCCATGGGCCCTGCCTGCAGCGTGACTGGAGGCCAGGAGAGGAGGCCTGTTTAGGGTTTCCTTAAAGCAGCCGATCGCTCTTAGCCCCGCACGGGTCCCAACCCTAGCCCCTCGGAGCTTGCTGCCTTAGGGCTCATTGGCTGGGTCGGTGGGTGGGTGTGGCCTTGTGCTGTGAAGGGTCAGGGGCTCCAGAGACAGCCTACAACAGTGTTGACCACACGGAGCCTGCCTGGCCAGACGCACACTCAGCCCTGGGGCCTGGGTGGGGCCTGGCTGATGGGGGTGATGGAGAGGAAGAGCTAGGCTGGGCTCCCAGGGAGCGGCCCTGCACTGTCTCCAGCCCCTCCTGTTGGGGACCCTCCGGCTGGCCCCAGGGTCAGCCCCCGCCCCAGGCCAGACAGGTCCCAGAGGTGGTGGGGTCACGGGTCACAGAGGCACAGCAGGCCGTGGAGCTGGACCAGCCCTCGTGCCCAGCGCTGCCCCAGGGCCCCAGGGGACGGACAGACAGTGGACATGCCAGACAGGAGAGTGAGGGGTGTAAACGGTACCTCTCCACATTCAGGACACGCTCATCCCGCTGCGCCCTGGCTGGACCCCAGTGTGGGCAGGACCCTGGGACGGCACTGCCTGCAGAGGGGCCCAGAGCCCGGCTCTGGCCTCGCCCGGCCAGGCAGCACTGCCCTCCCCCTCCTGCTGGGAACACCTGTCTGTGCCCCCTCTGTGGGTTCCCTGAGGGTGTGGCAGCTGGGAGAACCGGCCCCCCGGGGAGGGGGTGCTGTGGGGATGGGCCTCTGTATTAGAGACCCCAGCCACCAGGAGTGGCAGTCCTCCCAGGGTTGGGCCAGTATTGGGGTGGGAGGTGGGCAGAAGGCATCTGGGATTAGGTCCCAGCAAGGAGTAGGCAGGGGCAGGCAGCTGGGTTTTCCCATTGGTGCCTGGGCAGACGGGCCAGATTGCCTGCCTCACTCCAGGTCCATTCAGGTGACCATAGACAGGAGGAAAGCAAGTGCTGAGGACAGAGGCAGGAAGAGGCCTGTCACGGGCTGAGAACTGGCCCCAGCCACTGCAGAGCCCGGGGGCCTGGGGCTGGAAACAGGGCCTCGGGGACATCTGCGTGCGGCGGGTACCCGAGACCCCAGGTGGGGAGGGAGGGTTAGACCGCTCCTCCGGGCACCGATACCCCAGGGAGGCCCTTCCCAGGAGTGCCCCCCCGCTAGCAGCCATTCAGGGCCTGCAGGGTAGGCCGCAGCCCTCAGACTCGGGAAAGCGTCTTAGAGGAAAGGAGCTGTGAACCGGAGGGAGGGAGTCCACACAGACCAACAAAGCACGTGGAAGCTAGCAGGTCCTCGGGGGGTGAAGGGAGACGGAACTCTTGGATGTTATTAAAATTCTGGTAGTAGGAATGAGTAGTTAATGAAAGGGTGGCAAAATAAATTTCAAGAACTCTCCTCCAAAGGCAGAGAAGAGAAGACATAAGAAAATTAGAGGTTCTTCCAGGAAGCCCAGCGTCCGAGTCAGAGTAACCCTGGAGCAGAGTCCAGGGGTGCCTAGCGGACCTCGCCCCGTCCGTCTCTCCTTCTGGCACCTGCATCCTGGCAGGGGAGGTCCCCCAGGAGGGGAGCAGAGTCCCACCTGCAGTCAAGAGTCAGGTGGTTCAGAGCTCTCAGTACCAGCAGGAAGGGCCGTCACCGTCACCCCTGGGGATGGCTTCTCACCCACAGCCAGGCTTCTAGCCGAGGCCTGGGGCCTGTGAAGACACTCCCAGACAGCCGACAGCAGTGGAGCATCCCTCCTTACTCCCAGGAAGCTCGTGGACAACCTGCTCCTCTAGAGTCAGGAGGAAACAGAAGATGAAGGCTTCGAGGTCAGGGATGCAGGACGCACCAGAGAGAAGCGGGCGGGAGGCCCGGGTGCCGGGCTCGCCCTGTGCCACTGGACTGGAGAGCAGCCGTCCAGACCAAGATGGGAGGGCAGAGGCTTGGGAGGGGATGTCTCTGAGGACAGGCGGCACCCCTCCAGCTTGTCTGAACATCCTGGGGAGGGTGTGGGGCTCAGTCCTGTTCATGATGGCTTTGTAAGGAATCCAACAGGGAAGAAATGGTGTCACCTTTTTTTTTTTTTTTAACTCTTCCCCCCTCTTTAGATAGGATAATTTCTACTGCATGCTTAGTTGCTAAGTCATGTCTGACTCTTTGCAACCCCATAAACGATAGCTCACCAGGCTCCTCTGTCCATGAGAATCTCCAGAAAAGAATACAGGAGTGGGTTGCCATTCCCTTCTGCAGGGGATCTTCCTGACCAGGGATCAAACCCGGGTCTCCTGCATTGCAGGCAGATTCTTTACCGTCTGAGCCACCAGGGAGGCCCTAATTTCTATTGGTCTATCTTCAGATTCAGTGACTCTTTAATCTGCCATCTCCAATCTGCTGTCAAGCCCAATCAGTGGATATTCCATTTCAGTTATTACACTTTTATACTTTTATTGGAGACTTGCCATTTAGTTCTTTTATGCTGTGGTTTAGTCCAGCTCTCTTGCAACCCCGTGGACCATAGCCTGCTATGCTCCTCTGTCCATGGGATTTCCCAGGCAAGAATACTAGAGTAGGCTGCCATTTTCTTTTCTGGGGATCTTCTGATCCAGGGGTCACACTCACGTCTCCTGCATTGGCAGGCAGATTCTTTCCTGCTGGCCATCAGGGGCTCCCACTCTTTCATGCTGTGATTTCCGTCTCTACCTCTCTGTTTCGTGGAGATCGCCTTCTTTAACTTTTTTAGCGTGTTTTTCATTCGTTCTTTGAACACGCTCATAACAGTTGTGTTCAAGTCTTTGCTGAGTCCCACCTCTGAGCTCCTTAGGGTGCTGTCTGTTGTGTGCTGCTCTGTACTCTTCCCCTTACCTGTGGGTTGGACTTTCCTGTGTGGCTTTTATATTATCAACTGAACATTGTGAGTGATGTGTTGTAAGGACTCTATTCTGTTGCCTTCACCTGCAGAATGCTGGTGTTGTTTTAGTGAGCAGGCAGTTTCTGATCACCTTGAGCTGGTGAGGGGGGCATGGCTTGGCATTCCATCCAGTCAGTTCAGTTCAGTCACTCAGTCGTGTCTGACTCTGCGACCCCACGGACTGCAGCAGGCCAGGCTTCCCTGTCCGTCACCAACTCCTGCAGCTTGCTCAAACTCCTGTCCATCGAGTCGGTGATGCCATCCAACCATCTCATCCTCTGTCATCCCCTTCTCCTCCCACCTTCAATCTTTCCCAGCATCAGGGTCTTTTCAAATGAGTCGGTTCTTCGCATCAAGTTGCCAAAGTATTGGAGTTTCAGCTTCAGCATCAGTCCTTCCAATGAATATTCAGGACTGATCTCCTTTAGGATTAAGTGGTTGGATCTCCTTGCAGTCCAAGAGACTCTCGAGAGTCTTCTCCAATGCCACAGTTCAAAAGCATCAATTCTTTGGTGCTCAGCTTTCTTTATGGTCCAACTCACATCTCTACATGACTACTGGAAAAACCATAGCTTTGACTAGACGGACCTTTGTTAGGGTAGATCTTTATCTTGGAGAGGTTCAACCTGCAAAGTGTCCCATGGCCTCACTGGGGCTTAGGGGCCTGGCTGCATGGTTGGGTTGGCAGCGCGGGTCTACAGTGGGTCTCACTGCTGTGGTCACTGGGATGGAGCCCTGTGTGAGCGGCACTACCTGACCCCTCGTGTCTGACGAACTCTCGGCCCAGGGACCGCTGGCTCTGGGGGCCCTGCATTCTCGCCTGCGCGTCTGGCCGCAGTGGCCCCTCCAGCTGGCGCCTGGGCCACAGACGTCTCTACATAGTGGGCGGCTCTGCTCGCCAGGCTCAGGTCAGTGGTCTTAGCTGGGCTGCTGCCACCCGCTGGGAACCAGCCCATCCCTCCCCAACCCTGGGCATCGCTCGATGGCAGGAAGCACATTTGTACATGGCCTCTTGTCCAGAAGCTGGCCTAAAACGTGTCCAGTGGACACTGCAGCGGGAGTTGCTCCAGCCTGGCACACCTCTGGAGCAAATGGACAAGGCAGAGAAGCGCCTGGAGTTCACAGCAGCTCAGCCAGGCCCTGCTCGTGGCTCCCGTGAAGACTCGGTGGAAACCCTCAGAGAACTGTTTCCAGGCCCGTGGGGTGGGGGTGGGTTCTCACCTTGAGCTTGGTCAGTCAGTGTAAGACTGGAGAGTCAGGAAACAGCCTCATCAGCCTGTTAGAAGTTCAACAGTAAATGTCCAAAGCTCGTGGGAGTTGGCCTGCAGGGCGGCGGAGTGGGTAGGGGAGCAGACGGCACAGGGGGCGGGTGGGGGACCATTCGGTCCAGGCCTGTGTCAGGACCCGGGTCTAAGCAGAGGCGCTGCGACGGCCCCGTGGTACAAACCACACTGCAGATGAGGACAGACTGGCCCATTTCCCTAAATGTGGAAAAGTAAAATGCATGTTGGCCGGAGCCTGTTGGCCACCTGGGAACGGCAGCGCGTTGTCGTCGGCCTGGATGATTTAAAGCTGGCTCCGCCCATGGGGCAGACTCCAGTAGGGCAGCTGCAGCTGCCTGAGCGCCGCCCCCCAACCACAGAGGTGGGCCCTGCCTGGCTGCTTTCCAGGGTCTCTGGCTTGTGTGGAGCCTGCAGCCTGACTGTCCATCTCCACTGGTCTCCAGCAGCTCCTGCATCTTCCTTGAGAATGGACCCTGGACACCCCAAGGAAAAACCTGCTGCCGCAGACCCCGCTGGTAACCCCGCTGGTGGTGAGTCCTGCGGGTGAGCGTGTGCCCCTCATGGCCCCAGGTCCAGCTGGGCAGTGCAGGGCGGGCCATTGGGTGGCTGTGTGGAGTCTGTGCATGGGACAGGGACACCGGGTGGGAGGCATTGGGGCGGCGTGGGCCTGGGACACAGAGATCGGCCTTGAGTGTGGGCAGGCGCAGGCTACTGGCTGCTGCCATGGTCTCCTGTCCCGGGGGCCGTGGCGCTCCTCCATTGCCTGGGAAATGTGACCCCGTGGTCCCATGGTGGCCTGCCTACTGGCCGCTTGCCTGATGACTAACACTGAAGGTCAGCGTGACTGGTCAGACACTTCTGGGAGAAGGACGGAGCCCACGTGCAGGTGGAGCTGGGTGCGCAGGGGCAGGTGGTTTTCTCTGGAGCCTTCACTGCGCCACACACCAAGTGTGGACACAAGGCCTCTCATCCGTCCGGCCAAGAAGGCAGGAGCGGGAGGACTGACAGGTGTCTGAAGAGCGGGAGCCCCCACACTGGCCCCCACGTGACCCCCAGCCCCAAGAGAGCTGAGGCTCTCGGCTCTGGATTCTCCTCCAGAAACCCTGAACTCCTCTTGGGCAGTGTCTGTGGGCTCAGCGGGGCTTGCTTTCTGCGCATCTGCTGTGTTTGGGGATGTGGGTGGGGCAGACGCAGGGCCACATGAAGTCTGATGTGAAGTCCTCCCCAGAAAGACAGATGGTGACGTGGGAGAGGAGACCAAGTCTTGAGAAGCAGGGGCTCCTCCCAGGCCAAGACCCTGTGTCCAGTTGGAGAGTGGGCCCGTCCTGCTACCCTGAGCATCCTGAAGGGCTGTCTCCGTGCCGGGCTGGGTCCCTGAGTGGGCACACTATGGGAGGGAAAGCCCCAACATGTAAGCAAAAGGGCAGCGCCTTCTGCAGGTGCTGTGGACAGCGCTCTGGTCCAGCCTCCATGCCCACACACCCAGGGTTCTGGGCATCTCCCTGGGGTCCTCTGAGGTACATGGCCTGCTCCAACAGACACTCCAGGGGGGTGACAGCAGGTCCCTTTACACTAAACCTAAACAATGGACTCCAATGCTTCCCAAGTGTCCTCAACATAAACACCAGGCTATTACCCAGATGCCCCCATTATGTGAGGGCTTTGGGCCTTAAAGCCCACCCTATTGGGAAAAGGGATCAGACACAGTCCCCCTATCACATAGTCCCCCCACAGCACACACAGTCCCCCATCAAACACAGTCCCCCATGGACACAGTCCCCCGTCACTCGTAGTCCCCCATCACACACAGTCCCCCATCAGACACAGTACCCAATCACACACAACCCCCATCAGACACAGTCCCCCATCACACCCAGTCCCCCCATCACACAGAGTCCACCCATAGACACAGTCCCCCCATCACACAGTCCCCCCATAGACACAGTCCCCCATCAGACACAGTCTCCCCAGAGACAAGGTCCCCCCATCACACACAGTCCCACCAGCACACACAATCCCCCATCAGACACATTCCCCCATCAGACACAGTCCCCCCATCACACACAGCCCCCCATCAGACACAGTCCCCCCATAGACACAGTCCCCCCATAGACACAGTCCCCATTCACACACAGCCCCCATCAGACACAGTGCCCCCATAGACACAGTCCCCCCATAGACAGTCCCCCCATAGACACAGTCCCCCATCACACATGGCACCCCATCAGACACAGTCCCCCCATAGACACAGTCCCCCATCAGACACAGTCCCCCCATAGACACAGTCCCCCCATAGACACAGTCCCCCATCACACACAGCCCCCATCAGACACAGTGCCCCCATAGACACAGTCCCCCCATAGACAGTCCCCCCATAGACACAGTCCCCCATCACACATGGCACCCCATCAGACACAGTCCCCCTATAGACACAGTCCCCCCATCACACACAATCCCCATCAGACACAGTCCCCATCACACACAGTCCCCCCCATCACACACAGTCCCCCATCACACACAGCCCCCCATCAGACACAGTCCCCCCATAGACAAAGTCCCCCATCACACACAGCCCCCCATCAGACACAGTCCCCCCATCACACACAGTCCACCCATCACACAGAGTTCACCCATAGACACAGTCCCCCCATCACACAGTCCCTCATCACACAGCCCCCCATCACACACAGTCTCCCATCACACTCAGTCCCCCCATAGACACAGTCCCCCATCACACAGAGTCCACCCATAGACACATTCCCCCCATCACACAGTCCCCCATCACACAGCCCCCCATCACACACAGTCCCCCCACAGACACAGCCCCCCATCACACACAGTCCCCCATCACACACAGCCCCCATCAGACGCAGTCCCCCCATAGACACAGTCCCCCATCACACAGAGTCCACCCATAGACACAGTCCCCTATCACACACAGTCCCCCATCACACACAGCCCCCATCAGACGCAGTCCCCCATCACACAGAGTCCACCCATAGACACAGTCCCGCCATCACACAGTCCCTCATCACACAGCCCCCCATCACACACAGTCCCCCATCACACACAGCCCCCATCAGACGCAGTCCCCCCATAGACACAGTCCCCCATCACACAGAGTCCCCCATCACACAGTCCCCCATCACACACAGTCCCCCATCACACACAGTCCCCCATCACACAGTCCCCCATCACACACAGTCCCCCATCACACACAGTCCCCATCAGACACAGTCCCCCATCACACACAGTCCCCCATCACACACAGTCCCCCATCACACACAGTCCCCCATCACACAGTCCCCCATCACACACAGTCCCCCATCACACACAGTCCCCATCAGACACAGTCCCCCATCACACACAGTCCCCCATCACACACAGTCCCCCATCACACACAGCCCCCATCAGACGCAGTCCCCCCATAGACACAGTCCCCCATCACACAGAGTCCACCCATAGACACAGTCCCCCATCACACAGAGTCCACCCATAGACACAGTACCCCATCACACAGTCCCCCATCACACAGTCCCCCATCACACACAGCCCCCATCACACACAGCCCCCATCAGACGCAGTCCCCCCATAGACACAGTCCCCCATCACACAGAGTCCCCCCATAGACACAGTCCCCCATCACACAGAGTCCACCCATAGACACAGTCCCCCATCACACACAGCCCCCCATCACACAGTCCCCCATCACACATAGCCCCCCATCACACAGTCCCCCATCACACACAGCCCCCATCAGACGCAGTCCCCCCATAGACACAGTCCCCCATCACACACAGTCCCCATCACACAGAGTCCACCCATAGACACAGTGCCCCATCACACACAGTCCCCCATCACACAGAGTCCACCCATAGACACAGTCCCCCATCACACAGTCCCCCATCACACACAGCCCCCATCAGACGCAGTCCCCCCATTGACACAGTCCCCCATCACACAGAGTCCACCCATAGACACAGTCCCCCATCACACACAGCCCCCCATCACACAGTCCCCCATCACACATAGTCCCCCATCACACACAGTCCCCCATCACACACAGCCCCCATCAGACGCAGTCCCCCCATAGACACAGTCCCCCATCACACACAGTCCCCATCACACAGAGTCCACCCATAGACACAGTCCCCCATCACACACAATCCCCCATCACACAGAGTCCACCCATAGACACAGTCCCCCATCACACACAGTCCCCCATCACACACAGCCCCCATCAGACGCAGTCCCCCCATAGACACAGTCCCCCATCACACAGAGTCCACCCATAGACACAGTCCCCCATCACACACAGCCCCCATCACACACAGCCCCCATCAGACGCAGTCCCCCCATAGACACAGTCCCCCATCACACAGAGTCCACCCATAGACACAGTCCCCTATCACACACAGTCCCCCATCACACACAGCCCCCATCAGACGCAGTCCCCCATCACACAGAGTCCACCCATAGACACAGTCCCGCCATCACACAGTCCCCCATCACACAGCCCCCCATCACACACAGTCCCCCATCACACACAGCCCCCATCAGACGCAGTCCCCCCATAGACACAGCCCCCCATCACACAGTCCCCCATCACACATAGTCCCCCATCACACACAGTCCCCCATCACACACAGTCCCCATCAGACACAGTCCCCCATCACACACAGTCCCCCATCACACAGAGTCCACCCATAGACACAGTCCCCTATCACACACAGTCCCCCATCACACACAGCCCCCATCAGACGCAGTCCCCCCATAGACACAGTCCCCCATCACACAGAGTCCACCCATAGACACAGTCCCCCATCACACACAGCCCCCATCACACAGTCCCCCATCACACATAGTCCCCCATCACACACAGTCCCCCATCACACACAGCCCCCATCAGACGCAGTCCCCCCATAGACACAGTCCCCCATCACACACAGTCCCCATCACACAGAGTCCACCCATAGACACAGTGCCCCATCACACACAGTCCCCCATCACACAGAGTCCACCCATAGACACAGTCCCCCATCACACACAGTCCCCCATCACACACAGCCCCCATCAGACGCAGTCCCCCCATAGACACAGTCCCCCATCACACAGAGTCCACCCATAGACACAGTCCCCCATCACACACAGCCCCCATCACACACAACCCCCATCACACACAGCCCCCATCAGACGCAGTCCCCCCATAGACACAGTCCCCCATCACACAGAGTCCACCCATAGACACAGTCCCCTATCACACACGGTCCCAGTCCCCCATCACACATAGCCCCCATCAGACGCAGTCCCCCCATAGACACAGTCCCCCATCACACAGAGTCCACCCATAGACACAGTCCCCCCATCACACAGTCCCTCATCACACACAGCCCCCATCACACACAGCCCCCATCAGATGCAGTCCCCCCATAGACACAGTCCCCCATCACACAGAGTCCACCCATAGACACAGTCCCCCATCACACAGAGTCCACCCATAGACACAGTACCCCATCACACAGTCCCCCATCACACAGCCCCCCATCACACACAGTCCCCCATCACACACAGCCCCCATCAGACGCAGTCCCCCCATAGACACAGTCCCCCATCACACAGAGTCCACCCATAGACACAGTCCCCCCATCACACAGTCCCTCATCACACACAGCCCCCATCACACACAGCCCCCATCAGATGCAGTCCCCCCATAGACACAGTCCCCCATCACACAGAGTCCACCCATAGACACAGTCCCCCATCACACAGAGTCCACCCATAGACACAGTTCCCCATCACACACAGCCCCCATCACACAGTCCCCCATCACACACAGCCCCCATCACACACAGCCCCCATCAGACGCAGTCCCCCCATAGATACAGTCCCCCCATAGACACAGTCCCCCATCACACAGAGTCCACCCATAGATACAGTCCCCCATCACACACAGCCCCCCATCACACACAGTCCCCCCATAGACACAGTCCCCCCATCACACAGTCCCCCATAGACACAGTCCCCCATCACACACAGCCCCCGTCACACACACTGCCCCCGTCACACACCATCCCCCATCACACACTGTTCCCCCTTAGACACTGTCCCCCATCAGATAGAGCATCTCACAGAGTTAGAATCACACTGTGTTCAGAGGCTCCCTTAGTAGTTTGTATTCAAGTTCCCTCCATTTCTTCTCATAGCTTGAGAGCTCGTGTGGTTCATGCTGTGTAATATTCCATTGTCTGAAGGGAGCAGAGTATATTTATCTGAGTGCTGATGTTTTAATTGTTTCCTCTAAGTTCTATGGCCTTACAGTTTCCTTCTGTTTGCTCTGCACTGGCATTACCCCACACCATGTCACGTGGACAGCGGGCTCCTCCTAGTGTTTCCGTTTCAGGGGACGTTTTCATCCCCGAGGCCTCTGTTTGCTGAGGGTTTTTATAGACACCTTTTGTCTGCACAGGGACGTTGCTTCTCTTCCTACTTTGCTGGGTTATACCTTCTTCTGTAACTAGAACTACTCTTCATGAATTATCACAGTTGCGTGAGACACTGTGCGTCCGGGGAGAGGGTCCGGTGGCTCTCCTGCTGTCCTGCAGCGTGCGCAGGGCGGATGCGCCTTCAGTTGTCAGCCAGCCTCGCCTTCTGGGACAGACCCTCCTGTGGCCTCTGGGTCCCCGGCCCCCGTCCTCTCTGCGAGCCCGCGTCCTCAGGGCCCGTGGCTAGCGTCTCCCATCTTTCCGTTGGTCTGTCCGGCTCCCTGCGGAGGGGCTGCTGCCCTTTGCCCTTTGACTCTGGAGTGGCCCTGTAGGTGCGGCCGCCTGGGCTCCTGCCCCTCCGGGTGTGGACCCACGGTCCTGAGTCTGACCCTGTGATCCTGGCTAAGGGCCAGGTGCTCCTCCCACCTGGACTGGGGCGGAGGCCCCCCACAGCCCCGTCCCCGCTGGCAGGTCTCACTCCCACCCTCCCCAGGCTCTGGGCCACAGCCCCTGATGGGAAGGAACCAGGTTTGTCCGCAGCTTCTCGGGGTGGGCTGGCCAGGTGACAGCCCCACACCTGTGCAGCAGAACTTGTGAGGCAAGCTGGGCTGGGCCTGCAGGCTCCGGCTGGGGCAGGGGGATGGAGGTGGGGTGGGGTGGGGGGAGGTGCCGCGGAGGCTGGTGGGCTGGGGTGAGGGAAACCTGCCTGCAGGGCAGAGGGTGAGGGAGAGGCCCAGCAGGCAGGCAGCCAGGGGGCGCTGGTGGCCACGGGCAGCTCAGAGCTGGTCCCCAGGCCCTGGCCTCAGAAGCGGCTTCCTTTCCCAAGCCCAGAGCAGGCAGCGGTGACCTTTCCTGGACAGCTGGCCCTCCTTGGCCCTAACCTCGGACCTGGCCTGAGGGCACCGACTCTTCCAGTTTGAGGGTGACCCGGACCCCCGCCGCCCCGGGCAGCACTAGACTGAGCAGGCACCCACTCCAAGACCCCACGCCCGCTCTGCAGCAGGGGTCAGGGAAGCTTCGGGGCTCGGGCCTGGATGGGACTCACCAGGGACAGGACAGGACAGGGCAGAGGGAAGACGGGGAGGCAGAGGCCGGGGCCACGCTGGGCCTCGGCGGGCCAGTGGCAGATAGCGGCCATGGATGGGGTAGTGCCCTGGCCGGGTCAGTGCCGCAGGCCTCCCCGCTCACACGGGCCAGGGGCCCACTGCGGCGGGAATGCGAATCCAGGCTCCCTGAGCTGAGCTGGAAGCCCCCCAGTGGGCACTGCGGGAAGCCCCCCTGCCTGGGGAGCAGGCCAGCCCAAAGGAGCGGCCGCGGGCCATGCTCCCCGCCACACGCAGCCTCTCCACTGCCCTGCCTTGTCCCCCAGGCCAGGACCTGCACCTGTTCCTGAAGACCCTGCAGACGCTGTGGTCCACTCGGGAGCTGCGACAGGTGAGCTGCCTTGTCGAATGTTCTGCGGGTCACGTGGGGTTGGGGCTGGGAGACCAGGCCTGTTGGACACACGGAGTAGGAGGCAAGGGCAATACCCACCACCAGCCTGCAGGCATCAGGGAGCGTCTGGCAGGCCTCGCGCTCTGCTGCCTCTGCCGGAAGGCCCGGAGGACAGCCGCTTGTGGGCTACCCAGCAGGCAGCCAGGGTCTTCCATGGGCACTGGGCCCTGCACACCGGGTCCCATGGAGGCCCTGCAGGACGGCAGCTCTGCCTCAGCCCCAGGTGGCGCCGGCATTGGCCGTCAGCCGCTCCGCCCTGCGCCAAGCTCCCTCGAGGCCCTAAGGAGTGAAGCTGCCCTGGTCCCCGGGCGCGGGAGCCATGTTTGGCTGGAGGGGCCCATCCTCTCGGGCCAGCCTGACCTCCCCACCCCCACCCACCACGGACCCCGTGACCCCAGGGCTAGTGAGCTCCAGGAAGGCCACGGGCCTGCAGGGGAGGCCTGTCTGTGAGCCGGAGAAGCTCACGGGGCTTCCCAGGGCACGAGGTAGCCTTCTGTCTGGACAAGCCCCTGCGGGTCTGAGCTGCATGGCCTCGGGCAGTTAGCTGCCTACCGCCTCCCCCGACCTGTGTAGGCCTGTGAACAGCCGGCTCTGGTTGTTAGCTGAGAAATCCAGTGCTTCTGCAAAAGCCAGAAGCTTCTTGATTTCCCGATTCCGTTCCTGTGGCTTTGAGAGCGACTCAGGAAGCTGGGCCGCAGGGCTGTGAGGCCTTCCCACTGGGAATGTGCCCGTGAAACCCAGGCCTCCCTGGGGCGACTTGGGCAGAGTTTCCACTTCCAGACCTATTTCCCAGGGGAGTGTCCGCTTCCTGTGCGTCAGCACGGTTTGGGCCGAGGCCCCTCCGGTTCCGTGACCCAGAGGGCAGCACAGCCCCTGCCCCCGCCCCTCTCCCAGGACTGATTTCCGCCTCCGGCCGCTGGACGCCCAAGCACTGGGCCCAGGCGCCTCTGTTGCCAATGCCGCCTCTCCCTCCCCACCTCTGCCTGAATCTGTAGTCCTTGTTTCATGTCTTAGAGTCCGTCGGCCTTCCTGCTGTCTGATTTTCACGGTGTCTCCTTGACCAGCGTGTTCATTTCCAGAGAGACGCGGGGCCGTGTGTTGATATCCGTTGGCCCGTGTTCCTGGCTGGGAAGGCACCTGGTCCATGCTCTGGCTTCTGTGGGGGCCGGGCTTGTTCTGTGGTCGTTTGTGTAAATGCTCTGAGTTCCCTATTTGGGGCTGGTGTCCCACCAGGAGAGAACACATGTCCATGCCCCAGAGCTCACCCTAGACCCCTGCTTGTGGCCAGCACACGCTGCCCAGTTGTCGTCAGACACGTGTAAGGCCTGAGGCCCAGTGGCAAGGTGGGGGTGGGGTCCCTGCGGGGCCTTGAGGCTTGGGGTGGATGCCTGGACTGGGCTGGGAGGGTGTGGGGGATGTTGCCCCCCGGCCTCCAGGGCGGCGGCGGGAGGTATAGTGGCTGAGCCCCAGGGGGGTCAGACAAGCAGAGGGCCCTGGAGGCCAGTGCAGCCCAGGGCAGGGGCCTCAGGACAGGAGGGGGTCACGGGGCTGACCCTGCAGGACTCCTGGGATCTTTGCCCTGTGAGGAAAGAACTGGGACGCAGCGGGGTCTGTGGTCTAGCCTTTCAGAGGGGATCAGCCAGGACTGGAGGGACAGGCAAAGGAGGGGCAACGCTGAGGCCTGGGGGAAGGTGGGGGCCAGGCAGGGGGTCTGAGAGCCTCCAAAGGGGAACTGGAGTGGGGACAGGCAGGGGAGGGTGGTGCTCCCCACGTGGGGCCCAGGCCCGCACCCTGGAGACTGTTGGGAACGCTTACCCCTGGGCATACCCCAGCCCCACGGGGCAGAAACCCGGCTGTGCTAACAGGTCCTCTGGGCTCTGGCCCAAGCCTGCTGCAGTTGGGGGGCTGTACCTTCAGACCTGAATGTGGGTAGGAAGGAGGGGCTGTGCCCAGGTCCCAGCTGGGTGGGGGTCAGGAGGGGGAGGGGGGCCAGAAGGCGGGAAGGAGGGAGGGAAGGGTCAGCCGGGGCCTCAAAGCCGGGCCTAAAGGGCCGTCGGCGTGGATGCTGTGCCCAGCACACCCGGGAGCGGGGCGAGGGGC